>NC_040039.1:28580472-28707645 GCF_003713205.1 Coffea eugenioides
TTAAAAGTGCAAGTATCACGTAGTAAAGTAATGAGCATGAAAAGTTCATAAAAGTGAGGAATAACACTTCAAGTAGTAAATCTCAAAATGAGCGAGTGTAAAGTTTTTCTTTTAAAACGAAACAATAACACGATAAGTACTAATCATTCCAAAGTATAAGAATACGGATGGCTCTCAGGAGCCAAATCCCCTTTGCATCACTGGAGCTTGATCACGTAATAGTTGACACTCCATCAACTTTCAAGTAAAGGAACCAATCCAATAGAGCACCACTTAAACTACTCTCCGTCCACCATTCAAACCCCCTACTGGGCCCAAAATCCTCAATAAACACTAGTGATAATACTCGAGTATACCGATTTGTCGAGGAGATATCACTCCACTCGACAAAACAAGAGACCCAGGGTTCGTTACCCAATCGACCAAACCCTTGTCGGCTCGACTCGAGTAACTCGCCACAGGGTTTCTGGAATTTTAGGAAGTGCGCACATCATAAACAAGTATATCAAATCAATTGAACAATAAACAAGTATATATCATATTAGGGCAAGTGCGATAAAGTACACTCTTACCCGATCAAACCAATCATATATCATATAATCACATTGGTCAAGTATTGAAAACAAGTGTCCAGTTCATCCAGGTATTTGGAAGCACTCACCAAAGGTCTAGCGCCTCTCAAAAATCACGTTCAGGTCCAACTCTTTGGGTTGGAGTCCAAATCTGCGATAGAATATCATTTACGAATGTAAAACTCTCTAGAGTTCGAAACTTAGGAGTTTCGCTTCAAGAAAATCAAGTAAATGCAACTCGTTTAAGAAGTATTCAAGATACTTACCAAATTCTGAAAAATTCATACTCGCTCGTTTAGTTTCAGTAAGGAAGAGGTTAAAACTTTAGAGCTCCCATTTGAGTCGAAAGGACGAGGAAAACGTATTTCTATTGATTATTACTTTCATTTTCCAAGGGTACAAGTTTCGGCCAAATTCTAACTTATATACCTCTATGAGAGAAAACTTGAATATCCTAGACGATTCAAGTGATATTCGTTCCCGAATTCATACTCAAGTCGCGAGTACCTCTACCTGACTCTCGAGTGTAAATTTGGGCAGCACGCCCTTTGTGTTTACCTATTTTCCAGCCATTTATGGCTTCATTATTTTTCTCAATTCAGCCTCAAAACACATACAAACAATCTCATCACAATAGCCATTCAAGAGGCTCCAAAATCATCCAAGTACAACACAAGTTTAATAATACAATCAGAAATCAAGTTTTGAAACCAAAAGGCTAAATGGCAGATTCGACATCTTATAGCATTTTGGCCACAACTAGAGCTATGTTTTTGGGATTTGGGTAAAATTTATACCGTTTCGAAGCTAAGATAAAGGGTTACAACTTTTATGAAGACAACTCGACCCAGTTCACAACTAATCTAGGTCGAATTTACGGATTACAGAACCAGAATCTCATTGTCAGTCTGGTTGTCAGCACTGAATTCAAATGATAATAACATAGGCTACAAAAAAAATCCGATTGGGGTGTTTTTAGATGCGTTGGAAAGCTAAGACAAAGGACTAAAATTTTAATGTTTTGGCCAAATGCTAATTTGATACGGATCAAGGTGAAAAATGAAGCCAGAATGGTAAAATGTCAAAACTGTCCGCAAAACTATACCTATGGCAGTCAAGGGTATTTTTGTCATTTCATGTGGTATAGTGCTCGGATTGAGCTGAATTTTACAGGCAGCTATAAAACATCATTTCCTACAACTTTTATGTTTTAACCTAGGCCTGATTCAGCCTCTAACATGGACTAAAAGACACGGTCAGAAACAGGACAATTGCAGCATTAAAACTGGAAATCAATTCTTACAAATCACCTTTCTTACTGACCGAGATTTTATATGCTACAACCCAACAATTTTTAACCATGAATTCACTTCCATACACTAAGCGTAAGCATTACTACAACATAAACACCAAGAACAACCATCCATTTCAACAACCAAAGTTGAAAATTAAACTAGATGTCTGGAATTTACTATAACCACTACTAAAATCATGAAATCTATCTAAACAAGCCATAACTTTCACTTGTAAACTAATGAGCACAACCATGAACTAAGACCAACTTTACCTAGAACTGGAGAAGCACAACAACCCCAAGGAAGCTTGAACCACCAAAACTCTCCACTCCAAGATAGCACTCCACCTTCCTAAGCAATTTTTATGAATTATTTGATGAATCTTTTGATTAGTTTGCAAGATTGAGCAAGAAATCAAGACCCCAAAGTTGAGGCTTTTCTCTTCTTCTCTCCATGAAGCTCTCGGCCCTCTCTCTCTATTTTCTCTTAGTTTTTGCTTTGTTTTCCTTCTCATTTACTAACAACTTAGATATTTAAGCTAAGGTCAAAGGTTACTTTTCCTCCACCAATCAAATTTAAGTTTAGGAAGACCTTAGAAGCTTCAAGGTTACTAATACACTTCCTTTGCTAATCCTTACACTATGGCCCCAACAACTTTTAATCTTTGCAATTAATTCCATAGATCACTAACTTAATGAAATCCACAAGCTTAATTACACCTCATTAATCTACTAACCACCCAACCATTATAATTACCTATAATAAAATATGCCTTGTCATTCCTAAATTCAATTACATAATAACCTTTTAGTCACAAGTAAAACTAGGGTTTTGATTTAAATTTGAAGTGTCTAGTTTTAAAAATAATGTTTTTAAAACAAAACAAAAGAAATAATCCAAAATTTTAAAAGAACGAGGGAAAAAAATTGTCCTAAAATTCGAGGTATTACAATCTCTCACCTTAAAAGAATTTCATCCTCGAAATTCATACATGCACTCCTAAATAACTTAGAGTATTTTCCTTTTATATCCGTTTCTAGCTCCCAGGTCTCACCGTAGCCAAAATTTAGCTAAACAATAGAAATCGTGAATCATACCTTCTACTATCTCCGATGGTTCAGGTACTGCCTGTTGGTCCAAGGCGTACACTTTAGCTCGCACCCTTGGCTTAGTCCCTCCTACATTGGGTTATTCTCTTACATTTGCTTGTTCAGGGTTTAGGTGTGACCTACGGGGGCAAGTTGTAAGCTGGCGCTCGGCACTACCACACCATAAATATTTTCGTGCCTTTCACCAACAATTATCCTCGGCATGATTGGTCTTCCCACAGTACCCACAAGATACTCGAGGGGTTGAGGTCCGACCTCCCTGCGAGGCACCTCTTGCTTGCCTCCTTCCACTTGGGGCTCCTCTTGGAGTTATTTCCTTAGGTGTCCCCGAAATTTTCTCACCTCCATCTGCTCGACCCATCTTAGAGGGTGGCATATCTAGATCACCTTGTCCCTGCACTTGACTTCCACCAAGCGCACCTCTCCTTTTTCCATGAAAAGCCCTTACTTGTGCTCTAGCAATTTCTATTCTCTGGGCTTTCTCCAAAACCTCCGTAAAAGTATTAATTTGTGCCGCCGCCAAGGCCTCCTGTATTTCCACATTGAGCCCCTATACAAACCTCCTAACCCTCATTAGCTCCGTGGCTATCAATTCAGGAGCAAACTTCGAGAGCTTAGTGAATTGAGTCTCGTACTCAGATACACTTAGGGTTCCCTGATGGAGTTTAATAAAATCATCCTCCCTCTTTTCCTGGACTATCGGTGGGAGATATTTCTCATTAAACGCTCGTACAAAGTTTACCTAAGTCCATGCAGTCCCCTCTCTTTCCCATTTAACCCTAATTACATTCCACCAGGCCCTAGCTGGTCCTTCAAACTGGAATACAATGAAATGCACCTGCCTATCCTCCGTATAGTTTAAGGCAGCGAAAATATTGATCATCGATTCTAACCACCTCTCAGCTGCCTCAGGGTCCGGCCCTCCCAGGAACTTAGGAGGGAAAAACTTTTGAAATCTCTCTAAAGCCCTATCTTGCCCTATTTCAGGATCCCTGGGTTGATTAATAGGGATTTAACCCTGCTGCTCTAGCAGTCGAGCAAGTATATTGGTCATTTGCTGAATTGCTGTTGCTACCTGGTGCCCCCTTTCCGCTCGGGGTCCAGGTTGTGGTTCAACTATTTCACTTCTTTCCTCTCTCGGTTCTCGCACAGGTTCTGGTGCCTGTCTAGCCCCACGGCCACGACTAGAACCGCGTTCTCGGGTAGTTCCACGTCCTTGACTCCGTCTACCCTCCATACCTCTTTTCCTATATAAGTATAAACAAAATAAAGTAGTTATAAAGGCCGATAAAAGCATTTTCAAATCATAAAATGAAAACTAATACAACACATTGAAAGTAACATACTTTTTTTATTTACATATCATAACAAGTTGCATACCTTATGGGACATTAACCCTAAGTATTGCTCAGGCACTACACTTAATCAAAACTGGAAGAAGTACAATCAAGTACATACACGTGAATAATAAAGTTCCAAATCCCACTAATATCTTCAATATATTTCAAGTCCAGACTTTTCGCATCCCCCGTGCTTTGGCTTTCTCCATCCAAATTTATCCTAATATTACTCGAGATATCGATTTATCGTAAAGGTATCACTCTTTGGTACTCGAGTACAAGAATCCGAAAATATGATAATTCACCACTCAAGCTGGCCAGGCTCAAGAGGAAATCAACCACTTTTGAGATCCCTACCCAACATACTTATCTAATGTTCCTAACAATAGCCAATTGTTCCACACTTAACAAGTCAATCCCCACAGTCCGAGAACCCTCTCCCGGCACGAGCTCAATAGGAGCTCTGATACCTTCTGTGACGCCTCCACCTCCCCCTAAGGCGTATCCCAAGGTTCGGTGGGTCTCTTGCCCAACTCTCGCCAGAATTCACTCACTCATGGCTCAAGAAAAAATAACGTACATCCATAGAAAATGAATAACACATCCACTTCAACTTAATATATACATTGATACTCAAATCCAGATACAAAGCTTCTACACACTAAAATACTTCAAAGTGTTTACAATTCGAGAACAATCAACCCTAGTCGAGTGCTAGCGTGAGTATCATTTCAAAACTTCAAAACTAGACTACTCTGTACCAGTCTCACGCCTCGCTCGTACCCCCTGTAAGGAAAACAAATGGTGTGGAATGAGCTAAAAGCCCAGTGAGGTTCCAAATCGCAAGTTGATCATTATTTAAAAGTGCAAGTATCGCGTAGCAAAGTAATGAGCATGAAAAGTTCATAAAAGTGAGGAATAACACTTCAAGTAGTAAATCTCAAAATGAGCGAGTGTAAAGTTTTTCTTTTAAAACGAAACAATAACACGATAAGTACTAATCATTCCAAAGTATAAGGATACGGATGGCTCTCAGGAGCCAAATCCCCTTTGCATCACTGGAGCTTGATCACATAATAGTTGACACTCCGTCAACTTTCAAGTAAAGGAACCAATCCAGTAGAGCACCATTTAAACTACTCTCCGTCCTCCATTCAAACCCCCTATTGGACCCAAAATCCTCAATAAACACTAGTGGTAATACTCGAGTATACCGATTAGTCGAGGAGATATCACTCCACTCGACAAAACAAGAGACCCAGGGTTTGTTACCCAATCGACCAAGCCCTTGCCGGCTCGACTCGAGTAACTCGTCACAGGGTTTCTGGAATTTCAGGAAGTGCGCACATCATAAACAAGTATATCAAATCAATTGCAACAATAAACAAGTATATATCATATTAGGGCAAGTGCGATAAAGTACACTCTTACCCGATCAAACCAATCATATATCATTTAATCACATTGGTCAAGTATTGAAAACAAGTGTCCAGTTCATCCAAGTATTTGGAAGCACTCACCTAGGGATGTAATCGAGCCAAGTCAAGCTCGAGTATTGCTATACTCGAGCTCGACTCGACTCATTTACACTTGGACTCGAGCTCGACTCGAGCTCGAACGAGCCAAAAAAATTGATACTCGAAACTTGACTCGAGAAATTTTATTTAGGCTCGAGACTCGACTCGATAAGGCTCGACCTTAAGTCGAGCCTTATCAAGTCAAGTCTAATCAAGTTTTTGACTCGTTTTGACTCGACTTGACCAAAAAATGAGATCAAAGATGACGTTTTGGGAAGATTCAAGCAAGTACCTATCAGCTGGAGTAAATGAGGCATAAAATCCATGATTCATCGATACAAATACAACCAAAAGTATCCACATTCTACCTCCACAGTTAGCATCTTTAACACTCCTAAAAATCAGATTCACCACAAAGAAGAATAGAGAAGAAAAAAAGGAAATTCCCACTTGCTGGATTGCTTGACATGAAACTTTCAAATTCAGCAACAACCCACCAACGATAAGTGCCCACAAGAGCAGCAAAAAATGGATGATTCTTATTCCTCGGACCATAGTTCCTAAGTGTCATGCGAAAGTCCCCAAACTAACCAAAATTCCCCACAAAATTCCAAAACTCAGCAAAACATGAGCTGAGCCACCAAATTGAGAGACAAACAATTATCTCAAACAGCCACAATATCACTAATTATCGCAAACAGCCACAATATCCCAAGTACCACAAGCTCAATTCAAGAAACCAATGCCAAGATCTATCCAGAAATTCCTTTTCCCCACATATATCAATAATTACTAACTAAAAAGGGATGGAGATAACATTGATAGGAAAGAGCAGTGATCATAATAAAAGGGAAAAGGACCGGGGAGGCCTCTCTAGAGCAGAGAAAAAAGGTGGTATTGCTAAGAAAACAGATAAGAGCAAATGGATAATTAAGGTTGATGAGAAAAGTGGTGAGGAGAACTTCTACAGATTATCGCCAAGATGAGCGCTGAGTTTCTCACTGCCTGTATTTCCATCAAACAACAAAATCAGACGGCATTTTGAATGAATTCCTGGTACCAATCATTGTCTCAAGTCGTCTCGTGGAAAACTAGACCCTGCACCGTGATTCCGGCAACTCCCAGGTACCCAACTGGACCACTGTGCTTTTTTGGTCTTCCATATAGTACTATTAAATATTGATAGGGTGCCCATGTTTATGGTTTTTCGTCTATCAATTTGTTTGTAATCTGCTCATACAGTCCAAATTAATGAAATTATTGGGAAAAATCTCCACATGGACTTTTCAGTTGCAAAAGAACAATCTTCTTTGCTATAAGCCAGGAGTCCACGTAAATTGCAAGTCCCCAAATATAAAGGGCAAAGGTGATTAATTTTGTTCAAATCTCATTTCGTCCTGGTAATCTGCCCATCCCCCACTTCCATTTTCCCCTCCCAAAAAACCAAAGCACTCAACGCCAAGACACAAAGCACTTACAGAAAACAGAGGATTTATGGGTACAGAACCAATTGCAGATGCAGACATACCAGTAGCCAGACGCGACGGCGATGGCGATGGCGATGGAGTCTCACAGATGCGACGAGCAACGGCGTTGGCGACGAACGAGAGACTGAGAGTAACGGAGTGAGGGTTTAGATCTAAATCAGTCCGAATCAGTGGTTGGTAAAGTGAATTTTTTGGCGAGGCTTTCTTCGAACAGAGATTAGAAGAACGTCGGTCGAAGTCGAACAGAGAAGAAAGTGTTTTCTTCCTTTTTTACACATTTTTTCTTTTTAGGTCTTTTTACAATTATGTTATTACTTTTTTGCCATTATGGGATTTTATTATAAAAAAGATAATATTGTAAATTTCGTATAACTTATACCTATAATGGTCATTTTATAATTATAATATACATATATATTATTTAAATTATAAATATATTATTTAATTAGCCCGACTCGACGAGTAGCTCGACAAGCTTTGAGCCGGAGAATTTTGACTCGAAACTCGACTCGAAAGCTAGTCGAGCTACTCGAAACTCGGCTCGAACTCGGTCAACTCGAGTTCGAGCCGAGTCGCTGACCGAGCTACTCGCGAGTAGCTCGGCTCGCATACAACCCTACACTCACCAAAGGTCTAGCGCCTCTCAAAAATCACGTTCAGGTCCAACTCTTTGGTTGGAGTCCAAATCTGCGATAGAATATCATTTACGAATGTAAAACTCTCTAGAGTTCGAAACTTAGGAGTTTCGCTTCAAGAAAATCAAGTAAATGCAACTCGTTTAAGAAGTATTCAAGATACTTATCAAATCCCGAAAAAATCATGCTCGCTCGTTTAGTTTCGATAAGGAAGCGGTTAAAACTTTAGAGCTCCCATTTGAGTCGAAAGGACGAGGAAAACGTATTTCTATTGATTATTACTTTCATTTTCCAAGGGTACAAGTTTCAGCCGAATTCTAACTTATATACCTCTATGAGAGAAAACTTGAATATTCTAGGCGATTCAAATGATATTCGTTCCCGAATTCGTACTCAAGTCGCGAGTACCTTTACCTGACCCTCGAGTGTAAATTTGAGCAGCACGCCCTTTGTGTTTATCTATTTTCCAGCCATTTATGACTTCATTATTTTTCTCAATTCAGCCCCAAAACACATAGAAATAATCTCATCACAATAGCCATTCAAGAGACTCCAAAATCATCCAAGTACAACACAAGTTTAATAATACAATCGGAAATCAAGTTTTGAAGCCAAAAGGCTAAATGGCAGATTCGACATCTTATAGCATTTTGGTCACAACTAGAGCTACGTTTATTGGATTGGGGTAAACTTTATACTGTTTCGAAGATAAAACAAAGGGTTACAACTTTTATGAAGACAGCTTGACCAGTTCACTACTAATCTTGGTCGAATTTGTGGATTATAGAACCAGAATCTCATTGTCAGTCTGGTTGTCATCACTGAATTCAAATGATAATAACTTAGGTTACAAAAATCTGATTGGGGTGTTTTTAGATGCGTTGGAAAGCTAAGACAATGAACTACAACTTTCGTGTTTTAGTCAAATACTAATTTGATATGGATCAAGGTGAAAAAATGAAGCCAGAATGGTGAAATGTCAAAACTGTCCGCAAAACTATACCTATGGCAGTCAAGGGTATTTTTGTCATTTCATGTGATACAGTGCTTGGATTGAGCTGAAATTTTACAGGCGGCTATAAAACATCATTTCCTATAACTTTTATGTTTTAACCTAGGTCTGATTCAGCCTCTAACATGGACTAAAAGACACGGTCAGAAACAGGACAATTGCAGCATTAAAACTGGAAATCAATTCTTACAAATCACCTTTCTTGCTGACCGAAATTTTATATGCTACAACCCAACAATTTTTAACCATGAATTCACTTCCATACACTAAGCGTAAGCATTACTACAACATAAACACCAAGAACAACCATCCATTTCAACAACCAAAGTTGAAAATTAAACTAGATGTCTGGAATTTACTATAACCACTACTAAAATCATGAAATCTATCTAAACAAGCCATAACTTTCACTTGTAAACTAATAAGCACAACCATGAACTAAGACCAACTTTACCTAGAACTGGAGAAGCACAACAACCCCAAGGAAGCTTGAACCACCAAAACTCTCCACTCCAAGATAGCACTCCACCTTCCTAAGCAATTTTTATGAATTATTTGGTGAATATTTTGATTAGTTTGCAAGATTGAGCAAGAAATCAAGACCCCAAAGTTGAGGCTTTTCTCTTCTTCTCTCCATGAAGCTCTCGGCCCTCTCTCTCTATTTTCTCTTAGTTTTTGCTTTGTTTTCCTTCTCATTTAATAACAACTTAGATATTTAAGCTAAGGTCAAAGGTTACTTTTCCTCCACCAATCAAATTTAAGTTTAGGAAGACCTTAGAAGCTTCAAGGTTACTAATACACTTCCTTTGCTAATCCTCACACTATGACCCCAACAACTTTTAATCTTTGCAATTAACTCCATAGATCACTAACTTAATAAAATCCACAAGCTTAATTACACCTCATTAATCTACTAACCACCCAACCATTATAATTACCAATAATAAAATATGCCTCGTCATACCTAAACTCAATTACATAATAACCTTTTAGTCACAAGTAAAACTAGGGTTTTGATCTAAATTTAAAGTGTCCAGTTTTTAAAACAATGTTTTTAAAACAAAACAAAAGAAATAATCCGAAATTTTAAAAGAACGGGGGAAAAACATTGTCCTAAAATTCGGGGTATCACATAAGCAATGTAAAGATCACAAACGTAACAATAAGTAAATAAAAAGGAAAGAATTGCAAACCAGTTAACTACCCAACTCCTCTTGAGCTTGTAGATTAATTCGAATAAGTTTCTTCAAGTTGATGAATTACAATCACTCTTGTGTGCAAAGGAAGGTTCACCTCCTCCTTGCCCCAAACTCCACTCGGTCAAGTTAGGAAGTTTTACTATCCCTCAAGACAACCCTCACAGAGCTACACTCATGAAGTATTCACTCACAAATGAAAAGTTTACAATGAACCTCATACCACTAAGACTACAAATCTTCCTTGGAGAGTGTTTTCTCACTAAAACTACGTCTAATCCTGTCTTTACAAGCGTCCGACAGCTTTCAGCAATCTTTGTCCCTTTCAATAGCACTTGATCTTTGAATTTGATTTGCTTCATAGCTGAAAGTATATCTTGAAGAGATATTAGTATCATCCATATATTTTGTAAATATCAAAAGATAGGGACTAAGATTAACAAAGTAAAAATTTATTATATTTAGATTTGATTTGGAGGGATCATTATTTGGAACCAAATTTATTTGTTGAGAGATACTTTTAAAAGTTGAAAGACCAAGTAGGATAATCAATAAAGATTGAGAAACTATTAGATTCATGTAACTTTGATGGTTAGGAATGGGTTAAGTCTGTACTTCAAGTATATCACACTTTCATCCCTTATCTACACAAAAAGAATGGAATAATATTTGTTAATTATATTTTTACTATATTGTTAAGTTTTCCTTACCTTATGCCCGATTGAAGATCTCCTATTTTGTTCTGATCCATCATGTGTCCAAGAATCACAATTTAAGATGCTATTTTATCTTTTCTATGTCATGTTTTTATTCCAGTTGCTTTTGTTTTTTCCATGAGGCTTTGAGACATTTTATTAAAGCAATCATTTTTTATTTTTTAAAGATTTTCTTAAATTTAAAGAGGATTAATAATGGAATTTCACCTATCCTCTTAATGACTCAGGCTCTATCGATTTAATTAAATTCATTACTCTTTATTTTTTTAAAATTTTAAAAAGATCAATAGTGGGATTCCAAACATCTTCCTAATAATTTCTCAAGATCTATTGGTCACAAGTTAATCATCTTACATGCTAAACTACACTTCATTGTCAAGAGCTATTACTTTTATAAGACAAAATTTACATCTAGTAGATTGATGAAAGATTCAAATTTCATAACAGAGAAATGATGCAATTATTGATAGTCCAAGCCAATGAGGCACCAATTTGATTCACCAAAATGGAATCATGAGACCAAATATACATATACATACGTACATACACACACATATATATGTGTATATATATAATTTGTATGGATAAATGAGAATGTCATTCATTAAAAGAAACACTAATGGTAGTAAAATACTTTAAAAAAAAATAATGCAAACGTAAAAGTTCACTGAATCATCATAATTGCTATTTCCTCACAATCAACTAGTGAAAATGCTGTCGATTAGTGATCGAATGACCTTCAGAACCCTCCATTGTAGCATCCATGGTTGAAGATATTAAGATTCACAAAAACCAGAGAGACTCTGGATGGTTTGTTGTAATAGTGATTAAACATCCTGAAATGTTCATTCATAAGTGACTCCCACCAATGCTGATTTTGGCTTGGTTTTCTTATGAGGTTAAATTCCACAACTCTTTCTTCTCAACTTATAATTCACTGAGAAAATTTGAGTGAGTTGCAACTAGGTTAATTGCAATCAAATTTTTTGTTAGGAAATTCTACTTTGGATGAAGAATTCATCAATAGTGTAATCAACATTAGAATGCGTGAGGCTCTATTTGTTTTGAGGGAATAGGAGGGAAAGGAAAGGATAGGGAGGGGGAAGGGAGGGATAAGACCTAGTTATTTTTTGTCAACCTGCTTTCCATCCAAAAGTGGGCAAAAATAGAGGCAAAGGACATCAACATTTATGAAAATGTAACTAACTCATGATAGTTTCCTTTCATTTCCTTGCATAATCCAAACAAGATGGATGATTTTGGTTTTTTGTACTCTCCTTTCTTTTCTTTTTTACTCAAGTTCTTTCCTTTCCTTTCCTTCTCCTTTCTTCAATCCAAATGGTGCTTGAAAGAAAACATTTTTCCAATTGGAAAATAGATTTCGATGGCTAATTTAACACCACAAAAAATGCTGAGCTCATGTACCTTTTAGTAGAGTTCCTAATGATGTTTTGAGAATATAATTTGGAGATTAATCACGATCTTGATTTTTGCAATTTCAGTCTTTTTATGACCTATGCTAGGTTTCTTTGGCATGATTAAGAGATAAAAGTGAAGATTCTTAATTCAAACTCATTGTGTATGTCAAGTATAGATGAGTAAAAAAGTAACAAAAAAAGTAGAAAAGCAACAATTTAAAGAGTTTAGAGTTGACTCTTAAATCTATCTTAAGTAATACTAATTTTTGCTACAATTCCCTCTGTCCCGAAAAGTTTATTAGTTTTCAGAACTTGTGTTTCTTAAGAATAGAGTAGCTGAATGGATGAATAATGATTTGTTTACCAATTCTACCCTTATTTGATACTAGTTTTTAGAACTTTTTTAGTGAAATTAGGTGATGAAAAGCAAACTTGGGCTGGCAATAGTTTGTTATGTTTCCCAAATGCCAAGTGCATGGTTTTCATACTTCAGTGAAATAAACATGAGTGTCAACAACATATACTTTTTGCAACTAGTAGACATTTGAATGATAACTATAAGGCCCACAATGATGATTTAAAGTGACAATTAAATGCAAGCACAGAGAAAGAATGGTGGGAAAACTTGTTTGTCAAATTTAGTATGTAACATTAATTTTAGGACAGACCAAAAAAGAAAGTATGATTTTATCAGTAGGATGGAGGGAGTAATTGTTATCATTAGGTATAATTATCCCCTAGAGAGGATTATTAGAGTGGGAAAAATCCACTTTTTGTGACAGCCCCACCTTCCCCTAGGGTGTACCCCAAGGGTTAACAAACTATCTGCCCATCTCTCGCCAGGACTACAGAGTCAAATCACTCGAAAACCCTACATAACGCGCGATAGAACCCCAAGAAAATGAACGATTGGAAACTGATCTAAACATGATTACCAAACCATATAGTGCAATAAGACTTCGAATAAACGCTCCAAATGAAAACGAAAAGAACAAATGCCACGTTAGAATCCGGCCGGATTACTGACCGGATTCAAGGCAGTGAGCAACTAAAAATTTTTCAACTTCCCCTAACAACCTGGCCAAGTATCCGGCTAAGATCTGGCCGGATATACTGTCGGATTCCCTGTAGTTTTCCTTCCAGATTTCTTTTCTTGCCTTGTTCAAGTTCTACACTCGCCCCGTTTCCAA
This sequence comes from Coffea eugenioides, assembly GCF_003713205.1. Classification (NCBI taxonomy): domain Eukaryota; kingdom Viridiplantae; phylum Streptophyta; class Magnoliopsida; order Gentianales; family Rubiaceae; genus Coffea; species Coffea eugenioides. The sequence goes on from NC_040039.1 coordinate 28,593,960, forward strand.
CGAACACAAGTAAGGTTCACCAAAGCCATAGAGACATACAATCTCAAACAAACACACTTAAGATACATGATAAAACATTTATACACGTACATTGGAGACTTCAACAAACGAACTTGAAGTACAAGTTATCAAATCCATATTTATACAAAATACAAATTAGGGTTTCAGTTACAGAAGAGTTTAATCAAAAGAATGGCTATAACTAGCTCTACTCTTTCTTCCTAAATTATGGTTCCCAACATTTTGAACCCTGTAAGGAAAACAAAAATAATGGGAAGGGGTGAGCTTACGCTCAATGAGGAACCACAAGTACAAGCAATCAAGAATCATGGAACTTCACTTTTAATCAGGCAAATATACACACTAAATAAAGAAATGAACAAACACTTCAAATAGAAAGCATACAGGTGGCTCTCAAGAGCCAAATTCCCTTTTCTTCACCAGAGCTTGATCAAGTAGTAGTTGACACTCCATCAACTTTCAAGTACAGTAACCAATCCAGTAGAGCATCACTTTACACCAAATTCCGTCCACCAAACATACCCCTTACCTGGCCCGAACGCCTCAACAGGAATAGTTGTGGTAATACTCGAGTATACCGGAAATCCAGAGTCTCCAATACCCAAAGATTCCCTAAGAACAGTCCCTATGGTTTGTCAATTTTCTTCGACCAAGCCCTTGCTGGCTCGATTCAATTGACTCCCCAGAGGTTGAGCTCAGGTTTAACAGGAAGGTTATTGGATACAGCTCCAAACGATATCAGATCAGGCACAGTAACAGATTCTAGTTTATACAGTAAACAATCACACAGGCAAGAGAACGAGTGTGATAAAGTACACCCTCATCTCATTCAGAATAAATAGAGTTCACAGTCATTCAAGTCACAGATTTCAAGTACAAGTAAACCAGTTAAGTAACAAATCAGGGGAGTGGTACACTCACCAATTCAAGCAAAGATAACTTCAAAAGTTTTCACCCAAAGTATGGCTTTGATCACCGAGAAATCCTAAAATAACCAAGGTAAAACAATTATGGTTCCCACATCCACAAACCCAGTAAACGAAATGCATAGATGAAGCTCGACTACAAGTCGTAAGCCTATCCGAATGAACTACGAATGCAAGGATACAAAAGTGCGGCTTCGGGGTGAAAAAAGTTCATCCAAAACAGCCCCAATTGCACATACAATTCATGAGCTATTAAACACACTTAATTAAGGTCACAAAACCCTTCAAATACAACCAATTGGTAGCTCCAAAACTAACCCTAATCATGCTCAAATTAGAAACCCTAAAGCTGAAATTTAGGCACATAAGCTGGAAATTCCTTTAATCAAGTTAAACTACCACATAAAACCTCAATATTACACATGGTAAAGTTATCAACCCATGGCCAACCCTTAAGCTTCACATATGAGCAGAATTTTCACCATAAAACTGAAATTTACCATAACACTACTTCAAACCATGAAATTTCCTCATATAATCACCAAAACAACAACCTTAAGCCACTCATTTACACATATATGAAAGATAAGGTAGTTTCTTGCCAAAGTACCTTATAACCTCAAGAAAATGGTAGCTTAGTGCCTTGTCCTCCAAAACCCCTCCACTAATACCTTGAATCTTCCCTAGTGAGCAACTTTTACGGAGTGGTTTGTAATTTTAACGATTGGAACATGAGATTTGAGCAAGAAATTGAAGTTGAAGAGGAACTCTCACTCTTGTTTTTCTCCTCACAAGTTTCGGCCAAGGCAATGAAAAATGAGTAGAAATTTTGGTCAAAATTAGTTTTTAGTAAAGGTAAGAAAGGTCGGTCAAAGTCCAACTTCGAATAGTGCCGCGACACGTGGCGCCTTTAGGGTTTGATCTAATCTTCTTGCTTTCCAATGGTTAATCTATCTAGTTACCCTCTAATTATCTCCTAGCACCTTGTAAAATAAAACCCTTTTATGCAAAACTCCATTTAGTCGTCAAAAGTTATCGCACTTACCGTACTAGCGGGTCCCACGTCTATTATACACTACTAACGTCACATGAACTAACTTATACTAGGAAAAAAATTTAAAAACGATACTCACTTATAAAAATCTCTGAAAAATTAATATAATAAAATAAAGTATGGAAAATGCACGCGGAAAATAAAATAAAATAAGGGAAATTTTACAGGTACTCACACTCTCTCTCCCTTAAAAGAATTTCGTCCTCGAAATTCTCCTCTTTTGCTCACAAAACTCAATTCTATAGTATTTCCTTCTACTTCTCAAGAGTTTCTCCTCACTCATGCGGTTACCACAATCAAACCTAGAGAGAAAATCATAATGTTGTAATGGCTAAAACACTATGCTAAGGCGAAAAGTAATACAAACTTCAAACTTTGATGCGAAGAAGAGTTTAAAATTTTGGCTACTATTCTTGCTAACTCTAAAACTTATACACTATCCGTTGACAAATCGTCCACACGTAAGACACCTTTCCTTTACAATTGTACCACTAGATCCGAATCACTCTTTCTAATCAAAAATTTTTTTTTCAAACCACAAATGAGAAATTCGCACTTAACTTCAAGACTAAACTATAATAAAAGATTCATGAATCAGGATTCAATAGTGTCCAATCATCAATATTTAACATTACTCATCAAAAGATCAGGTACTAGGTCCACTACTTCTATCGGGAATACACTTACTGCATAAAGTTTGCATACACATAGGTCCATAAATACAATTATTTCAGCCAACACATCACTGATTGCTGACTTTAACTATTACAGCATCACCCTCCCAAAATTCATTTGTCTTGGGCAGTTCCTCACTTGGTGTCCCAGTTGGCCGCATCTAAAACATGCACCAATTTTTAAATAACATATTCCCGTATGAATTTTGTTACATGTTTCACACTTAGCAGCTACACATCTCTTCTTGAAGTGTCAATTCTTTTTCTTCTTCCTCCCCTTATCCTTCATAGCAAATCCATCTTCATTCATCTTTTTACGTTTCCCTTTGATATCGCGAGAACTTCCTTCATCCATTTTATCTTTTTTACTAGGAATGTCCTGAGATGCTATTTGACTAGATGAAGGCACTAACTCAAACTTCCTTCGTATCTCTTTCGGGATTCCTTCGTATTTCCTTTTCAATTCTATGTTCTTGTGCAGTAGCGCAATTTTCTTCGTGTACTCCTGTTTCCATCGCCCTTCCCAGTGCTCAGCTAACTTCTTTTGGAACTCTACTTCCTTTCGAAGAATCTCTATTTCCTTATACATATCAGCCAAATGTGTCATCTCACCAATTCGCTAGAACTCAAATGATAGCCTGCCAAGCAAATTAATGAATAACAATAAGTAACTAAGTACACTTGGGACTCAAACCATATAACTGTTAAGTTCCCTTACTCCCAATCCAACCACAGAAAAATTACACTTAGATATTTCCAAATGAAATAGACGAAAAAGTAAAACATAGTTAGGGCAATATCTTAATATAAAATGCCATTTATCACTTATGTACATAACGAAACCCTAAAACATGCTTCATATATCAACAGTTTCACACCCTATCTCAAGTTTGTTCATACAGGTATAGAAGCCAAATCATTTTTCTAAAAAACTCCATACCTAATTCTAGACTCCCGATCTCGGCACGATAATAATCAAGCCAGGTCCATACTTTGACATTAGTGGATAGGTAGCAAGGAAGTATAGGCAAGGGTAGTTCATCAAGGACCAAGCTACAAGTATCAGATATCATAAAAGGGTTTAAAATACCTATATAATTGCAATTAAACTGTTTCAAAGGCAAGTAAACACTTATCAAACCCTCACGAGCATAGGAGAAAGAGAATAGGTCTTCGATACAAATTCCTCGACGTACATTATAAATCTGGTCACTGCCTGTAGAAACCCTAATCAGGCTATTACTAGATTAATCCATGGTAACCCTTCTATCTTCAATCTCTCCGATCAGTCCAATTTACTAGGTCAAATGTTAGAATCTTCTGCACCTTGACCTTTAACATCAAAACTCACCTCAAGTACAATCAAGATACAGACCCTTATTCTAATGCTCTCCACTATTTGGTACTCAAGTACAAGAATCCACAATAAGATAATTCACAACTCGAGCCGGCCGATCCCAAAAGTAAATCATCCATATTAGAGATTCCTACCCGACATACATATCTATCTTCCTCAAGTACCATAATAAGGGATTAACACTTATAACAAGCACGATTCATAACTTACGCCCAAGAAGTGCAATTAGTCCTTTACACTTATTCACATAATCGGGACCATAACACCTGTAAGTCCCAAAGACAACCAAGAGGGGGGGTGAATTGGGTTGATTAAAATCTTAACCAAATTTATGCACTTTTTCTTTAATAAAAAATTTACCTTCTTTTCTAGTAAAGGTCAACCAAGTAGATTAGAAGACAATAGCAATATTGATCAGAAAAACAAGTTTATATAAGCAATGAGAATTTTATTGAACAAAAAGTAAAATAGGAAATCAAACCAATTGTCTACCAAGCTTTCCTCAAACTTGAAGACCAATCACAAGGTTGAGCAACTTCTCTTTGATGAAATATGATCAACTAGATGTACAATGGAGGGAGCACTTCCTCCTTGCCCTAAGCCTCACTTAGTCAAGCTAAGAAGTTTTACAAACACTCAGATAACCCTCAACAAAGCTACACTAATGAAACTTTCAACCACAAGAGAAAAGCTCACCAGAAGTTCACACCACTTAGAGAACAAATCTAACTTTGGAGACTATTTTCTAGCTAAAATATCTCTTGAGATCTTGTAGACCAAGTGTGCAAAAGTTCTTACTTCGTTCAGAACAGTTTGTTTTTAAAGGGGAACAGAAATGGGCTTCATTAAAGCTTCCAACGGATAGAAGGCAGATGAAGAGTCAGCTAGCCGTTGGGGCTTTCGGACGTCCGACGATCAAATTATCGTCCGAACCAATCGTCCGAAAAACAGCCAAATTGAAGTTCGGACGTCCGATGGAATTTTATCGTCCGAGCTTCAGTGTCCGAACGTCGTCCAGAGAGTTATCAAATCTTCGAGGAATTTTTAGGACGTCCGATGATCTTGATGTTCGTCCGAAGCATGCGTCCGATCCTTCAGGACGTCCGATGCTTCCTTGCGAGCGTCCGACAGTGTCTTGGCAGAGAGTCATCAAAGCTTTGTGGAATTTTTAGGACGTCCGACACGATCGATGTGCGTCCGACAGAAACTCCTTCCTAATGTTCTTCATCCCTTCAGACGTCCGACAGATTCCTTTCGGCCGTCCGACATGAGTGTCCTGTTTTTGCTCACGACATATTCGTACCTGATTCTTTGATAGGCAACAACACTTATATTTGAAGAAAGTTAGATAAAACATTTCAAGGAACCAAGACTAACAAAATTGTCATACTTAAAAGACAGTATCTTTGATCGGAACAAAACAATGACTAAATTTGTTTATATTATTCCAATCTTGTTTGCCACATCCAAAGCATCGTAGTCTGGAGTTAATCGAACATATGCTTACTTTGTTCCATCAGGCCTGATCAAAGTGTTCACTTTCTTGGTCTGTATAAACATTTCAACGAACTTTTGTGATCATCAAAACCAAGAATAACATTCTCCCCCTTTTTGATGATGACAAAACAAAAGTTTGAAATGAAATTTGATGATTGCATTATAAGCTCCCCCTTTCTCACGAACTCCCCCTTACTTAGTGAATCATAAAATTTTGAAAATTTTGAAAAAGCTCCCCCTCACTTGGCTGCCCATCCGAGTTAAACAATTTTCCAAAAATATGACAATTAAGCATATCAGCCAATCCAAATTTAAACAATCAATCCAACATATCCAACATCACCAATCATCAATCATCAATCAATACCAATCATCAATCATCAATCAATCCAGTCCTCTCCCCCTTTTTGTCATCACAAAAGGGCAACCAATCACATCAACACATCCACAAACACATTCATCAATGAAAGCCAAATTCATTGCACCAAAATACTTAAACATCCATAAACACAGTCATCATTCAAAATACTTAACATAAACATACAGTACCAACAAGAGAAACATTAAAAGAAGGTTACAAATGTTGACCATTACAAATACATAAAATAGACAAACAGAATACAAATGTCCTAAGTAGTGAACTATGTGGATCCAGGAGTTCTTCGAGAGAGCTGATATTGGGAGAGGTCCTCCTCTTCAGTTTCTTCATCAGCTTCAGCATCCACTTCAACTGGTTCCTTGCCTTTATCTGCTGTGGAAGGACCATGAGGAGTCACAAGAGTTGATGAACCAGGGTCTGGAATTGATGAGCTTGGATCAGTGGGGTGTGGCTCTTTGTCATGGGACACTTCCTCAACCACAGGTGGGGGAAAGAGAAGGTTCTTTTTGTCTAGAAAGGCAGTTTGTTGCTCAGAGGACATGGTGAGCATTAGGCCATGTTCTAGAAGAAGAACATGCTGTTTGAGTTCATGAAGAAGCTCAATCACTCCATCATTGGAGGAGGAAGATGCCTTAGTGGCAGATTTCCTAGGATGAATGGGAGTGAGTGGAATAGATGAAGGATCATGTGCAGCCTTAGACCTACGTTCACTGGACGATGCCTCTTTATAAGACCACATATTATCTTTAAAAACAAGATTTTTCCTTTCAAAGTATCCTTTGGTAAAGGCATAAGAAGATGCTTCTTTGGGACAAACACCTAAAATTGGAACTTTGAAAAACTCAAAAATCTTTTGAAGAAACTTTCCATAGGATAGTTTTCTGCGAGAGTCAGTGGTATAGCGAAGTAAAAACTTGCACATGACAAAACCAAAATCAATCCGAATTTTTTCTCGAAAACAATAAAAGAGGTACAACTCCATTTTGTTTGCATCAGTTCTATGGCCATCAGTAGGCACAAGCAGGTTTGAAATGATAGAAAAAGCAATTAAATTCACAGGGGCAAGATCATTCAGTTTAGCATCAGCAGGGGAGGAAAAACTTCTTTTAAAATAGGTCATCATTTTAGCCCCATCAAAATGATTATCAGCATTAGGGTGCTCTTCATAGGAAAAGAAATTTGTAATTTTATCCTTGCACCCACGTTCAATGGTAGTATTTAAAATGGAATTCACAATTTCAGAGTCAAAGATTAAGTCTACCCCATTAACCCTGGAAAAGATTTCAGTTTGGTCAGAGCCTTTCCTAAGATTAGCAAAAAATTGATGCAGCATTTCGGGATAGTAAACATTTGGCATAGAAATGATATGCGACCATTTCTGAAAAGCAAACAACTTCAGAATGGTTTCTAAACCTATGAGACGAAATTCAGAAGGGTTTACAGTACGTTGAGGGATGACACATTTATGAGATATCAAGGAGTGTTTGTCTCTTGCTGTATCATCAAAGAATGTAGGGAGTGGGGCTGATTTTGGAAGCGATTGAGCAGAGGTTCCCTGTCCAGATTCAGGCTGAGAGGTGGGTTGTGGAGTAGGCCGTGACATTTGACCCTTTATGGCTCCTCTCTTGAAGCGTTTGGATGAACGTTTGACCGTAGGAAGATCCTCATCCTCATCCCTGAGTGGATACTTGCGTCCGGCAGTAACCTTTCCTCCTCTCAGATTCACCATTGTGTGAAATGTGTGGAATGAAGAATGCAAATGATGCACACAGTGGTAGGGAAGTGATTTGCACAGAAATTTTGGGACAAAAAGGCCTTAAACAAGATTTGGCAGAGCGGTTATGAGAAAGTAGGGTTTTGAAGGAAATTTGGGAATTTGTGAAATGTTATGCGATTCGGGGAAATGATCAGGAGAAATGAATCGCAATCAGTCAGAAAAAGTTTTGTTTGAGTCAATTTGAGAATGAGTGCTTCAAAATGGTGCGAATTTGAGAGTGAGGGAAGAGAGAGTTTTCGTCCGAGAAGAAATAGAATAGGAAGAGTCTGAAGCAAATGAGAAAGAAGGTTATTTAAAAAATTGATCCGTTGCACTGTCGGACGGCCGAACGACGTTGTGCGTCCGACAGCTGCGTCCGAACAAGCGCAATCTGGAAAATGGCTAAAGAACATCATCGGACATCCGTTCATCTTCTTTCGACGTCCGAAGACCCAAAAATTAAGATGATTTTTCGATTATTCCTAATTTTGATCTTAGATGAATGAACTGATCTAATGGCAAAGCTTTTGTAAAAATATCCGCAAATTGATCTTTAGAACAAACATAATTTACACATATTTCACCTTTTTGAACGAGATCACGAATAAAGTGATGCTTTATATCTATGTGCTTTGTCCTAGAATGATGAATAGGATTTTTGGTCAAATTTATAGCACTAGTATTATCACAGAATACAGGCATGCAGTCATACAACAATCCAAAATCATTCAAGGTGTGCTTCATCCATAAAAGTTGAACACAACATGCACTAGCGGTAATATATTTCGCTTCGGTTGTAGACAGAGAGATTGCACATTGTTTCTTGCTAAACCAAGAGACTAAACAATTTCCAAGAAAATGACAAGTTCCACTAGTACTCTTTCTATCCACACGACAACCTCCAAAATCAGCATCCGAATAACCATATAGTGCAAACTCATTAGATCTAGCATACCAAAAACCATAGTCTAATGTACCTTTCAAATACCTAAAAATCCTTTTTACAGCATTCAAATGTGATTCTTTTGGACAAGATTGAAATCTAGCACACAAGCAAACAGCAAACATAATATCAGGTCTACTTGCGGTTAAATAGAGTAGGCTTCCGATCATACCTCTATAATGCTTTTCATCCACATGATTACCTTCTTCATCTTTGTCAAGCTTTGTAGAAGTGCACATTGGAGTTCCAACTTGCTTTGAGTCCTCCATGCCAAACCTTTTCAGCAATTCCTTGGTATATTTTGCTTGATTTATAAAAATTTCCTCAAGAGCTTGATGTATTTGAAGTCCAAGGAAGAAATTTAATTCTCCCATCATACTCATTTCAAATTCACTTTGCATAGTGGTGGAAAACTCCTTACATAGATAATCATTAGTAGCACCAAAAATAATATCATCAACATATATTTGCACAATAAGAAGGTCATTCAACACTTGCTTAGTAAAAAGTGTGGTGTCCACAACACCCCTTTTGAAACCATTTTCAATCAAAAAACCACTTAGTCTTTCATACCAAGCTCTTGGAGCCTGTTTTAGACCATATAAAGCTTTAGATAGTTTAAACACATGACTTGGAAATTTTGTATTTTCAAAACCGGGGGGTTGATCCACATATACTTCTTGATCAATAAAACCATTTAAAAAGGCACTTTTAACATCCATTTGAAACAATTTGAAGCCTTTAAAGCATGCAAAAGCAAGAAGCATTCTAATAGATTCTAATCTTGCTACGGGAGCAAATGTTTCATCAAAATCAATTCCTTCTTCTTGTGCATATCCTTTAGCAACTAATCTGGCTTTATTTCTTACAACAACACCTTTATCATCCAACTTATTTCTAAAAATCCATTTTGTGCCAATGATAGGTTGATTTTGAGGTCTATTAACAAGTGTCCAAACTTCATTTCTCTCAAATTGATTAAGTTCCTCTTGCATTGCCAAAATCCAGTTTTCATCCTTTAAAGCATCATTGATATTTTTGGGTTCAAAAAGAGAAACTAAAGCAAAATTGTCAATCAATTTTCTAGATGAGGAACGAGTGTTTACCTTCTCGGATGGATCACCAATTATAAGCTCTTTTGGATGATTTTGGCTGAATTTCCAAGCCTTGGGAAGATCTTTGAGTGGATCATCATTTCTGTCTTCATCTTCCTCTTCTTGATCATTATGAACTTCATTTTCCATTTCAGTTGCTGCTGGTTTAGAGCTTCCTTCATTTCCAATTGATAGCTTTTCCATTCCTTCTCGAACACCTACATCATCATCCTCACACGAACTTTTGGAATTATCATCATTGGTTTCATCAAATGTTATATGTATAGCTTCTTCAATCACAAGAGTCCTTCTATTAAAAACTCTATATCCTCTTTTATTCTCACAATACCCCAAAAATATTCCTACATCAGATTTTTTATCAAACTTACCAAGATGTTCCTTTAGATTCAAAATAAAGCATTTACAACCAAATACTTTGAAATAACCAACCGTAGGTTTCTTATCAAAAATCAGCTCATAAGGAGTTTTCTTTAAAATAGGTCTCAAGAGTATTCTATTCATCACATAACATGCAGTGTTTACCGCTTCAGCCCAAAGATATTTAGGCAACCTACATTCATTCAACATAGTTCTAGCAGCCTCTTGGAGAGTCCTGTTTTTCCTTTCTACAACACCATTTTGCTGTGGAGTCCTTGCAATAGAAAACTCATGTGTTATACCATTATGATCACAAAATTCTGGAAAACCACAATACTTGAATTCCATCCCATTATCACTTCTAATCCTAACAATTTTTAACCCAAGCAGATTTTGCACTTTAGCAAACAATGAAGTAAAATTCTTGAAGGCATCATCTTTATGAGCAAGAAATATCACCCAAGTGTATCTAGAATAATCATCAACAATTACAAAACAATATCTTTTACCTCCCAAGCTAGTAATTTGAGTGGGACCAAATAAATCAAGATGCAAGAGTTCCAAAGGTTTAGAAGTAGATACACACATCTTAGGTTTAAAGGAATTTTTTGTTTGCTTCCCAAATTGACATGCATCACATATTTTGTCCTTATCAAAACTGATTTTTGGCAAGCCTCTAACCGACTCCTTTTTCAAAATTTCCTTTAGTAAATCCATGTTAAAATGACAAAGTCTTCTATGCCATAACCAAGGATCTTCATTTGAAGCTTTAAGACATTTTAAGATAGAAGAATCAATTTTATCAAGAACCACAATATATATGTCGTTGAACCTCTTACCTTTGAACACAATATTATATTTGGAATCAAGCACAATGCATTCATGTTTTTTAAACAACACATTCAAGTCTTTATCACACAATTGACTAACACTAAGCAAGTTATAACTTAAGTTATCAACTAAGAGCACATTATGGACAAAAGTATCACCATCCTTACCAACATCACCTATTCCAATTGTCTTAGCTTTCACATCATCACCAAATGTCACTTTTCCACTTGACTTTGATTTCAGCTTTATGAACAAAGAGGGATCACCGGTCATATGCCTTGAGCAACCGCTATCAATAAACCATTTGGACTTGTTTGAGCATTTTTCCTGAAAAGAGAAAGTGTTTGGTACCCATTTTAATTTTTGGGTCCGCAATAGTTAGCATTGTATCTAACTAACCACATGCATTTCATCCCTTTGTTCAGATTTCTTTTCACATAGCAATCACCTTTCAAATGCCCTCTTTGACAACAAAAACCACACATAATGGAAGAGTCCTTAACATGTACTGGTTTGACATATCTCAATCCACCTCTTCTATATGTTGTGAAACCATGTGCATTTTTGTTGTGTGCAAATGTTCTTTGAAAAGTAGTAGGATGTGTAGATGACATGTTCCTTTTGATAAACTCCTGCTTTCTTGCTTTCAAAGTCTCATCCAAGTTGTCCATTCTTTTTTTCAAATCACCATGTCTTTCCTTCAGCATTTCACAAATATTTGTCTTTCTATCAAGCTCATTTTGAACATTACATCCGGCTCTTACAAGACTTTCATTGTCAGTCTTTAGTTGTTTATTTTGTTGAAAAAGACTTGCATTTTCTTGAATGAGAAAAGCCATTTTCTGTTTTAACTGCTTGTTTTTATCATAAGATTCCTTCAAGGCATTATGCAGTTTTTCAACAAAGGATTCAAGATCATCATCTTCATCATCATCACTTTCAGATTGAGAGTGTGTGGAAGTTACCTCATTATTTCCAATAGCCATGAAGGCCATTTGAGCTGATTCTTCTTCTTCTTCTACTTCCCCTTCGGAGTTGCATTCATTCCAAGTAATCTGAAAGTTGTTGAATCTTGGCTTCCGATCAGCTTTTCCATCTTTCATCTTCTTCATGGGGCATTCGTTTGCATAGTGTCCAAGCTGTCCACATTCGAAGCATTTGTCCAACTGTTTCTTGTTGAAATCCTGTTTTCCTTTGTACTTTGCGATAGATGGCTGATTCTGGAATTGATTGCTAGGTCCTCCCCTTCTAAACTTTCTTTTATTCAAGATTCTCTTGAAGCCTCTGGTGATGAGAGCAAGATCATTATCATCACCATCCGAGTCTTCATCATCCAAGTGAGCTGTATCATCTTCACCTTGAGTAGTCTTTAGAGCAATGTTTCTCTTTGCTCTAGCTTCCTCTTCCTCCTGCACTTTAGATTTCAGTTTCAACTCATAAGAGGTTAGTGAGTTAATGATAGATTCAATAGGCACAGAACTTAAATCCTTAGCCTCCTCTATTGCAGTCACTTTATTTTCCCATTCTTTGCCCAACGCATTGAGAATTTTCCTGTTCTTCTCTCCCAAGGTGTACTCTTTGCCCAACACCTCGAGATCTTTGATCAAGTCAGTGAACCTGCAATACATTTTGTCAATATCCTCAAGAGGTTCAATTCTAAATGATTCATATTTTGTGACCAAGATAGCCTTTTTCTGTTCTTTAACGTTGTCACCACCCTCATGGATTTCTCTTAGTTTATCCCACATTTCTTTGGCCGATTTGCAGCCTTTTACTCTAATTGATTCATTTGAATCTAGGGCACTATAAAGAACATTCATGGCCTTGGCATTCAATGTGAGGTTAGTCCTATCTTGAGCATTCATTTCAGCTCTCATTTTTGGCCGAAGCAACCCTGTATCTGCATCAAGAAAGTTAGCTTCATGCGGTCCTTCACTCACAATAAACCATAGTTCAATATCAATAGATTGCAAAAAGATAATCATCCGTTCTTTCCAGCTAACATAGTTGGAGCCACTGAACATGGGAGGTCTAGTAACAGATTGCCTCTCAACAAACATAGCATGACTGGTTGTCATCTTTACTCCAAGCCGTTAGAGCTTAATCTCAAGGAGACCAAGCTCTGATACCAATTGTAAGTCCCAAAGACAATCAAGAGGGGGGTGAATTGGGTTGATTAAAATCTTAACCAAATTTATGCACTTTTTCTTTAATAAAAAATTTACCTTCTTTTCTAGTAAAGGTCAACCAAGTAGATTAGAAGACAATAGCAATATTGATCAGAAAAACAAGTTTATATAAGCAATGAGAATCTTATTGAACAAAAAGTAAAATAGGAAATCAAACCAATTGTCTACCAAGCTTTCCTCAAACTTGAAGACCAATCACAAGGTTGAGCAACTTCTCTTTGATGAAATATGATCAACTAGATGTACAATGGAGGGAGCACTTCCTCCTTGCCCTAAGCCTCACTTAGTCAAGCTAAGAAGTTTTACAAACACTCAGATAACCCTCAACAAAGCTACACGAATGAAACTTTCAACCACAAGAGAAAAGCTCACCAGAAGTTCACACCACTTAGAGAACAAATCTAACTTTGGAGACTATTTTCTAGCTAAAATATCTCTTGAGATCTTGTAGACCAAGTGTGCAAAAGTTCTTACTTCGTTCAGAACAGTTTGTTTTTAAAGGGGAACAGAAATGGGCTTCATTAAAGCTTCCAACGAATAGAAGGCAGATGAAGAGTCAGCTAGCCGTTGGGGCTTTCGGACGTCCGACGATCAAATTATCGTCCGAACCAATCGTCCGAAAAATAGCCAAATTGAAGTTCGGACGTCCGATGGAATTTTATCGTCCGAGCTTCAGTGTCCGAACGTCGTCCAGAGAGTTATCAAATCTTCGAGGAATTTTTAGGACGTCCGATGATCTTGATGTTCGTCCGAAGCATGCGTCCGATCCTTCAGGACGTCCGATGCTTCCTTGCGAGCGTCCGACAGTGTCTAGGCAGAGAGTCATCAAAGCTTTGTGGAATTTTTAGGACGTCCGACACGATCGATGTGCGTCCGACAGAAACTCCTTCCTGATGTTCTTCATCCCTTCGGACGTCCGACAGATTCCTTTCGGCCGTCCGACATGAGTGTCCTGTTTTTGCTTACGACATATTCGTACCTGATTCTTTGATAGGCAACAACACTTATATTTGAAGAAAGTTAGATAAAACATTTCAAAGAACCAAGACTAACAAAATTGTCATACTTAAAAGACAGTATCTTTGATCGGAACAAAACAATGACTAAATTTGTTTATATTATTCCAATCTTGTTTGCCACATCCAAAGCATCGTAGTCTGGAGTTAATCGAACATATGCTTACTTTGTTCCATCAGGCCTGATCAAAGTGTTCACTTTCTTGGTCTGTATAAACATTTCAACGAACTTTTGTGATCATCAAAACCAAGAATAATAACACCACTTGGCCCAAGCTCAGTCCGCGCAGAGACCATGCGAAGTGGCTCTGATACCACCTGTGACAGCCCCACCTTCCCCTAGGGCATACCCCAAGGGTTAACGAACTGCCTGCCCAGTTCTCACCAGGACTACGGAGTCAAATCACTCGAAAACCCTACATAACGCGCGATAGAACCCCAAGAAAACGAACAATCAGAAACTGATCTAAACATGATTACCAAACCATACAGTGTAATAATACTTTGAATAAACGCTCCAAATGAAAATGAAAAGAACAAATGCCACGTCAGAATCCGGCCAAAAGTTGGCCGGATTTTCGGCCAGATTACTGACCGGATTCAAGGCATTGAGCAACTGAAAATTTTTCAACATCCCCCGACAATCCGGCCAAGATCTGGCCAGATATACAGCCGGATTCCCTGCAGTTTTCCCCGCCAGATTTCTTTTCTTGCCTTGTTCAAGTTCTGCACTCGCCCGGTTACCAACGAACACAAGTAAGGTTCACCAAAGCCATAGAGATATACAATCTCAAATAAACACACTTAAGATACATGATAAAACATTTATACACGTACATTGGAGCCTTCAACAAATGAACTTGAAGTACAAGTTATCACATCCATATTTATACAAAATACAAATTAGGGTTTCGGTTACAGAAGAATTTAATCAAAAGAATGGCTATAACTAGCTCTACTCTTTCTTTCGAAATCATGGTTCCCAACATTTTGAACCCTGTAAGGAAAACAAAAATAACGGGAAGGGGTGAGCTTACGCTCAATGAGGTACCACAAGTATAAGCAGTCAAGAATCATGGAACTTCACTTTTAATCAGGCAAATATACACACTAAATAAAGAAATGAACAAACACTTCAAATAGAAAGGATACAGGTGGCTCTCAAGAGCCAAATTCCCTTTTCTTCACCAGAGCTTGATCAAGTAGTAGTTGACATTCCGTCAACTTTCAAGTACAGTAACCAGTCCAGTAGAGCACCACTTTACACCAAATTCCGTCCACCAAACATACCCATTACCGGGCCCGAACGCCTCAACAGGAACATTGGTAGTAATACTCGAGTATACCGGAAATCCAGAGTCTCCAATACCCAAAGATTCCTCAGGAACAGTCCCTATGGTTTGTCAATTTTCCTCGATCAAGCCCTTGCTGGCTCGATTCAATTGACTCCCCATGAGGTTGAGCTCAAGTTTAACAGGAAGGTCGTTGGATACACCTTCAAATGACATCAGATCAGGCACAGTAACAGATTCCAGTTTATATAGTAAACAGTCACACGGGCAAGAGAACGAGTGTGATAAAGTACACCCTCATCTCATTCAGAATAAACAGAGTTCACAGTCATTCAAGTCACAAATTTTAAGTACAAGTAAACCAGTTAAGCAACAAATCAGGGGAGTAGTACACTTACCAATTCAAGCAAGGATAACTTCAAAAGTTTTCACCCAAAGTATGGCTTTGATCACCGAGAAACCCTAAAATAACCAAGGTAAAACAATTATGGTTCCCACATCCACAAACCCAGTAAACGGAATGCATAGATGAAGCTCGACTACAAGTCGTAAGCCTATCCGAATGAACTACGAATGCAAGGATACAAAAGTGTGGCTTCAGGGTGAAAAAGGTAACGGTTGGTTCTAAAACATGAACAACCCCAAAGCCCTTCCTTTCGAGTCAAAATCAACCCAAACTTAAAGGAATCAAGTAGCCCTAAAAATTGGACAGCATTTCCCCTTAAATTCCTTACTTTTTCCAACCTACAATCAACATCAAAGTTCATCCAAAACAGCCCCAATTGCACATACAATTCATGAGCTATTAAACACACTTAATTAAGGTCACAAAACCCTTCAAATACAACCAATTGGTAGCTCCAAAACTAACCCTAATCATGCTCAAATTAGAAACCCTAAAGCTGAAATTTAGGCACATAAGCTGGAAATTCCTTTAATCAAGTTAAACTACCACATAAAACCTCAATATTACACATGGTAAAGTTATCAACCCATGGCCAACCCTTAAGCTTCACATATGAGCAGAATTTTCACCATAAAACTGAAATTTACCATAACACTACTTCAAACCATGAAATTTCCTCATATAATCTTGCCAAAGTACCTTATAACCTTAAGAAAATGGTAGCTTAGTGCCTTGTCCTCCAAAATCCCTCCACTAATACCTTGAATCTTCCCTTGTGAGCTACTTTTATGGAGTGGTTTGTAATTTTAACGGTTAGAACTCAAGATTTGAGTAAGAAATTGAAGTGGAAGAGGAACTGTCACTCTTGTTTTTCTCCTCACAAGTTTCGGCCAAGGAAATGAAAAATGAGAAGAAATTTTGGTCAAAATTAGTTTTTAGTAAAGGTCAGAAAGGTTGGTCAAAGTCCAACTTCGAATAGTGCCGCGACACGTGGTGCCTTTAGGGTTTGATCTAATCTTCTTGCCTTCCAATGTTAGTTACCCTCTAATTATCTCCTAGCACCTTGTAAAATAAAACCCTTTTATGTAAAACTCCATCTAGTCGTCAAAAGTTATCACACTTACCGCACTAGCAGGTCCCACGTCCATTATACACTACTAACGTCACATGAACTAACTTATATTAGTAAAATGATTTAAAAATGATACTCACTTATAAAAATCTCTGAAAAATTAATATAATAAAATAAAGTAAGGAAAATGCACGCGGAAAATAAAATAAAATAAGGGAAATTTTGCGGGTCCTCACACTTTTCATCCTTAAACTTTGAGTTAGGGACACATTTCGTCCTCAAACTTTTAGACGCACCACATTTAGTACATGAATTAATTATTTTGGATCACATTTAGTCCAAAAATGGTAAAATATTCAATTTGGATGGAAAAGGCTGATGTGGCCGTTGATTTTGACTGAGAAATTTTTTTTACTTAATGGCCACATGCCAAACACGTTACTTTCTCCATCCAAATTAAGGAATTTACCATTTTTGGACTAAATGTGGCAAAAAATAAATAATTCATGTACTAAATGTGGTGTGTCTAAAAGTTTGGGGATGAAATGTGTCCCCAACTCAAAGTTTAGGGACGAAAAGTGGATTTTTCCCTTATTAGAGTCTTTTCCATTATCGGATTCAAGATTCGAATCCAAGCAATTAGGGGTTGGAAAGGTGTGCAGAGGGTCAAATATGAAAAGGCATAACTATCCCCTGATTTGGGAGTTAATAAAATGACAGTCTCAATGACATAATATTGGGATATTTATCTTAATTGGAATTATTAATGAAGATTCAGTTACTAGAAGCCAAAGTCAACTCTTATAGATGTCTCTACTAAGTGCTAATTCTTTCTTTCAAATACAAACATCGAATATGAATCTTATCATTATTATTACCATTATCCAGATAATTGTTATTCTCAATAATTTACAAAAATGAGTAAGAGCTATCCACTAGTATATCAACTGGAAAAATCTACTTAAAACAAAATTCAGTATAAATATTAAAAATTGACATAGGTAACTCTCTTCTACTACTATCGCCCAATTTTCCTTACTCCTTTGGACACCTCTTCACAATAGTTTTGACACACATTGACTATCATTTTGTGCTCTAAACATTTTCTTGAGTGCAGAGGTAGCTTTTGGCATATCATATATGTCTTACCTCAAAAGGCAAAGTTGGACAAAGCTAAGTACTAGGGTAACTTCTAACGAGCTTTTTCAATTTTTTATTATGCTTAAAAACTACGAGGTGTTAAGATGTAGGTTTTAAAAATACTAGGAATTCGGAGGGAAGGAGAAAGGGAAGGGGTGATAAAGCACACGAGCGCTAAACCACAGGAAGTATTATGTATTTTACTATGATTGGTTCCATCACTAAATGCTATTTAAGATAAGTAATGATTCGCAGTTTTCTAGCATAATATAAATTTCGGTACGGCTTCTCTCCATTTTCCTTGATACACTCCTAGATGTGCGACACATGTCACACTTATGAGGAAGGGCCAGGGTCATATTGAGTTAACCACATCTAGTAACCCTGGTTGTTTGATGTTAAATAACTAAAAAGGTCATTTTGAGTTAACCACAACTAGTAACCCTGGCATTTTTTTTTTGCTAACCCCGTACACCCGAGAGGGGCACCAACCCCTATTTTATTAGGTAAATCACCGTAGAATAGTGAGTTAGGGCAAAAAGAGTAACAAGATCCACCATGGAAATAAAAATAATGAAAGAAATAAGGAGTACTACTCCCTTACAACAGAATGCCTAACAAAAAGGACGAACTGCCTGTCTAAAAAAATCGCTGACATGGCCGTAGGCGGGAGAGATGCCTCAGATGAGAAAACGGTGTCCGATATCAATCTTAACGAGGCTAACACATTTGTAGCTGAGTTTGATTGGTGATAAGTATGTGATAAAGAAACTCCCAAATCTGCTAGTGGCACCCCCTATCTTGATGATTTTGCTTGATGATAAGGGGTCGACTTACCTTATCTTTGCCAATGGCACCCCCTATCCAAACACAATTTCTACCTCCCCTAAAGAAATGATGCTTTAGCAACTTGGCCTTCCCCATTTGGTCAATAAAGTTGTACACCTAAGAAAGAATTTGATTCGCCGACATTGTTGAACCCTCGAAACGAGCCAAATTCATTGCCTTCCAAATAAACCACAGCACTAACATAGGTGTAGACACCAAATTTTGAATAATTTGTATGTGGCATCTACTTCATGATTTTTATTTTAGATCGCTTGCATTTAGTTCATTGTTGTGTGTTTTGCATTTTTTTTAGTTGTTATTTTATTTTAGTTTTATTCATTTTGCCCTTTTAGTTTGTCTATTTATTTTTATTTTGTCATTTTAGGTTTTTAATCACTTTTAAGTTTTAGATTTTAGTTTTTAGTTTTTAGTTTTTTTTTAGTTTTTAAGCTTAGCATAGAGTTTTTAGAAAAAGAAAAGGAAAACATCAAAAATATGTTTTAGTCATTTTGTTTTTATTCAATGCTTTCTTGAAAGAAAAATGAAAATGAAAAAAAAAAAGGGAAAAAGGAAATTTGTTCACAAAAATATATTTATTTCTTTAAATGCAACCTTTTTGCACTTTAGTTATTTTTATTAAGTTATTTTGAAAAAAGAAGAGAAAAAAGGAAAAATGAAGAAAATTTGGAAAAATGGACATTTTTGTTGTTTTTATTTATTTATTTAGTTTGTTTTTTTTATTTGTTTTCATTCTTATTATTATTACTTGGTTTTTGGCAATTTGTTATTATTATTATTTATATTTTATCATTTCTGTATTTATTAAGTTGAAAGTTAAAAAAAAAAAAAAAAAAAAAAAAAAAAAAAGAAAAACGCGACTTGCAAGCTGCGTTTTTGCAGTTTGCAAGGGAGGACTTCGGGCAGCCCCTTGGGCTGTAAATATAGAAGAGCTGGCTGAAGGTTTAGGGTTGGAAGTTCCCATATAAATAGCAAAAGGATGGACAGCCGCAAGGGAGTTTTAGGGAGGATACGGGGGAGAGTTCTAAAAAAGAACGGCAAAAGAAAAACACAGGAGCCAAGAGAGGGTTGACGGAAAGGAAAAACCGAGAGCTGAAGGTAAGAGAGAACTGAAAACTGGGCAGGGGCTACGAAGAGAGAATGAGGGTTTGCAGCTGAAAAGGGGGAGGATTGAGAGAAACCAGATGAGAGTAGAGGAACGACTAGGGTCAAGAAGGTTTGAGAATAGGATGAGATAGCGGCTGGAGGTTTTGGGAGTGGGGCTGAAATCTAGTTGGACGAACTGGAGGAGAGAAAAGCTGAGCCAAGGGGGTGTCGGGGCCGAGGAGAAACAGAAAGAAGAGAAGGAAGTTTTGGGCTGATTATCGGCTGGGCAGAGGAAACCTAAAAAACAAGAGAAAAGAGGGAGCTTTGATCCGGAGGAAGAAGCTGTTCGGCCTCCACCGTTCCAGTTTTAGCTTCAAACGAAAACTCAGCAGAAACTCTTGCTTTCGGCCCTAGCAATTCAGGTGATCGTTTTTGTTTCTCCTTTTCTTGCTTTAATGCTATATCCATGAGAATCCAAAGTCCAAAAGGCATGATCCTGTGACATTTTGTGGTTAGCTGGGCTCTGCGTTTTTTATCATATTTCGCTGACTTGTTGCTTCCCTGGTTGCCGTTGTTTTCTTTTTTGGGTTGGTGCAATTCTGATTGTTGGGTTTTAGAGATAAGCGGTGTAAATAGCATGATTTTCGTTAGCTTGGAAATAGATTCGTATGATCTTACGTTTGGTAATGAGCCCAGAAAGTGATTATATTATCCCATGAACTGAAGAAGAAAATGATTGAGAAAAGATTGCATTTTGGGGCTGATTTTGGCTTGTTTGGACGTTGAAGGTTGTTTTTTTCTGGCTTAAGATCGAAGTTTGATGTTTGGTTGAAGTTTTAGAAGTGTTTGGATGGAAAATTACATTGAATAAACGCAACAAGGGTAAAAATCGAATCTGGAAAATGCGCAGCCACGTTGTAATTCTGATTCATGTTTCATTGATTGAGGCCATGAGTGGTGTTTGAATGAACAAGACCAGAAAGTTGCAAAAAGTTTCAGGATTGTTGTCATGTCTAAGTTTTAAGTGCTTCCTTGAGTACCGTTTCCTTTATGTTTTTTTTTGCAATGAAAGGCTTGAATATCATGGTCTTCTTTGGTTTGGGAATGGGTTGGAATTTCTGGTTTCCATTTTGCATGCTTCATGATTGGAATTGCTGGATATCATGGTTGGAATTTCTGGTAGCTAGTTCACGCTTCCTTACTGCATTTTGCGCATTACACTTGGTAGGTTGGGTTTAAGTTGATGTATGAGCATGTTTCGTGGGTGAATTGCAGCAAGACGGAAGTGGTGTCTTTTGCTGCAATTTGCTGCATTTTAGCTGCATTCAGTGGGTAAAAATTGCTGTTTTTGCTGAAGTCCATGTAGTTGGGTTCTGGCAGTCAAATTAGTGGAAGTCTGTAGGAGCTTTTGGCACACGAACACAATTCGGCTAAAGTAAAGTAATGCAGCAAAGGAAATTGCAGAAACTCTTCTCATGATATTTTGCATGAAGCTGCGTTAGCTTTCATGTTTTGACTCCCACAGCAGCTCACAAATTGGATTTCATTCCTCTGTTTGCATGATCAATCCTGTGTCGAATGACTGGTGCATGAATTGTTTAAAACACAAAGAAAACCCCAGAGGAGTTTGCGGCAAGAGCTGCAACAGGAAAATGCAGGAATGGTTCCAATGCTTGCGACTTTTTTTTTTTCTTTTTTTATATTCATTCCAGTAGCTGTCTTCCTTGCATTTCTGTGTAATCATGGAGCTTGTTCAATAGTTGTTTGAAAGATTTTAGGGACGTATTAACAAGTGAAGTCTTGGTGGCTGTTTCCATTGACAAAACATGCGTGTGTTCATTGCATTACAGATAGGTAGCTGCCAGATTTTTATCCTCTTGGAAACCTGTTTTAGGCAAATGATCACAGCATTCCATTGCAGTTTTTTTTCCGTGCCTTTCTTCTCCCCCTAGTCCCAAGTTGTTGCATTCAATATTGAGTTGTCAAGTTCATTGGTTTGTTTTCCAAGGTTAAATGGAAAAATTGAAGAAAGTTTCAAAGTTGTTGAATGGTTTTCATTGCAGAAAATCCTCTTCGTATGCATGCTTTGCATGAAAACAACTTCCACAAATTGCACTCCAACCCCTTGGCTTCCATCTAATGCTTCCATAGCCCAATTAATTGGAAAACTTAATTAATTTTGTCCTCCTAACATGCCGTTTCCTCTTTAATACTTCTTGATTTGTTTTGAGTGGATACTTAAGGGGTTGTAGAGTGGATTTAAAGGGTCTAGTAATATCTTTTTCCTAGATTTGTAGTTAATTTGATTTTTCTTGGATTCTTTGGCATTTTGTTACTTAGATACTAGTAAATTGCTTCTCATTTACCTTTTTGTGAAATTTCTCGTTTGATTTGGTATTGTTTCACCTTAGATTCTTAATTTTATTTTATGTTTTTTCAAGTCCCTTAGTGTTTATAATAATAATAAATTGGCTCTTTAAACCTCTTTAATTTCTCAATTGGGTCGTTGCTTGTCTTAATTGGTTAAGTACGAGTAGTTTACTTTCTTTGGAATGCCTCAAGTAATTCAATTTGGCATTTATTTCCATTTTCTCTGATTTATTTGATAATTTAAGTGGTACCTTGACCTTTTTATTATTTTGGAGGGTAAGTTAGTAATTTTACTACGTTAGGGCGTCGCTTCAAGGGAGGTACAATCTATCCCTCATTTGCACTTCATTTGACCCTACGTGCTCCTATGTGTTATGTGAATATGCCTGTCTACTTCGCTTTCCTTACCTCCTTGCATGCGTTTACTTGCTTTTACTTTTATTTAAGTTTTATGGGGTATGTGTACACCTCTTGGCTTGTAATAGATAGGGCTCAGAGAGCATCTGGTCCATTTCCCCTTCCCCTTTATGCTTTTATGGGGTATGTGTACACCTCTTGGCTTGTAATAGATAGGGCTCGGAGAGCATCTGGTCCACTTCCCCTTCCCCTTGCTTGCTTGTTTTTGTTGCTACATGTTTAATTGCTTTATTAGGCTCTTGCATCTAGTCGAGCATGCTAAATGCTATGTGCTATGTGTTTACGAGTATTTTGGCATGTCTACTTGCTTTCATAGCCATGAATGAATGGAATGGATGAATGTACGTTTCCGCTAGTCCAACGCTAGTCGGAATTCATAGAATGGGCTAGTCCAACGCTAGACCCTTAGGGATTTCCCCTCATTAGCATATCATTTGCTTGTTCACCACATATCACGCATTTTCCTTAGTTTTATCATTTGGCATGATCCTCGAACCCGTTTTCCCTCCATTTTAGGATTTTTGCATTTCATGCTAGTTATAGGGTTCATTTTGCTTGAGTGTCCCCTTCCGATAAGGGAAACGAGCGAGTGTGGCTACTCGATAGCCTTAGCACGCTAGTTTCGCCTTCTAATCAAAGGGAAAATCAAGTCACGATTTAGGTCTCCCCGTACCCAATATGCATGAATTCCCTAGGCTCATGCATTCTCAATCCACTCTATCATTACACTTTCACTTTTGTCTCATTTGCACACATGCACCTTTTTATCACTTTCACTTGCACACGAACACTTTTTTATCTCCACTTGCACACGAACCCTTTTATCTTCACTTGCACACGAACATTTTTATCTTCACTCGCACACGAGTACTTTCATCTACATTTGCACACCTTCACTCTTATCTTATTACTTTTATCATTTTTCTCACTTCACACAAACTCACACTTTCACATGGCATGCATTCCACTCATTTTTCACGTCATTTAGGTTTAGGTGTGACCTCTCCAAAAGGATCATTATTGGGCTTCACAATTAATGTGATTGGCACCACTCAACCTTTGAAGAGAAATTTCCCCCAATCCCCCTAGGTCTAGGTTTTTGCATTCATATAGACATATCCAATACGCGATACATACCTTGGGTAGAAAAATTAGGAAAAATTGGTTTGAGTCGCGCAACTAGCCTTGGTTAGGTCAAAGGGGTGCCTTGGATTCTATCCTTGCCTTCCCCTTTGTCAAACGTGACCCCCGAACCTTTTTCTTTGGCTTACGTGGACTAGGAGTCGTTTTAAAAAGGGTTTTACTACTTTGTCTTTAAAAAACACTTTTTTGGGTGACTTGGTACACCCCAAATCTATACCAAGTGGCGACTCCGTTTTCATATTTAAAAAACCCTTTTTAAAATTTCATTTGGCCAAATCGTCGCTTTCCAAAGTCCCATGGCCTTTTTACTTTTCATTTTGCACACGTTCACACCACACTTCACACACACATTTCACTCGAATCGAAAAGTGGGGCGCGACAATAGGGACAAGCATCAAAATATGGTTACAGGTCACGAATTGACGGGACAAAAACCAAGAGGCAATTCTAGCATGTACACCCGTGGCCACCTGGTCCACAATATTGAAGAGTCTAGCAAAGTGCCCCCAAACTTCAAAGGCAAGAGGGCCTATAACAAACAAATGAGTGACTGTCTCCACTGCACTGCCACAGCAACAACATTTAGACACTAATGGTAGTCCCTTGCGTTAAAGCTGGCAGTCTAAAAGAATCCATTTTCTCAACAATCTCTAGACGAAAAAAGAGACTTTCAATGGAACCACTGAACTCCATATCAATGTATTAACAACTGACAAATTCCTTTTCACACGAATCACCTCCCACGCCGAAGCGACAGAGAATTCTCTTGTGGAAGATGGTGCACATCCAAGCCATTAGATCTGAAAACATTGCCAATCAGCATGTGGGGCGCAGTTGGTATGGCCAATAGTTTCAGAGAGGAATCTCTGTACACCTCCTATCCATCCAAAAATCCACTAGAGCCTCCCCCAAACACCAACGGATATTACTTTCAGCAATTTTCCTTATCTCAGCTAAACGACGCCAGGAAGCTGATGGTTGTTTGATGTTAAATAACTAAAAAGGTCATTTTGAGTTAACCACATCTAGTAACCCTGGTTATTTAATGTTCAATAATTAAAAATTAACATAGTTACTACTCCTATTTTCTTGCTCTCCTTGCCATCGTAAAACATGGAAATCCAAACTTGAAACCATAAAACATCAAACTACGAAGTGTTAAGATGTAGGTTTTAAAATACTAGGGAATAGGAGGGGCAAGAGAAAGGGAAGGGGGGATAAAATGTATAAACGCTAAACCACAAGGGATATTATGTATTTTATCCTAAATATTTCCTTCACTAAATGCTATTTAAGATAAGTAATGAGTCATGATTTTCTAGCATAATATAAACTTAGCAATTTACTTTTCATGTCCTATCAAGAAATGAGAGAACAAATAGTTGCAGCCTGATTATATGGCCAAATTTTGATATGGTTTTAACAATTGAGTATTTTTGCTAATTTTTTATTGCTATAATTATAAAATTATAAGTGAAAAATTAATATGAGCTAAGAGAGTACAAGGATAAAAAATTAAAAGAAACACTAGACACAGCCAAATTTCATATTTTTAGTATATACACTACATGAACATTATGCTTCATCAAAAGTTGTAAATACACTTGGTCAAATGGTTTTTTCATATACTTACATTTAACTTCATATATTTACTTATATGCCATAACTTCTAAAATCTAATTAATTTGTTCTAAGCATGTAAAAATTTATGAAGTATTTCACAACTAATGGTAAAGCCACTAATTTGATGTAAGAGGCGAACTAAGCATGAATATAAACATTAATTTAAACATGAAACATATCAAAATTAAACAAGCAAATAAATTTTAAATCATTCAAATAAAAATTATTGATAATATTTTGATTGATTTTTGGCTTTAGGATTTTTTCCTTGATTGATTTTCGAGAGAGTAAATAACATTTTGGTAATGTTAACTATTTGAAATAATCATCACCTATAAGAATCTAGACACTTTTAACATAGAAGCTTCAAAGTTACTGGACTTAACACTTGTTTCAATAGCTCTTTTCTTGACAAAATGAATGAATTTTCTTATTTAAAATAATTAATTTAAATAGTATGTTTAAAAGGTTCAAAAGTTTTTAAATCTAAAATAAGTATACTTATTTAAAAGGTTCAAAAGTTTATTCTGTTGACAAGTTTATTATATTATCTACTATGAAATCATTCTTTTAATTTTTTCCCAATCATTGCAATAGAACAAATTAAAATTACTATATTTAATAGCACAATTAAAAATATTAAAATTTATTTAATTGAAAAAGAGAAGGTAATTGTAAATTTGTCATATAAAATGACAATTCATTTGAATTTATTTGACTAATGAGGAAAGGATAAATAACTTTTGACTCGACATAAAGGAATTAGTTTTTGAATTATGAACTAAAAACACTCAATAATATCACAATCTGCCTAAATTAAAAATAAGAAATGCACAAAATTAAAGATACATCATTGAAAGAAAATATATAAAAAACATAACCGCCAAATTCCTAATAATCAATTCCTCTCTTACATTAAAAAGAAAATAAATAAATACCTAATAGCTACATTGAATCCTAGAGTTTTAGCATGAGTAGAATTATTCTTGGGTAAAAGTTAGGAGAAATTTGCAAGATGAAACTAGAAAGCAAAGATGGGCCGTTTGGATTTGAGAGTTTTGAAATACTTGTTTTTCATTTACAAACATATAGTAACACACTCCAAAAACACTCCTTATATCTCAAATACAACTTATAAAAAATAAAAAATAAAAATGAATAGAAATAAATCCTATTACCTATTCTTCTTCGTCCAATCACCACCACCTACTACCATTACCTACCACTCCCTCTTCTCTCCTCCACCGTCACGGCCACCTCCACAGCTGTTCCTCTCTTTCTCTCTCCTCTCCCTCCTTCTTTCTGTGACGACCCCACCTCCCCTTAGGGCGTACCCCAGGGTTTAGCGGACCGCCTGCCCAACTCTCGCCAGGATTCGCTCACTTATTTCAATCAAATAAGTTACAACCTCAAAAGTAAATGAAACAACAGTTCCCAAGCTTGGAACGTACAATTACATTCATTTCTATCTCAAACATTTATACAATCCCCAAATATAACAAAAGATTTGAGTTCCACATACATTCAACCCTAATCGAGCACTAGTGCGCGTACAATTGCCAAAAATTCAAAAAAACTAGACTATGCTAGCATGTACCAGTCTCACGCCCTCACTCGTAACCCCTATAAGGAAAACAAATTTAACGGAATAGAGTGAGCCAAACCTCAGTGAGGTTCCAAAACTTCATGCAGACCCAAGCAGCACGTTACTCATTATGTAAAATTTGAAATATCAAAGTAGCGAGCATAAGAGTACATAAAAGAGGGCAATAACAATTCAAATTAGCAAATCATTAGTTATCCAACAAATTCGAGGTAAAAGGATACGGATGGCTCTCAAGAGCCAAATTCCCGTTGCATTATTTGATCTGAACCCGTTGACACCCCGTCAACGTTTGAAGAAGCAAACCATGACCATAGATCTCCACTTTACACCAATTTCCATCCATTAATCAACCTCCTACCGGGCCCGAAATCCAAAATAAGAGTTGTAAGGATCGAAGACAACCTAAGAGGGGGGGTGAATTAGGCTTTCAAACAACCTGCTAAGATATAGTCCACTTTTTCACAGACTACCTTTCTTTTCTCAAATACCTCCCAATGAACGAGATAACACAAGAGCACAAGTATTCGTGAGATGAAGAGAAGAACAGTTTATGTAGAAAAGCAGTAAATGAAAGTAAAGAAACAAACCAGGCTTCAAACACAACTGAGGTTTGAACACCACTTTTATATACCAAATTACTTCAAGTTGAACAAACTTGCAACCAATCTTTTGTGTACAAGGAAGGGATCACTTCCTTCTTGCCCCAAACCACACTTGGTCAAGCAAGGAAGTTTTACAAACACTCGCAACCCTCACTATGCTACACTATTGAAGAAGCTGTGTCACACTTGAAAAACTACACGAAGATTACACAAGTAAAGAGTACAAATGTTCCTTTTGAGTATTCTAGCACTAGAATCACTCACAATCTGATGTAGGCTTGATGTGCAAAATTCCCTTTAGGTGGTTGACTTTGTTCTACTTATAGGAGACCAGAAGGTTGTTCAATTAATGCTGTCAACGGGTAGAAGGCAACTGAAGAGTCAACTAGCCGTTGGTGCTGTCGGACGTCCGATACACAGGTGTTGAGCGTCCGATCCTGATCAGTAATCAAGTAACTCCTGGCTTGTCTTCTTCGGACGTCCGAGTCTGAGTTCTTTACTCGTCCGAAGATACTCAAAGAATGTTGGACGTCTGATACTCTCCTTTTGTGCGTCCGACATCATCCTCAGCAGACTTCATTCTTTTTTATCTTCTTTTTCTGCTTTAAATCCACAGACCTGTTTGGTTCATTTCTGAAAAAGGATCTCTACAAAAGGTATTAGAAACATCCAATTGTTTTGTAATCATTAAAAGATATGAGTTGAGATAAACAATCTCCCCCTTTTTGATGATGACAAAACAATTGGATAGAGCAAAAAATATAACAGCTCCCCCTAACGAAGTGCATGAGTAGTATACAGGAAGAAACGTAATCCACATCATCAGTGCTGATCCAACTCAACTCCCCCTGAGACTGACTCCCCCTAACTAGTTACTCTATACCATCAGTGTTAAACCAAATCCAATTCCAATTGTGATGGTAATACTCGAGTATACCGAATCCAGTGGATCTAATCCAAAGGATTATACAATAAACAATAAACAATAGTACCTATGGTTCGCCAGTCTCCTCGACCAAGCCCTTACTGGCTCGATTCGACTAACTAACAAATAGGGTGTGGATCTAAGTAGTGAGACAAGATGAGAGGCACCTTCCACTCAGATGGAGAGTGGTACATGCTATCGCTCAGCACTTACAAGTCAAGTATAAGATTTCAGGTAGTATTCAAGTTGTACACATGTATATCAAGTCAATAATAGCCAGTAAACAGTAATAAATCACATTAGGATAAGTGCGATAAAGTACACCCTTACCCGTTCAAACAAGTCAAGTATTTCTTTTAAATATCAAGTTCAATCATGCACTTGGAAACACTCACCAGTATGAGCAAGAGATATGTCAAAAGTTTCCTTCCGAGTTGTACTCCGGATCACCAAAGAAACCTAGATCAGTCAAAATAAGGTATTATGGTTCAACTAATCAAAATCTAGATGATCCATCAAAAATCCAGAAAGTACTAGTGCAAATATGAAAATACAGTTTTAGAGTGAATAATAACATTTGAACTTTCAAGTCATGAAAAATCTTGAGTCATTTCTCAAATTCAAACATAACCAAAGAAAATTCCAGAAATCAGTAGTTGAAAGAACAACCAATCCCAAATTGAAGTGAGCAAATGTAATTCAAAGTTTTCAAGATAAAACTAACACTTTTCATCTTAGTTGATACCAAATCTTGGTCAAAAATAACTCATATACTACTATTGAAGTGCATTCAAGGATACATATGTAACTTAAGATCCAACTAACCCAAAATCAAACCTTATAGCTCACTAATATACATAAGAGCAAGTAATAGAAATTTGGGCAGCATTTTCCCTATTTTCTTACTTTTTCCATCCAAGTACAACTTGGATTCACAAGCTAACAAACCTCCAATCCAACCACAAGTGATAACCAACAACATACATCTATTCAAGGCCTCAAAACCAACCAAACTAACCTAATAATAAACTTATCACCATGGATATCAAAGCTGGAAACCAGTTTAAAGAAGAAATTATAAGTGGCAAATTTGTCATCCTTCGGTGTTTTGATCATAACTGTAGCTAGGTATATCGGATAGAGGTAAATTTGATGGCGTTTCGAAGCTAAGATAGAGGCCTACAACTTTGATGAAAGTATCAAACCCCAATTCAAACATTATCAATGTCGAAATTGGCAAAAACAGAGACATAAAAATTCTGTCGGAGCCAAAACAGGATAACTGAATAGTTTTGGTAAAATGACTATAACTTGGTGTAGAAAAATCGAAATTGAGCTCCGTCAGCGGTGTTTAAAACTAGATTCATAGAGGTTTTCAATGCTATAAAAATCAGGTTCTAGTTCATCTCCTACAACTACTAGCAAGCTCAGGAAATTGACTGAAATTCACCACCAAATGCTGGAATTTTGCATATTTTAGCCAAATCAACGTATACAAACTAGTATATCCACTTAGCAAAGCTAATAAAGCAAGATTCAACTTAAAGCAACAATATAAAGCTGAAATCTCATTACCAAAGTTGAAAATTTCATTTCACCACTCAAACCAACTAACAAGTCATGAAAATCACCATAATCAAACCTAAAAATCACTTATAAACATGTATCTAAGGTAAATATAGCTTCTTGAAATCCATACCTTGATCACCTTCTTGAAGATAGCAAATCCTAGCTTAACACTCCAAAATCTCTCTATCAAGACCTTCAATCTTCCTTGAGTACCACTTTTTATGGAGTAGATTGTTAGTTTTATGGTACAACTTCAAGATCCAAGCAAAAATGGAAGTAAAAAGTGAAGCTTTTCTCTCTTCTTTTCTCTCTCTCACATTCGGCCAACCATGGAGGAAAATGGAAGAAATGAAGACAAAACAGAGGCTTAAGAGATAAGTTTAAATTGGTCTAGTCAAAGTCTTTGGTCAAAGTCTTAAACAAGACTTAATACTACGGCGACAAGTGGTATCATCTAAGCTAATATATATCCTTTTGTCTCCTAATTGCATACTTAAGCAACAAGTTCCAAATTAATCCTTAGCACATCATAAATAATATCCCTTAGCACAACACTTCCACCATACTTCGAAAATTTAACGCGCATCATACCTTAGTGGGTCCCAGCACCTTAATGCACTTCAAACTTATCATGTACTAACTTATACAAGAAAAATATTTTAAAAACTTGATTCACTTATAAAAATATCTAAGTAATTAAAGCAATGAATTAAAGTAAAGAAAATGTATTCGAAGAAACAAAATACAAAATACAAAAATATAATAAATTTATGCAAATGTAAAAATCATTTCAAGTCATTAATTAATCAAACAAATGAGGTGCAACTATCTTAAAATAAAGTAAAAATAGCAAGAATTTAGGTCGTCACATTCTCTTCCTCTTACACAAAAATCCGGGGTGTCACACTTTCTCCCTTCCTACCTCCTCTCCCCCTTACCAAATCCATCTTCAACTCCAGCCACAACTCACTCTAGCCACAACCTTTCTAGTCACGCCAATAGTAATGTGACCTTTCTGGTTGCGATCGAGAAGATCACGCCAGCAGTCTTTGGATGGGTCTAGGGGTTGGGGAGAAAGGAGAAAGAGAAGAGGATGGAGAAAATTAGGGAGACGAGAGGAGGGGGAAAGAGAAGGAGAGGGAGAGAGAGAGGGAGCAGAAGGGAGAGGCTGATGGCGGTGGTGGCGGTGAGTGGTGTAAATTTTTTATGAAATACCCAAAAACTTTAAATTATAAAATTACCCCATAAGGATGGAGAAAAGGAGGGAGGGAGGGAGAGAGAGAGAGAGAGCAGAAGGGAGGGGGTAATGGCGGTGGTGGCAGTGAGTGGTGTAAATTTTTTACGAAATACCCAAAAACTTTAAATTATAAAATTACCCCATAATACAACTCAATTATCCCCCAAAAGCACCTCTAAAATCACCACAAAAAACATCTACAGTAAAGATTTTTATATACATTGTTATAGTAAAATTTTTCAAAAATATCTCCAAAAACGGTTAATTCACATGGAGCCCATGATTTGGTTATCTTCTTAATAGAAATAAGACAATGGGCAATAATGCGATGGTGCACAGTGGGTTTTATGATTGTGTGACTTGGGCATTGAGTTATGGGATTGAATAATTAAATTGGAATAGATAAGTACATTGAAAATCAGAATAATTAGCATGGTGGAGTTTAACTGCTAGTTGACTTGCACTTTGGTTGGGACTACGATTGGGCTTTTCCCATTACTACTAGAGAGTTTCACAAAAGTTGAGAGAGAGAGAGAGAGAGAGAGAGAGAGTTAACTTTGAGAGCATTTTGTATCTATGAGTTCAAATATTTTTTTGCAGAGGAAAGGGGCAATTGCTCACCTAGTGCCCTCTTCACTCTACCATTGTTTGTAATAACTGATTATATTTTTTTAAAAGTTGCACAGAACAGTAAGTGTACCTTAACAACTAGTTGATATAATTTGAACAATATTCTTTCAATAATCTACTTGTGTAACACGTGTTGGATAAAGTGTAAATAAAAAATAAGGTATAAATTATGTCTAATATCATTCAAAAATAATGTGATAATATATTTGATAAATGACCTTAATAATTAGCCTAGAATTTAAGCAAACCAAAACAACTAAAATGGGGTACGCTAATATGGTTTTGGCATAAATTATAGGTATTCACATCCATTTTACGGTTTGTGATTAATTTTGTTTGGTTCATGTGGATCCCTTGCAAGGAGAAGCTTTCCTAGTGTTATCCTTTCTATGCCCATGGGTTTCATACTTGAGACCTCATAGTTAAGGGATTCAAGCCCCTTCCAGTGGCACCAGCTCGGTAATATAGTTAAGTCTTTTTAAATAACTTTTCATGGAAAAATAGATTAGAAGGGTCCAAACGTTAATCCTTCCAAACTTAAATTTCTTAAACTGTTATTCTCCAAAGTTAAAGGGGTTCAAGTGAAATTTAATCTCTCTCAAGCATAAAGGTACATTTTCCCCCTTAGTATTCGCGGGTCCGAAAGGCAAAACGGTTTTTTCTCTTGCTTTGATTTTCATTCTCTCTCTTCCTTGCCTTTTTTCCTTCCTTGCAAGAACTGCACCACAAAAGAACCGACAAAAGGAATAAGAGTTCTTTGATCATTGCCCCAATGAGTTTCTGATTTGAGAAGGTTCGTTATTTTCTTTAATGTGTTCAAAGGATCATTGGATTTTGACAACATTGAACTGGGATTCTTGCACCATGCAAAAAATATTTCATAAAAGACTTGTACAATTTCTTGTTTTATTTTGGTGATAACTGTGTAAAGATTGGAATCAATCTTTTTTTTTTTTTTGCTTTGTAGATTTTTCTTTCGTTTATTATGAATATGAAATCTTGCATGCATTTTAAAACCATATGTAGCGCCCTTTCATTGTAATCTTATGATTGCTTATGATGTGATTATAAATCGTTGATATTTCAAAATGTTTATGTGCTGTTGAAAGCATTTTTTAAGTTTGTCCCAGTGCAATTAGCAGACAAGTTCTTATATAGTTTTTATTTTTTAATTGTTTTTGGATTCTTAGCTTTTATTCTACTGATAAGGGGGTTGATTTCTGGAATATAGGAGAAAAAAATGTCTGGTTATGTGGGAGTTTTTGTGTCTGATCCATGGCTTCAGAGCCAATTCACTCAAGTTGAACTCCGTGGGCTCCAATCAAAAGTACGTCATTTTATCTTCTGTGTTATGAAGTTTTCTTGACTATTATGATATTTTGGTTATGTCTTCTTATTATAGATGGAATTTTTAGGATTTAGGATCTATATACATATTAATTCAAGATTCTTTGTAGTTTCTTTCCGCGATGAATAAATCTGGCAAGGTCAAACTGGGAGATTTGCCACCTGTAATGTCCAAAATGAAGCCTTTTAGTGAAATGTTAACAGAAGATGAGGTCAAAGTCATCTTGTCCGAATCATCTGCTGACTTGAGTGAAGAAATTGAGTTTGAATCATTCCTTCGGGTAAGTATTTACCTTCCAATTTTGGTCTATGTGTGAATTTCTGTGCTCTTTTAGTCTCATTTTTTTTCCTCTTAATCAGAGTCAATTGTACAAGTTCTCTGTTGCATCCGTTTTCTCTTCATCTGAGTGACATCTAATGATAGTTATATGAAGTCCAATAATGAAACTCAAACATTACTTATCAATGGTAAGTGAAGTACTGAGATGTATCTCTCAGTACGTGCTACTTTTGGTGTAGCTAAAATTAAGATTTTTTGTGTGGTGGAAACCTTTGAATTACTACATGTTTTGAAGCTTAAGGTGTTGCAGACGTGGTATGGCTTTTACATAATAATTATAGAAGAAACAAGATATCAATTTCTATTATCATGTCAAGGCATTCTTGAACCTACAAGCAAGAGCTACAGCAAAACTCGGCGATTCAAAACCAACTTCATCATTTGTGAAAACTGCTACTACAACACTTCGTCACACCATTAGTGAATCAGAGAAGGCCTCTTATGTTGCCCATATAAACAGCTTTCTTGGGAATGATCCATTCTTGAAAGAGTTCCTTCCAATTGATCCATCTACAAATGCACTCTTTGATCTTGCGAAGGATGGTGTTCTACTATGGTACTCTATCTCAAACAACCTTACGATGTGTGTTACAATGATATTTTTATCTCCTTTCTTGGTTTCATCGTTCATTTCACCATTTGGTGCAGTAAGCTGATTAATGTGGCTGTCCCTGGTACCATAGATGAGCGAGCTATTAACACAAAGAAAGTCCTAAATCCATGGGAGAGAAATGAAAACCACACACTATGTCTCAACTCTGCCAAGGCAATTGGGTGCACTGTGGTCAATATTGGCACGCAGGATCTAGTCGAAGCAAGAGTAATTCAACCTATAAAAAGCACACATTTTTTCATTTTGTAGTTTGCTTTATCTGCATTAAAATTTGTGATATTTACTTAGATATGTTTGGTATGCAGCCCCACCTGGTTGTTGGTTTGATTTCTCAAATAATTAAGGTATGTTAAAGTTTTCAGGGCTGTTGTTAACAGTATTATAGGATCGAATGTGTGATCATTGAAATTCTTAATGTTTGTCGATTTACATGTTGAGCTGACAACAGATACAACTTTTAGCTGATCTGAACCTGAAGAAAACTCCCCAACTTGTTGAATTGGTGGAAGACAGTAAGGTTACAATTATTAATTCATTTCTGTTTGCTTGGTATATTTTTACATATATAACACATTTAATTCTATGCACGTTTTGAAATTACAACAAGATAAATAAGAACTCTAAATATTGCAGGATGTGGAAGAACTCATGGGCTTACCACCAGAGAAGCTTTTACTCAAATGGATGAATTTTCATCTGAAAAAATCAGGGTATAAAAAGCAAGTTACAAATTTTTCATCTGATCTAAAGGTAATGAAAGCTCTACACATGTTAATGATTTGTCAATGTATGAATTTTCTAGCTGCACTGAGGATTTTAATTTGTATGATTTTCATGCCACTATTGCCCCCGAGCAAAATCGTATTTGTTCTTTTTGAGAGTCTGGTCCAAGTCCCTGTATTCTAACAACCTCAAAGTTGGGGCAATGGCATGTTCTTCTGTTAATGGTTACCTTATGCAACTCTTATTCTAGTAGTAGTTCTACTAGTAAAGAAA
Source organism: Coffea eugenioides (assembly GCF_003713205.1). Taxonomy (NCBI): domain Eukaryota; kingdom Viridiplantae; phylum Streptophyta; class Magnoliopsida; order Gentianales; family Rubiaceae; genus Coffea; species Coffea eugenioides. The sequence goes on from NC_040039.1 coordinate 28,629,335, forward strand.
GAAGAAATGATTTATGTTAAAAATACAACTTCTGTTCATGGTGTAAAATTTTAGGACAATCTCAATGCATGTTAATGTGTAGTTTTTTTAAAAAAATGTGTGCAATGTTCTATTTAACTGCAGTAAATCTATATGCAAGTTTAGTTTTACAAAGAGGAATCCTTGTACTTCTACATGGATTCCAAGTTTTAAAGTCAGCTTCTTGTTCTTGTCCCAATCTAGTGCTTTACTTAATTACTTCAAACTTTTTATCCTTGTTTAATAGATGTCAATGTCATTTTCATGCTGCCATAAACTTATTATTTGAATCTAAATGCTGTAGGAAAATGATGAAGAGCTCCCAATTTTTATTAGCAAATCTCTAAGGATCTGAAAGAGTGTTTAAGCTACTATAGATTAGAAAGTAGATTTCATTTAGTAGCTGAACTCGTTAAGGTTGAACATCTCATTGTGCAATAGTGGTTGATCATTGATTTTTTAGTGTTGTGAATGTTAAGCCATATCTCACTTGACTCAAGAAAGAGGGAATGATCAGTTTACTTTAAATGAATTCTGTTGGGCTTGGGTTTTATCCCACCAACCTTTATTTTGTTGGGCTTGGGTTTTATCCCATCAACCGTTATTTTGTGCGGTTGGTGGGATTAAACCCAAACCCAACAAATTCCTCTGAAGAAGTCTATTAGGAACTTCCTTTAAAGCATTGATGGTTAGGTTTTTTATTCTGAATATGTAAACAAAAATTTTTTGGTATAGAGTCTTGAGTAGTTTAAGCTGACAGTGTAGAAGCAAGTTTGAAAGAAACATGATAAGAAGAGAGAGAAAGATGCTGGTTAGATAAAATATAGCAATATAACCAGCATAACAAACAAGCTAAACGGATCAGATATTGCCAAGAAAAACTCAGATATCACTTTTACACTGTATTGTTGTAAATAAGTCATGGTAGCTAAACAATGTATACAATTGCTGCATAGAACTATTAAGAAAGCTTCAATAAATAGGAAGACTACTTAATAAAACCAGATTCTTAACAAAATTATATGTTTTAGAGTTTAAAGTGTGGAAAACAAAGGTAAAGTGAAATGCGACCAACTCTAAGCGATCTCATATGCATATTTAAACTATATCTTATGCAATAATGATTATAACAGTTAAGATAATGGTAGTAACAATGACATCCTGTCATGCTACAGATTTGTTTAAGACTAACATTTTCTTCTACTTTTCTAAGCTTAGTACTTTCTCTGCCTTTTTGGTCAAGTTTTAGATAGCTGCACAAGAAACTACAAGTTCGGTTATTGGTCCCGATACTCTGTTAGATGACTTGCAAGAAGAATAACTTAAGACTAGAAGAGATCTACTGAGCTTGATATGTGGTTTCTACTTGAGGTCTTTCTGTATGATTAAATTTCTTAGGTATACAATTCTGCAAGGTCTAAGCATTTATCTCTAACATGTTGAATCTTTTCACTATACTGCAAAACTTATTAAGTGGGTTATTGATCAATGGCTCTCTAAGCCTTTGACGTATTAGTAATGGCTTGCTCATTTACAGGATGGGGAGGCCTATGCTCACTTGCTTAATGCTCTGGCACCAGAACATGGTACCACTACCACATTAGATGCAAAAGATCCTACTGAAAGAGCAAATTTGATTATTGAGCAAGCAGACAAATTGGATTGCAAGAGATATGTTACTCCCAAAGATATTGTTGAGGGCTCTACAAACCTGAATCTGGCATTTGTTGCACAAATATTTCAACACAGGTAAAGTATGGTGTTCGAAATATTTCTGCTGCTTTTCTAGTATGATAAAGCTCCAGACTTATCTTGATGTGGAACATGTTTTCACCGTGTCTTGGACATCAGTTGGAAACTCTTATTCCATGACATAGTCTTGTCTCAATATGGAACATGTTTTTATGTTTATTCAGCTGGTCTACTATCCATATATAAGCGTTAAATGCCTCCATGGCACAACACATATTTGGCTGCATGCTTCTTCTTGAAATCAAAGCAACGACAAATGAAGAATATAATGAATTAGTTATAACTCATGTATGAGAAAGATTTGATTACGAAAGTGTTTGTTGCAACTATGTTTTGGTATGCCTCAGCTTAGATGAAAACATACTTATGTTTCAGTTCCCTTGTGCTATATCTTTTTTTGGTCAAAGCATGTCGCTTCATGATTGACTTTGTAAAGGAAGTTTTCTAATGCATCTGTTTGTTTCATGTCAACTTTTTTTAATTTTACTTTGTCACTTTTGATTGGTGATATTGAACAGTGAAAAGGATTTACGATTTATTCCTTGTTTTTGTTCATCTTTCACTACTTTTATATTGTAGGATTTCTCTTGCTCTTTTTTTTGGATCTATTTTTAAAGTTAAATCTATGAATGCTTGGATTTTTGCATGGTTCAACCGTCCAGGAAACTGATTCCAACTTCTCCTTATAAGATTCTTATTTTGCGTTTTCACACCCTTGGATGCTAATTCGGATTTCATGCTGTAAACTTTAATCTAAATTTACCTGAAGAATCTTTTTCCAATGCCTGAAATGCATGGTAAAAATTTTCACAATTTTCCTCTGGCTCCCATCTCCTGTACCCACCCCGACGTCTATCCAGCAGAGGTGAAACTGAGAATTTGTTTAGTCTTAAAGAACATTATATAAGAAATTTGTATGCTCTATTACAGGAATGGCTTATCAATGGACAGCAAAAAACTTCCCTTTGCTGAGATGATGACAGACGATACTCAAACTTCTCGAGAAGAAAGATGCTTTCGATTGTGGATTAACAGCCTTGGAATTGATACATATGTTAATAATGTTTTTGAGGATGTCAGAACAGGGTGAGGCGAATGCTTCTTTACTGAAGTATGATGGCTTCCTTGATGTTTTCTTGATTGTCAACGCTCTTGAATGCAGATGGGTTATTTTAGAAGTTCTTGACAAAGTTTCCCCTGGATCAGTCAATTGGAAGCAAGCGACCAAACCTCCGATTAAGATGCCCTTCAGAAAGGTTGAAAACTGCAATCAAGTTATACGCATTGGAAAAGATTTAAACTTCTCACTTGTGAATGTAGCTGGAAATGACATTGTACAGGGAAACAAGAAGCTTATATTAGGTAATCCTTTTCTCTTTTTCCTTTCTTTTTTTTCATTTCTTGACTGCAAGACTTTTTGTAAGGTTTGTTTGCCTCGTTTAAGAGAAATTCTATGTGATGATGTATATGACATCATTGAAATCTTATCATTTCAGCCGGCAATTAAGCCACACTTAATATAATTCTATACCTTATGAAATGAAGGCATATTAAAAATTTTGTGATCTAAACATCCTTCTTTCCGATTAATGTGAGTGAACTGGTCCAAATTTGGCAACGTAAACAATAAGCAGTTAATGTATCACTATCACTTGATGCATAACCTGTGTTTTTATTAGAAAATTTAGTGTATGAAAACTTAGTAAATTGATAGTGGCTACAATGCAGTCCAACTCTCCTGGGCTATGTACAGCAGGTGACTAATTCCTGTTTTATATGGAAAAGGTCAATTTTTTAATTACATTAATCTTCAGTTGGATAATAAAAAAAGGGAGAATGATTTTGGCAACTTAACGTGACAAAAAAGTGTTACAACAAAACCTCTTCTTTATGCGGTAGTAGTCTTAGTTTATGCTTGTCAAGAACTGTGTGAATCTAGTCTTTTGGGAGTCATGCAGGGCATGGCTCTATGTCACTAAGTTAATCAGTCTGTGAGCCTTGGTGAAGTACTGAAGCTGCTAAAATATGGAGTAATTGAGGAAGTCAACAAATAATAAACAAAAGGACTTCTTTCAGTTGCTAGAAAAAATTACCAGACCCGGCCTTTCTCAGACAGTATTGTCACAGGAGATTTATGTTGAGTGTTAATTAAGTCAAAGAACTTAATTCACCCAACTAAATCAGGCTAGTACACATCTATTGGTTCAGAGAATGTGAAAGGAACCCTTTGCTGTGGAATCTGTGGACATTGTGCAGTTACATAGACTGGATTTCTCTTTGCTTTTTATATTGTGTATTAATCTCAACCAAGTGAACATGGAATGATATGAGCAAACATTTGGCTGAGCTCCTGTAACAAACATAATGACTGAATGTGATTCTCACCCATGATTGTGGGATCAGGTTCTGGTCAAATGAACTTGGGTTCTTCATGATTTACCTATATAGGATGTATGAAAAATAGGTCAGAACGCAAGATTTGCCTCATTTAAATAAATAAAATATATGATTTTTAGTATTGTGGTTATATTGATGATATTAAGCATGTAAACTAAATACATCCTAACGAGAGAAGCTAATAAAAGTGAGTTGAATTCCTCTAGATTGCTTTGCCGAATGTAGTCCCACCACTGTAAATACAAACTTATGATATTTTAGAAATTGTATATATCTAGCACAAAGTTCAAAAAATTTTCCTGGATCAATGGTGAGTTTTAGAATCAGGAGCTAAAGTTATTAACAAAAATAATTTTAGTGCTAGAGAGAGTTAGCTTTACATTGTTTAACAAAAAAAATTGTCTAGGTAACGCTGTTAGAAATAAATTTTGGGTTATACTCTTTAAATGAATTGTAAATGAAAAATTTGTAGGTCTTCAAGTTGTTGGCTTAATGGCACGCTAGATTTTAACCCATATGACTTAGACAATATTAACTGTCTAAAACAATTTGTCAATAAAGAACAGAGTAGAAATTCGTATATGCTCAATGGTTACAAACTATTGTGGAATTTATGCAATGCAATAAAAGAGCTAGTCTTTACCTACAGGTCTCTGTTAGGTTGGAAAAGACCGAATGTTAATTGTGTCCGAACTTTGGATTTAATCTTTCTCTGAAACTCTGGATTTTGGAGAGCATGGGGTCCGAAATTTGATTTTAAGACTGAAAGTACAGCAAATCCTATATTTCAACTAGTTGCATAGGTACATTGCGGATAACGAACTGAAACTAGTATCATGACCCTTAGGCTTCCAATCTTGCTTCATTTGGTTGAAATTTTCTCTAAACCCTTCTGACATTAGTATCACATTAGTACCAGAGATATGTTATTAATAGTAAACCACATTGTTGGAGATCTTTAAGGGATACTATTGAATAATTAACTTTTCAATGTATAACCAATAAGTAGTCAACACATGACAATTTCTTGTGTATAGATAGTATTGCCACATTCTGATATGTGAACATCATTAGCTTTTAAACACCAATAATTTGTTGATATCCCCCTTTTGTTGGTTTTCTTTGCATCAAGTAAAGTTGAAAGGTGAATTTACTAGGTGATTATAATGTTACTTCTACCAAATAATCAAGCAATTAGATTGCTAAATTACTATGCATGGAGGTAAAAGACTAACTAAAGCAACATTAATAAAGTCAAATATGTAATAACACGCATGACAACTGGTATATTCATCAAAAGAATTGCTTTTCTAAATGAACCAGCTATCATTCTCAAATCTACTAAACATTGTAATTGTTAGTAAGAGAATCAATAGATTGTGAAGTAATACAGAACTTAAACAAATCAGTTTATTCTATTTTTTCTGGGCTTGACATGCAACCCCTTGATGTTGGAAATATGACTATTGTGAATACAACCTTTTTTAACCGCACAATGGCATGAATTTAGACAATTGATATTAAGTTTTTGCTATACCATCTTACTGACATGAGAAAGGGTGAGCTTGTACTCATCCGCGCATCAAGTTATAAGTTTGATACATTATGTGTAAAGCCATGAACGTGGGTGTACAAAAACAAGCACAATAGCTTAAAAATTTGTAGGGTCAAGATTATTTAAAAGCTTTCAGCATATCTTTGAATGTTGAATGTTTTGCTCCAGGTTTTGGTTTCGTGATTCTGTAAGATAAAGCAACAACTTGAGTTTAGTAATTTCTGCAACTTGAATTGAAGATAAAGTTGCATGCATCAGTTTTAAAGCAGACTATATCCGAAAGTAGGAACAGAAGGATTTCTTGAAACCATCAATTGTTTTTATTCATTTTTTAGAGGGTTCTTGTAGGTAACACAATTAGAATTTTTCAGTTACCAATTCTTTTAGTTGTTCACCTTTGCTTCATTAGCTTTCATTTATCTTTGTGTTATTCTATCTCAATGAGTTTGAAGTATCATCTTAATTATGTTGGGAAAGTAAAACCAATTCTTTTATTCTTTTTTCCTTCCAATACCACTCTTCTTTTGCCTATGCAGCATTTCTTTGGCAATTGATGAGATTTAGTATGCTCCAACTGTTGAGAAACTTGCGCTCGCACTCCCAAGGAAAGGAGATAACAGATGCTGACATTTTAAATTGGGCAAACAACAAAGTAAAGATGGCACGTAGGAAATCCAAAATGGAGAGTTTCAAGGTAATCAGCAATATTGTTGACCCTGTATTTTGTGATATTGAGTGACCCGAGTTAAAACAAATGTTACGCGGTTTTTTATGCTATTGCTAGGATAAAAGCCTCTCAAATGGGAAGTTTTTCCTGGAACTTCTTAGTGTTGTGGAGCCAAGAGTTGTCAATTGGAGCCTTGTCACGAAGGGGGAAACGGGTACTGATCCTCAAAGCATTTATTATCTTATTTTTATGAGTATATGGTCTACTACATCTAAAGTTTTTTTTTTGGCTGAAAGCATAGGAGGTAAATTGTACATAGTTTGTGTGTTTCTACTTCTTGTAGGGTATAACTAGAAGAAAATAACTTGACTAAAATTTCCTTTTTATCCTTGTGCTAAACCATGATAATTATTTTGGCAAGTGCAGAAGAAGACAAGAAACTAAATGCAACATATATAATAAGCGTTGCTCGTAAGATTGGCTGTTCCATCTTCTTATTGCCCGAGGATATTATGGAGGTAAGATTGCAACTACCATGCTGCTATTCTTATGCATGTTTAGAAGCTTATTTGAATAGTCTCTGCTTTGCTGTGTTACAGCACCATCTTTTTTGTTTTCACTAAAGGCAGATTGTCGATTAAGTCAACGCCTGAGCTACATGGAGCTCTTCATTGAGTTTTTTAAATTATTATCTGGGAAAAGATTCCTTCATGATGATGTACTGCTTTGCATCACTAAGGGAAAGGGTTTATACTCCAGCTTCTGTTCTTGACAGAACAAATGTAACTACCATAACAGCATGAAATTATTTTCCACTTGTATGTCACTTTTGACAACTGCATTGGAGCTGTATGAAGGCCAAAAGGAAAAAAAATTATATATTATGATGAACTTCTTTCACTGCGTTTCTGATAGGTTATATCTTGATTTTTATGTTTCTAGTTTTTGTTCAATGTTTTCCCTCTTTTTGCAGGTGAATCAGAAAATGATTCTAATTCTTACAGCAAGCATCATGTACTGGAGCCTGCAGAAGAAGTCTGGAGAGTCTGAGTCAACACCTACTGAAGACAGCGGCAAACCTGAGGGATCCATAGCTGATTCAGCAGATGGTGAGAGTCAGTCTGCGCCAAGCCCTTCGACTCTCTCCCAACAAACAATGGATATTGAAAATGAGGAAGCTTCATTTTAGGGTGAAAAAAATACAATTAGAAATGAAGATGAAACAAAGATACCATAGAGAAGTTCCTGTTTGGACCTCAGTTTTGCTTTCAAGAGGATAAGTAGATCATTCGAAGGTAGTTGACATCATTGCTTTTGCCGTCCCTTTAACTGCGGTGGAGATGTCCATTTTTACTTTGGCTAATTCTTGACAGCATTCGTTTTAGAAGAAGGCGGCTATTGTAAATTTGATGTAAGTAGACTTCATCATCATGAACTTGTGCATTATGTAGGTATGTTCGCATGAACTAAGACTTCACCGGTTGCATTCGAGCTAATATCGGTTGACGTCGTAAATATTTCATAAATACATATTAATAATAAATAAACAAAATAATATATAAAAATTTCTCTCAAATTGGTGGTTTACAATTTACAAATATATATAAATTTTCCTTAAATCGATGGTTTACAACTCTATATACTTATTAGAGGAGATTAGATTTAGTCCAAAAAGACTACTTAAATAATATTAAAAAAATTATAGGTAGAAATATAACTTGAAAAATGTATTCGGTTACTTTTGCACTTTGTTAAAACAATGAGGGGTTAAAATAAAATTACTAAATATTGTAGGGCATCCAAAACTGAAAAAAAAAAAAAAAAGAGTGACAAAATTGAAAAGTCAAAATGAAATGACGAACTTACTCGTTGGAACTTGGAAGCATGTGGTCCACCATTGGCTTAGCCTAGTCAATGAAAGAGTTTTTAAAAAAAAAGTCAAGAAGTAAAAAAACTGCAAAAACCAGATTCTAACTTATATCCGGTTTCTTTTTTTATTTCCGGTCAAATCCCATTTTTGACAGACAATTTTTAAAGAGGTTCGGATCGAATGCCTGAACAATTCTCAATCCAACGGTCGAACTGGCCAGTCATCTATATTTGTTATACGAGACTTTCTACCGCATCCTAGAAAGCTCATCTACTTTGCTCTTCCTTCACTTGACGTGCACGGACCAATTCGCAGAGCTGTCTAGGATACAAAGAAAGTTTTATATGACAAGTGTAGATTCTTTGCATTTGCATGTTTTCTATGATAATTGTATCTAAGTTTTGCTGTTCAAAAATGTGTTCTCAACCGGTTATAGAAGAGCCAGTTTGACTGTGACGCCCGAAGGAAAAAGAAAAGGGAAAATTTTTCTTATTTATTTTATTTTTCGCGTGCATTTCTCTTACTTTATTTTATTATCAAAATTTTCTAGAGATTTTTATAAATGAATATAGTTTTCCAACCATTTTTCCAGTATAAGTTAGTTCGGGTCATTTTGAAGCGTATTATGGATGTGGGGCCCACTAGTACGTTAAGTGCGATAAATTTTTGCCGATTAATTGAAGTTTTGTATCAAGAAATATTATTTTACAAGGTGTTAGGAAATAATTAGAGGTTACCTAGAGGGATTAACCATTGGAAGACAACAAGATGAGGATTAACCCTTGGATGCCATTTGTCCTTGAAACATTGGACCTTGACTTTAACTTGGACTTGTCTTAACCATTACTAAACCAAATTTTGACCCAATTTCTTCCATTTTCATTGGCTTGCCTGAAATTTATGGAGAGGAAAGAACAAGAGAGAGTTTCTTCAACTTCAACTTCAATTCTTGCTCAAATCTTGAGTTTCAACCGTTGAATTATCAAATTACTCCATCAAAGTTGTTTATTAAGGAGGATTAAAGCTTCTAGTGGAGAGATTTGTGAAAGGAAAACCCTAAGTTATCATCTTTCTTGAGGTGTTAAGGTACTTTGCTTACAAACTTTCTCTTTGTTCTTGCTAATGTCAAATTAGTGGCTTTAGTGGCTAAATATGTTGATTTGTGGTAGGTTTTACGGTTGAAAGTGGAGTTTTGATGGATTTTTTATTTATTTGTGATTTTTCTATTTTTATATCATAATTATTGTTTAGTCATGGATTGATGGCCTGTTATAATGTAAAATGGAGATTGGTATATGTTGGATATGATTGGTTGCGGAAAATTTCAGAGTTTATGCGGAATTTCCAGTTTAGGGTTTCATCCTACCCTGTTCTGCCCGAACCTGTTAGGCCATGATTGAGGCCGAATTAGCCTTTTCCCAAAACATGAAAGTTGTTGGTAATTGAGTTAGCTAGCTACCTGTAAAATTTCAGCTCAATCGGAGCACTGTAGCATGTGAAATGACCAAAATACCCTTGACTGCCCATGAGCCCTGTTTCGCGCCCAGATTTCTGTTTTGTGGAGTTTTCCATTTTTGACTCTGAAAATGCATGATTTGGCTTTGGAGGTCTTCATAAGAAATGTAGGGTTATGTCTTGGCTTCGAAACGCCATAAGATTCGTTTCAATCCGATAAATGTAGCTTCAATTATGGATATTGTGCCGAAAGGTATATTTGATAGTCTATGATGTGTATGTGGTTGATTTGAGATGAATTGGTGTTGCTTGTAGGATGGAAAAGTAAGGAAATTAAGGGGATATGCTGTCCAATCTTTGAAAGCATTTGATTGCTTTGAATTTGAGTTGAAGGGCTTGGAGTTGAGCAAGGCAACGACATATGATGGATGGTTCTTGAACCGTGGTTGGTGAGTGACCCCAAACTGTTTCCAGAGCTACTTATGAACTGTTTCTTGCATTATTTACTCGATTGCATATCATGTGTGTTTGCATGTGAATTCATGACACGATTTGGCTTAAATGAGTTCTTGAGAAGTCTTGGGCTTAGAACCAACATCTCCACCACTGTTTACTGTTCATTTGGAGCACCAAAGGGCTCCCTATTACTGTTTCACTGTTACTGGATCTATTTGAGCGTTGGACGTCTGAGTACCATAATCTCCCTGGCTCACAAGAGCAATAAAAATACATTTGATAACTGAATCATGACATCATTGAAATGAACTATTGTGAAACTGATTTGATTACTGATTTTACTGGTTTACTCGCTGAGTTTCTAGCTCACCCCAAAACGTTTTATTCCCCTCCACAGGGCTCGAGGTGAAGGAAGCATTTGTATTAAAGTTTTCCGTGTGAATGGTTGGAGGATCTACTGTACCGTTGGAACTCTAGTTTTAATTTGCGTAATATTTGAGATGGTACTTGTACTTGTACTTATATGAGAACTGAGGACCTTTGTCTTATTCGGGAAATTAGTATTTCTTGTATCTCTTGAGGTTTTAGTTTGTAGCGCAATTGAATTTGTGGAATATATGATGTATATTTGAGATTTATATTGGAATTTAATTGAGAACCGTAGTGAACGACTGAGTCCCGGCGAGAGTTGGGCAGGCGGTCTGCCGAACCCTTTGGTTCGCCTTAGGGGGAGGCGGGGCCGTCACATTGACAAAATAATTCGATTATCAGAATTAAACCATCTTCACATCGACAGTCTTCAGCAATTGCCATGCTTCAAGTTAGATTGTGAGTACTGCTGCTTTCTCGTTTGATGTTCAGAAAGTCCCTTTGAAGATGTTGAAGTTTAGCATCCATCTAAGAGTAGTTCATAATCATTCTTGCGGCTGTAAATATTTAGAAAAATCCTCATCTCACTAATCTCAATGCTGAAATTTAAGAAACCATCAAGAATGATAACGAGGTCATATAGGAATATGGCTTCAGCTTAAAATGTGTTTCCATCATGAAACAAATGAATAGATGATCACAAGCTCTAATAAAGGTATTTTGGTATCAATTAACATAATTGGACAATTTTTAAGTATAGATTAACATAATTCTCATTGTTGAATTCTTATATTTTCACATAATAGTTTTGAACACACATTCTCATTCAATGGTTAAAGTGCAACTAGTATTATTGGACTTAGAATCTTCCATAAAAGCACAGATTACTTATTTATATACCTGGCAATTGGGCGGGTTGGGCAGTTTTTGGGCGGATTGATATTGGATTTTTATTTAAATGGGTGACATCCAATCCGCCCAACTTTAGATTAGATTAATTTTGAATTGGGTCATATTGGGTCATCTCAAACCCATGATCCAAATATGACCCAATATATTAATTAATAGATTTTGATACATAAACTCTCTCAAATACATTTTCACATACAAAAAAAAAAAATTCACTCATAAACACATTTTCACATAGATAGACATATTTTTACACACTAAAATACTCATAGACACACACACTCACTTCTTAAACTCTTTTGAAATACGTTATTTTTACACATATAAACACATTACAATACACACTAATATACTTCACAAATACACACACATCCTAACTATTTAAACTACTTCGATGAACTCACTATTTTTTATACAAGTAAGGATTTTCAAATTGGGTATAGCTTTGGTCCAAACTAAAAGACCGAAGCAACAATTTTGGTTCAAGTTGGATATAGCATGAAAAATGGCATACCAAAATACAATTTTCTAAGTCTTGTTACTTGATTTAGCATTAGCTATTCCAGACATATTTCTAAGAAATCTGCCAAATTCATGAACTATTAGTTATTCCGGACAAATTAGCCAAATGAAGCCCAGCGACCATGTAATGAATTTGGACCGTAACAGCTTTTGGAGTTCTGTGAGCGTCCGGAATAGCTAATTTGGCAGATTTTGGACAACTTGGCCAGCGGATGTTTTGCTTGATCCAACAAGGCTGGTCATTTTTTTTCTCCTTGATTTTAATTTGTTAATTTGTTTTTTCAACTTAAGTTGGGTAATGGGTACCCAACACAAATACCCAAACCGCCCAAAATATATATGGATTTTTATTACCCAACCCAAAATTAACCCAAAACCCAACTTACCCAATCCAACTTCTCAAATTAGTGGGTGAGTTGGGTGGGTTGTTGAGTTTTGGGTATAATTGTCAGCTCTACTTGTTTACAAATAACCAGGTGTGCTTAAATATGAAAAGAAAAAAAGTCAATCTTCATATCCATAGAATAACCATGTTCACTAAAGGTATGCTGAAAGGTTTGTATAAATTATGGATCAGTAGAACTAAATTGCACCAATTAATTTATTATTTTACACTTTTTCACAATAGATAGCAATATACCGATCCGTTAAATTTGACCGTTAGTTTTGGGGGTAAAGTGATTAAAAAATAATGTTAAGAGAGAAATTGATAGTGACACCGAACGTTTAGGAGGTAAAGTTGTGACAGCCTCACCTTCCCCTAAAGCGTACCAAAGGGGTCAGCAAACTGCCTGTCCAACTCTCGTCAGAACTACTAAGACGGTTATACACAACTCAAATCGTTCCGGAATATATTAAAGCGCTTAAACAAACCAACAATCATGAAACAGAAAAATGGAAGTCGAAGCGGAAAGTGAATAGTGACTGCCATATCACAATCCGACCGGACCTGTCCAAACCCCTATCGAATACAAGTAACTTCATATAATCCCTTACAATGGACATTTACAAACCAAAATAACACATGAACATGACTAAACACATTTATATACCATATTCGTATATTTACAAATCAAAAGGGAAATATTAATTTTTCCTAATAAAGAAAATATAGAAAATGTGTACAAATGAATAAAATAATGGCTAGAAAATAAGAAAATTCCGGGTTCTCACAAAAGTGATAACAACCCTTATCTTTATTTCACACACTCTTCTACACATATAAAAACACTTCCTTTCACACATACATAACCCTCACTTTCTGTCCAATTAATCACCCAACAAACAGACATACACTTATTCTTCCTTACGCATAAGCTCTCGCTCTCCCTTTGTCTCTTACACACACATGCACATACACCCACGCCCTTACATACCCACAGACCCACAAATAAACACTCTTTTTCTTGTTGTGGCAAACCCACTTTCATTCAATATTTCTCTATTAAAACACATATAAAAGCTATTATTTCCATCTCACAGACAAAACAACTCATACACACCATTCCAAGCCTCTCACATATGTTCAAACGCACACTTTCCATAATAGTAACCAGCCTATTAGTCTCCACAAACGATGTAACAGCCCCACCTCACCCTAAGGCGAACCAAAGGGTTCGGCGGACCGCCCGCCCAGCACTCGCCGGGACTCAGTTGAACCTCAATCAAATCCGAAATAAAACCACAAGATCAAACGAAATAACAATCCAAAACTTAAAGCGAAACTTATATACATTTCTATCTCAAAAGGAAGTACAAATATCGAATATACAAAGGTTCTCAATTCGTCATACATCCAGCCCGTGCCAAGCACTAGGGCGAGAACCATTACAAAACAAAAAAAAAACTAGACTACGCTAACCTACACTGGGCTCTCGTCCTTACTCGCATCCCCCTGTTAAGGAAAACAAAACTAAATGGGTGAGTTAAAAGTTCAGTGAGGTTCCGAACACATAGGCAAACAATAAATCCAATGCATTCGCTACATATCACCAATAATTCAAGATACATTTACAATATAAAGCGATAAACACATTCATTAAAAGGATACGGGCTCACAGGGAGCCATTCATTCGTTCGTTCATTCGTTCTCCTATCATTTCCCCTTATTCCTCCAATCATTTGAAAATATATTTTTGTAAGTAAAACCCTCGTTCATTCATTCATTTCGTTCACCCCCTTCCTGGACGTTGGCCAGGCTCCACCAGAATTCAAGGTAATACTCGAGTATACCAAATTCACCCAGGGTCACCGTATCGCCCGACTGAGTCCGCTTCTGGCCCGAGTCGATCGGTAACGAAAGGCAGGGCCCAGTTCAGCCAAAAGACTTATATACATGCGCATATAATCGTTCAATCATTGAAAATTTCACAATCATTTAGGTCGAGTGCGATAAAGTACACACTCGCCTAGAAAACTCGTTTTCGCAATCATTAAGAGCAATTAACACATTACCAAACAATAACAACAAGCCATGAAGTCAAGGAAAATATAGCAACAAGGAACACTCACCTATTTAAGCAAAATAACGTCCAAAGTTTCCTTCCGGATAAACCCTCAATCACCAACGTATCCTAACATAATCAAACGAACACATTATGTTTCAACCATCAAAGATGTAAGTGAGTCAAAGAAAAGTCGAATACGTACTAATACAAAGTATAAATATGGTTTTGGTAGTGAAAAGAGTACACTGAAACCAAAGGATATAAGTAAAATATTTGTAAAACTTAGACTCACTTGTAAAACTTTAAAAATCGCTATTTGAGTCTAAGTGGCAAAGAAAACGTAAATACCCTAGATGGTTCACGTGGTATTCGCTCTCAAGCCTTACTCAATTCGCAAGTATATCGACCTAGTTCTCGAGCGTAAATTTGGGCAGCATGCCCTTTGTATTTACCTATTTTCCAACCATTTATGGCTTCATTCTTTTCCTCAATCAAACCCAAAGTCATACAAGTACAAAATCAAGTTAGGAGCATATGCGGAAATGAAGATTGAGTCAAGAAACAAAAGACAAATTTGATGTTGTTTTGCGTAACGGACACAACCGAAACTACGCTTATCGGATTGGGGTAAAATTTATACCGTTTCGAAGCTAAGAAAAGGCCTCCAACTTTGATGAAAACCACTCAGTCCAGTTTGTAGTGTATCTAAGTCAAAATCTCAAATAACAGAACCAGAATCTCACATTCGGGCTAGTTAACCGTACTATGCGTAAACAACCATAACTCAGGCTACCGAAGTCCAAACGAGGTGATCCCAGGGGTGTTGGAAAGTTAAGATATAGCACTGCAACTTTTGTGTTTTGGCTAAATGCTAGTTCAGTATGTATCAAGGTGAAAAGACACGATCAGATTGATGAAATGTCAAAACTATCCATTGGACTAAACCTATGGTAGTCAGGGGTATTTCGGTTGTTTCTCAGGCTACGTTACTCCGATTGAGCTGAAATTTTGTAGGCAACTATAAAACATCATTCTCTACAATGTTCATGTTTTATGCTAAGCTTAATTCGGCCTCTAACATAGGGAACTAGAACCGGGAAGAACCGAAGCTTCAATTTCCAGAAATCTGAGATTTTGCTAAATCAAGCTATAATTCACATTTTTACCTTAAAACCACCACTACTTTCTCCTTTACAAGATTATATACAATATATATACACCATATAACACCTAACCAACAAGAATTATAAGTGAATAAATCAAAACCCTAACTCAAAATTCATCCCTCCAATCATCAAAACCATTTCAAACAAGCATCACAAGCACAATTCTAACATTAATACCCAACTCAATCATGATTAATGGAAAAGAAAGGGTGATCAGCCATTATACCTCAAGACAAGGCCTTACAAGAGTGATCCTCCACTACTCCTTGAAATTTTGGTTCCTTAAGCTTCCCAAACTCTCAAACTATTGATTAATCGGTTTAGATTTCTTGTTTTCTCACTTAAGTGGATCAAACTCAAGATGGATTATGGTTTATTTCTCTTGGCTTTTCCCTCTCTTTCTCACGGTTCATATGGCAGAAATGGAGGCTGAAATAAAGTGCAATTGAAGCTTCAAGAAGGTTAAAAGGATAGGAATTGATTGGGTCAATGGTGACAAGTGTCACCTTGTAATTGGAAGTCAATTTTTTTTTTTCTCTTGTTTTCTTGGTCAAATATTGTGGCTGATGTATGAGATATTTTGAGAGTTAATTAGCTGAAATAAAATAAGAAAATTAAGGTAATAAAGTATGGGTCAAGTGGTGTGTTTACCCGGTAACAAACGGTACCCGTCGGCTCAACCCGTTTTTTCTTAAATCGCGTATACTAGAGTTTTATCTTATAATTCCCTAACTTATTATCATCACTTCAAATCACACACTTAATATCATCTAAAACTCACTCTTAATCACCACATTTATCGCACTAGCGGGTCCCACATCGATAATGCATTCCAAATTTAACGTACACTAATTCATACTAGAAAAATAAATTTAAAACTGTACTTGCTTGTAAAAATGCATAGAAATTTTAATATTTCCAAGGAAAGTATAAAATGTAGGCAAAGAAATAAAATAATCCTAGTTCAATTGCCGCGCTCAACCGTACTTCCAACACATACATGTATATACATATCGTTCACCCAAATACACGTAATATCAAAACCTTCCTTTGTTGAAAACAAATGGTTAACACATTTTCACTTAACAAGGGAAAGTGAGAATAAACAAAAGGCTAAGAAAATGTGACAATTTTAGGGTTCTCACACTCTCTCCCCCTTAAGAAATTTCGTGCTTGAAATTTTTACTTTCCGTTGCGTCAGACGACCCCGGAACTTGTTGCTGGTCTATAGCATAAACCTGTGCTGATACTTTTGTTCGATTTCCTCTCTTTTCTTATCTTTTTCCCAAAATGTAGTAACTAAATTCTAGTGCACCAAATGCACAGATAGACATATACACACATAACATACCACATATCAAGAACACATACATATCAAATTAGACAGATAAGCATATACACAAATACACCAACAAATGTCATGTCATAACGATATAAGGGCAAATCAAAAGAAAAGACGATATCGTCCCGGTCCCGTCCGGTCTCTCACGTCCCTTACTATCCAAACTATGCAAACTAGATGTCCATTGACCTCTTGTACTCATTGTGGCTAAACAAAGCCTATTCATGTTCCCAAAATGCAAATCTCACATACTTAGCATCGCCTCAACTCTAGAGTACTCGGGCACGAGAATCCGAAATAAGACAATTCACATCTCGAGCTGGCCAGTCCCAAGAGTAAACTATCTACAATCGAAATTCCTACATGTCGTACCTATCTATGGTTCTCAAATATCACAAGAAAATGTAAGGCCTATAACATTCACAAGTCACAGCTTATGCTCGAACGAGCACTTAGTCCTTCATACTTATTTACCACTTAGTCCAGACTCACTCTGCGCAGAGATCACGCGAAGCAGGCTCTGATACCACCTGTGACAGCCCCACCTCACCCTAAGGCGAACCAAAGGGTTCGGCGGACCGCCCGCCCAGCTCTCGTCGGGACTCAGTCGAACCTCAATCAAATCCGAAATAAAACCACAAGATCAAACGAAATAATAATCCAAAACTTAAAGCGAAACTTATATACATTTCTATCTCAAAAGGAAGTACAAATATCGAATATACAAAGGTTCTCAATTCGTCATACATCCAGCCCATGCCAAGCACTAGGGCGAGAACCATTACAAAAAAAAAAAAAAAAAAACTAGACTAGGCTAACCTACACTGGGCTCTCGTCCTTACTCGCATTCCCCTGTTAAGGAAAACAAAACTAAAGGGGTGAGCTAAAAGCTCAGTGAGGTTCCGAACACATAGGCAAACAATAAATCCAATGCATTCACTACATATCACCAATAATTCAAGAAACATTTCCAATATAAAGCGATAAACACATTCATTAAAAGGATACGGGCTCACAGGGAGCCATTCATTCGTTCGTTCGTTCGTTCATTCGTTCTCCTGTCATTTCCCCTTATTCTTCCAATCATTTGAAAATGTATTTTTGTAAGTAAAACCCTCGTTCGTTCATTCATTTCGTTCACTCCCTTCCTGGACATTGGCCAGGCTCCACCAGAATTCAAGGTAATACTCGAGTATACCAAATTCACCCAGGGTCACCATATCGCCCGACCGAGTCCGCTTCTGGCCCGAGTCGATCGGTAACGAAGGGTAGGGCCCAGTTCAGCCAAAAGACTTACATACATGCGCATATAATCGTTCAATCATTGAAAATTTCACAATCATTTAGGTCGAGTGCGATAAAGTACACACTCGCCTAGAAAACTCGTTTTCGCAATCATTAAGAGCAATTAACACATTACCAAACAATAACAACAAGCCATGAAGTCAAGGAAAATATAGCAACAAAGAACACTCACCTATTTAAGCAAAATAACGTCCAAAGTTTCCTTCCGGATAAACCCTCAATCACCAACGTATCCTAACATAATCAAATGAACACATTATGTTTCAACCATCAAAGATGTAAGTGAGTCAAAGAAAAGTCGAATACGTACTAATACAAAGTATAAATATGGTTTTGGTAGTGAAAAGAGTATATTGAAACCAAAGGACATAAGTAAAATATTTGTAAAACTTAGACTCACTTGTAAAACTTTAAAAATCGCTATTTGAGTCGAAATGGCAAAGAAAACGTAAATACCCTAGATGGTTCACGTGGTATTCGCTCTCAAGCCTTACTCAAGTCGCAAGTATATCGACCTAGTTCTCGAGCGTAAATTTGGGTAGCACGCCCTTTGTATTTACCTATTTTCCAGCCATTTATAGCTTCATTCTTTTCCTCAATCAAACCCAAATTCATACAAGTACAAAATCAAGTTAGGAGCATGTGCGGAAATGAAGGTTGAGTCAAGAAACAAAAGACAGATTTGATGTTCTTTTGCGTAACGGACACAACCAAAGCTACGCTTATCGGATTGGGGTAAAATTTATACCGTTTCGAAACTAAGACAAAGGCCTCCAACTTTGATGAAGACCACTCAGTCCAGTTTGTAGTGTATCTAAGTCAAAATCTCAAATAACAGAACCAGAATCTCACATTCGGGCTAGTTAACCGCACTATGCGTAAACAACCATAACTCAGGCTACCAAAGTCCAAACGAGGTGATTCCAGGGGTGTTGGAAAGCTAAGACATATCACTACAACTTTTGTGTTTTGGCTAAATGCTAGTTCAGTATGTATCAAGGTGAAAAGACACGATCAGATTGATGAAATGTCAAAACTGTCCATTGGACTAAACCTATGGTAGTCAGGGGTATTTCGGTTGTTTCTCAGGCTACGTTGCTCCGATTGAGCTGAAATTTTTCAGGCAACTATAAAACATCATTCTCTACAATGTTCATGTTTTATGCTAAGCTTAATTCGGCCTCTAACATAGGGAACTAGAACCGGGAAGAACTGAAGCTTCAATTTCCAGAAATCTGGGATTTTGCTAAATCAAGCTATAATTCACATTTTTACCTTAAAACCACCACTACTTTCTCCTTTACAAGATTATATACAATATATATACACCATATAACACCTAACCAACAAGAATTATAAGTGAATAAATCAAAACCCTAACTCAAAATTCATCCCTCCAATCATCAAAACCATTTCAAACAAGCATCACAAGCACAATTCTAACATTAATACCCAATTCAATCATGATTAATGGAAAAGAAAGGGTGATCAGCCATTATACCTCAAGACAAGGTCTTACAAGAGTGATCCTCCACTACTCCTTCAAATTTTTGGTTCCTTAAGCTTCCCAAGCTCTCAAACTATTGATTAATCGGTTTAGATTTCTTGTTTTCTCACTTAAGTGGATCAAACTCAAGATGGATTATGGTTATTTCTCTTGGCTTTTCCCTCTCTTTCTCACGGTTCATATGGCAAAAATGGAGGCTGAAATAAAGTGCAATTGAAGCTTCAAGAAGGTTAAAAGGATAGGAATTGATTTGGGTCAAATGTGACAAGTGTCACCTTGTGATTGGAAGTCAATTTTTTTTCTTTTCTCTTGTTTTCTTGGTCAAATATTGTGGCTGATGTATGAGATATTTTGAGAGTTAATTAGCTGAAATAAAATGAGAAGATTAAGGTAATAAAGTATGGGTCAAATGGTGTGTTTACCCGGTAACAAACGGTACCCGTCGGTTCAACCCGTTTTTTCTTAAATCGCGTATACTAGGGTTTTATCTTATAATTTCCTAACTTATTATCATCACTTCTAATCGCACACTTAAATCACATTTATCGCACTAGTGGGTCCCACATCGATAATGCATTCCAAATTTAACGTACACTAACTCATACTAGAAAAATGAATTTAAAACTGTACTTGCTTGTAAAAATGCATAGAAATTTTAATATGAAAGTATAAAATGTAGGCAAAGAAATAAAATAATCCTAGTTCAATTGCCGCGCTCAACCGTACTTCCAATACATATCGTTCACCCAAATACACGTAATATCAAAACCTTCCTTTGTTGAAAACAAATGGTTAACACATTTTCACTTAACAAGGGAAAGTGAGAATAAACAAAAGGCTAAGAAAATGTGACAATTTTAGGGTTCTCACAAACGACTCTGAAATATATCGGTGTGTGTGTAAAATCAATTATTTTCTTTTTTTAGGTGATATACCTAGTTGAAGAGAATCAATAAGTTATACATACATATATATATATATGAGAAAATGGTCATTTTAGTCCTTCAACTTTTTACTTATGTCAATTTAGTCCCTTAATTTTGTTTCAGCCTAATTTATTCCTTTAACTTAAATTTTGTATCCAATTAAATCCTTTTACGGTGGCACTACTAATTAAAACATTTTTGGCACAAAAGTCACCATCCACTCAAGGGTAATATTGGGACTACGAGTCAAGGCCAATACTGAAATGAAGAAAATAAAGATTTGGCCAGTTAGAGGAGAAAAACTGGTTTTTAATTTAAGGGAAAATCATTCGAAACATCCCTCACATTTTGTAAAATAACTTTTTTCATCCCTTATTTTTAAAAGTGTACTTTTACGTCCCTTACAAATTTACATTAGTCAAATTTTGTCCCTATCTATGTTTCCGACTAGTTTTTGGCCGGAATTTATCACATGCCTTGCATGTGATTATTTATTAGGGGCAAAATTGTCAAATCAAAATTTACATAATCCATCTATAGTCCCTTACATTTCACAAAATGAATTGTTTCATCCCTTACATTTCACAAAATAAATTTTTTCATCCCTCACATTTCACAAAATAAATTTTTTTATCTCTCATTGACCATGTGTACGAATATTTTTTTTAATTTATGTATATATCTATTTGATTTCATCTAAATAGTACACATAATATGCAATATATCTCTATTTGATATCACCTAAACAGATCGATATATACATGGGTTTAAATCTAATAATTTTGTTTTAAACCTATATATATATATGTGTGTGTGTGATTTCACCATGTGAATCTATTCAATATCTGTAGTCTTTTCTATTTTAGTAATAATTCATTTATTGAGTTGTTTAATAAGAGTATCTAATCAATAGGTGTTAATTCGAATTCTATAGTCATGCTACAAATTGCAGTTTAAATTTGAAATTTTTATTCGCTACTTTTAAAAGCAACAGTTGAATTTCTTGCCTTATGTTTATTTTAAAATTTGAAAGTGTCAATTACTTACTTCTTTTGTTCATACTTTTCCTTTATTTATCTTTTCTGTCTAAATTTAATTCGATATAAACACTTGATAATGTTTAGAATTAAATGTCTTCTTTTTTTTTCAATTTTCAAGTAAAAGAAATGAACATGAGTGAAAAACTAATAATTTTTTTTAAACCCCTGTATATATCTATTTTAATTTCATATGAACAGTTCAAGAGAAATCAAATAGAAATATATTACATGCTATTCGTATTATTTATGTGAGATCAAATTGATATATACATTAGTTTAAAAAAAAGTTATTCATACACGTGAATAATGAGGGATGAAAAGATTTATTTTATAAAATATGAGGAAAGAAAAAATTCATTTTGTGAAATGTGAGGGACGAAACAATTCATTTTGTGAAATGTGAGGGACAAAAACATTCATTTTGTGAAATGTGAGAGACTATGGATTGGATGATGTAAATTTTGATGTGACAATTTTGCCCTTCAAAAATGGTCACGTGCAAGGCACGTGGTGGATTCCGACAAAAAATTAGTCAGAAACCTAGATAAGGACCAAATTTGATTAATGTGAATTTGTAAGGGACGTAAAAGTACATTTTTAAAAGTGAGGGACGAAAAAAGTCATTTTACAAAATATGAGGGACGTTTTGAACGATTTTCCCTTAATTTAATTAGGGAGGAAGATTTAATATTAAGTACCAGTCCAAAGAAGCATCCAATTATGCACCCATTTCCGCTTGACTAGCACCTCTTGCACATCCCTGCTCCAAAACCTTCAATGCAAGCCCCTATTTCACTATTCAAACCACCTATAGTTCTTCCTCGGTCTCTGCTGCCTCGCTACCACAATTCCTGCTGCAATTGTGGTGACATTAGCTCCATTGAATTTGCATATAATGGCACCCTTTTCTGTAACTCCTAGTACATCATGGTCCTCTCGAAGCACTAATACTAGGACACTCCTACCACCAGTGCCAATCCCCACAATGAAGTTTCCAAACTCCAAGGAGTAACTCTACTCATATGAAGCCAAATGCAATGACAACAGGGATTATGTCACTGGAAGAACCCAAAATTCTTCCAATCCCGATTCCAGATCATTGTTGTACGTCACTTTCATTTCTTACTAGAATCTTTCTCCCTTATTTAAATAGTTTTTCTTTTCCCCTATTATTTTTCCTTTATCCAATACATTTTTATTTTAATCAAGTTACTTTAATGAAAATGTAATAGAACTTGCAGTAACAAGGGATGGTTATAGAACTTGCAACATCTCCAACGGCTTCAATGATGGGTCGAATAGTTCCAAATCATGCAGCCACACTGGAGGTGGAGGTGGTGAAGGTGAGCGGCTGTGGTGGAGGAGGTGGTGGTAAACCTTTACAGCAATATAAGCCCGACAACGGTAGTAGAGCTAGAGAGTATGTAAGACTTCATTAAATTTAGAAACGGAAAGAAAATGTGTAATTGTTTTCGAATGATGGATGATTAATAGGAGTTGATGAAGAGTATAAATGGGTGGTGTTTCTAGTTCATCCGTTAGAGTTTTTTGTGAGTTTATGAAGAAGATGACCCAATTGTTGTTGGGTTTTGTTTTTGCAAGAACTTTTTACTTATCTCCCTAATTCAATAGTAAATTTACTTTCTTCCCGAAAGTTCTGAAAAACTATTTTTCTTCATTTTAATATTGGGCTTCACTTGTACTTCCTATACTACCCTCAGATCTTTGGACCAGAATTGTTTTAATTGGAGTTGCCACCGTAAAAGGATTTAATTGATACAAAATTTAAGTTAAAGGACTATATTAGGCTAAAACAAAGTTAAGGGACTAAATTGACATAAGTAAAAAGTTCAAGGACTAAAATGGTTATTTTTCCTATATTATATATGTGTGTGTGTAAAATCAATTATTTTTTTTTTCTAGGTGACATGCCTAATTGAAGAAAATCAATAGATAAATAAATACTTTGATTTTACTTATTTCAGTATTTGACTTTCTTTCAGCTAATTTTACTCTTGGTTTCTCTCTCTCTCTCTCTCTCTCTCTCTCTCTCTCTCTCTCATAATAAATTTTAGCATTGTTAATGAAATTAAAGGATTTAGGTTATCCATATGTAGTAACTTCATCTAGTCTGATTTTCTAATTGTTATATTGTTATATTTATTAACTTCACTGGGAACTGAAAAATCACTCATGAGATAATGGCAAATTGCTACATTTTTTTATATTTTATTTGAAAACAAATATGTAATTGGAGGTGCCTAATCATTCTAAAAGTTTAATAAATATATCAAACAAAATCTACCGTTCCTTTATCTGCATTGCAAATTACTTTGATGAGTATTATCACATTATAGTATAGAAACATTTTAAAAAATGGTATGGGAGTTAAGTATTTAGAATACAATAATATTCTGAAATATATATATGTAAGAATATTATTAACATTTTTTTGAATTCTTTTTTGTTAAGTACTTTCTTTGTTTCTTTAATTCTTATTCTTTGAGTACCATGTTCCCGCCTTCACTGTTTGCACTCTATTTTAAGAGCACATCTATGATCTAACCATTTTTTGTTTTTTTTTTCTCTCTTCACAAGTTACTATATATTAATGTTTGCGATTCCAGTTGGATTACTGGTACATTTATGTTATGATTTTATGTTAGGATTAAATCCAATCGATATCATCATTAATTCACAAGCTGAAAATTTTTGTAATCCTAAAACGAAACAAAGAAGGTGGAAAATTTTTTGATAAGTTGTCTTAACCTGCTGTGAGCAGTATTCCCCGAAAAAGATGGCGTATGAAAATATCATTTTTTTTTTCGAAGCTAGGATTGGTTTTTGTTGTGTTTGGGGGGGGGAGATCATCTGTAACTAGCTTCTTAAAGTAATTTGCGCACTAATGGTAATAATAACAACTAGCGCTAAAGGCACACACCTAATAGTAATAATAAGCAACTAGTGCTAATTCAAATTTTGTTTTTTTACCAATTAATTTTACATAAATTTTTCATCACTTTAGCAAACTATGTTATTTTAACGTTTTTTCCATCAAATGATGGTTATTTCGGTAGTTACAATACTGAGAGGCAATTATTTTGTCAAAATATGTTTATATAGTTATAGTTATAAAAAATAGTTACAGTTATTTTAGAAATTGATGTTTAGGTAGTAAAGTAATAAGTAATTTTTATAATGGTAAAGTTGAAAGTATATAAAGTGACAAAAAATGATTACTCCAAACCTCACCTTTCCCTTTATATATAGATATAAATATTGTACTTACAAACACAAATAATTACAAGAGTTAACATATCATTATAATGTGCGTATCAATATAACACATTAGCAAGAGTTCTAAACAATAATCTACTTGTAAGCATTGGAATAAAAAGAAAAAAGAAAAAAGAAAAATCTCCAATTTTAGAGAAAAAAAAAGGAGATGAATATAATTGTTGTGTGTCCGTTATAGCAAAATTTTGAAGACATAGGGAATTGAACTCTATTAACTGAATTCTAGCTACTGGTTACATATGTAACCCGAGAAAATGGGGAGAAAACAAGTGCAATCAACAATCTCATAACTAATAAACTCCACTTTGCACTTTTGCACCCTAAATTTTAATTTTGAACACTTTGCACCCTAAACTCTCAATTTTCGACACGTTATACCTTAAACTTTCAAGTTTGTTCTATTTAAAATCCAATCAATAATAACTTTTGCAACATTAACTGCATAAAAAATCCAATAAATCAATGATAATGTGTCGAAACAATCAAAATATCATAGCAAAAATAAAACAGTACATTTTTTCCGGCAACCCTAAAATTTTATTAATAAATTAAATCAAGTACAAAGGAGTGGGATATAGGCCCAAACCCCCAACATTACATGGAAAACAAGACAGAATGAATGAAAGGAAAATTGGACCTACAACAATTTAGAACTATTTTTGACAACGCCTCCTAATGAAAGACATTCCTAACTTGTGTAACAACCAAGATCCCCGAATCATACAAGGAAGAGCAGCAGAGGATGAGAAAATCTTGATCTCTGATAATTTAGGGCCCAACTTCGACAGGAAATCTGCTACCTGATTGCCTTCCCTATAAATATGCGACACTACAACAAAATGATGCTTCAGTTTAAGCAATTCTTCAACCTCTCTGCGGATGCTCCATGGGGAATTGATCTTTCCCAAAAGAATACTAACCAAGACAAAAGAATCAATCTCAATACGTAACTGAGTGAAACCCTTCGCAAGACACTACTGCACACCCACTAACAAAGCCTTAACTTCAGCTTGAATGTTTGACACACAACCAAAAGGAATCGAGAAAGCAAACATCGTATCTGCTGCATCATTCCGCAAAACACCCCCACCTCCCCCCAACCTCGGATTCCCCAGAGAGCACCCATCCATATTCAGTTTAAATAGACCTTGCAAAGGCCGCAACCATTTCACAATCTGAAAGGACAAAACCCCCTGCCAAGAACCAAGATTTGTATAACAAGAATACCAATCAATACTAGCTGAAACATTCACCTTGAACCTGGCTGAAAAAATCCCAAAAGATCACCAAAAATCCTATCACACAAAACCGACACACTAATTACTTTCCCTTCAAAAAATGCTAGTTACGTGCCTTCCACAAATGCCAGCAAATTAAACACGAAAAAACATTATTAACAAAATCAACCCTTGCATGACACTGCCTTAAAAACCACCAACTAGATAATCTAGACCGAATCCCAACACCAGCATATAAAACCCCAGCCACCCTTCCAAAATAATCCCAAATTGCAGTAGCAAATTCACCATCCGAAAAATTGTGATCCAAAAATTCTTCATTCGAGTGCACATAA
Source organism: Coffea eugenioides (assembly GCF_003713205.1). NCBI lineage: Eukaryota > Viridiplantae > Streptophyta > Magnoliopsida > Gentianales > Rubiaceae > Coffea > Coffea eugenioides. The sequence continues at coordinate 28,655,908 of NC_040039.1, forward strand.
TAAAAAAATTTCGAAGGCCCTTGAACAGCAAACCGTCTAATCGAAGAAGCCAAAGGCAATCTATCCCTCAACAATCTCAACATCAAACAAGAAATCTTCAAAGGCAAAGCCGAATGCCAAATATTCTTGTACACAAATGACACAGCTCGGTGCTAATGAATAATCCCATATACAGAAGCTATCTCAAATTCTCTCGAAGAGAAAGGCTTCCAAATTGGTAGATCCTGTTCCGAAGACACTACAGAAGATGGAGGAACAACTTCCATTACTTCCCTGCAAACCTCATTTGGAATCCATTAACACAGTAGCTGGAAATCCCAGTTACCATTCCTTACAAAATCATTAACTGTGTGGTCTGATACACTCTCCAACCGCTGACATAATGGACCTGTACCAAGCCAATTATCAAACCAGAAATTACAATTCCTGGAACGGAGCACCCAACATACATTCCTCGCAGCCAAATCTCGAATAGCGAGCATCCTCTTCCAACCATATGAGCTAAACCTAGGCACTCCAACCATACAGGGATGACTATTAGCACAATGTTTAGCTCTCAGAAATTGAGCCCAAAGAGTTTTGCTTGAACAAAATTTCCACCAATGTTTAAAAGAAAAAGCCTCATAAACATCGCGCAAAAAACGAATTCCCAAATCTTCTTCCTCCCAAGGCAAACATAAGCTTTCCCACTTAATCCAATGACAGCGATTTCCAAAATCATTCTCCCCCCCACAGAAACTGAGCAAACACCTTTTCAATTGAGGACAATACAACCTTAGGTGAAGAAGATGCAGCCAAAATGTGCATCAGAATAGAAGACAACACATGCTTTATAAGCACCAATTTTCGTCTAGGAGAAAGAAGACGATTTTTTCCAAGAAGCCACCCTATTCACCACAGATTGCACCAGCTCATTAAAAAAATATCTTTTTCCGCCTACCAGGAAATAAGGGACAGCCTAGATATTTTACTAGAAATAATTTACGTGAAAAACCAGAAATACACTCCACGTTTGAAGAGAAGCATGAAGGAGCCTTATCATGAATTAAGAAATAACTTTTATTGACATTAAGTTTCTGTCCAGAAACATTCTCATAGTTGTGAAAGGTCTCTATTACCAGCCTCAATGTAGCCTGATCAGTATGCAAGAATATAATGACATCATTGATAACTCAAATGAGATATTGATGGATATCCTCTAGGAACTTTGAAATTTGAAGCTCAGATTCTCTAGCAACTTGCTTAAAGACCATGACAAAACTTCAGCTTCGATGATGAAAAGCGAAGGTGATAGAGGATCCACTTATCTAAGTCCTCTAGAAGACTTGAAGAAACCAACAGAACTACCATTAATAACCACCGATGACCAAGAATTAGACACCAGCCGCCATAACATGTCAATCCATCTTTCCCCAAAACCAAATGCCCTTAAAACCTATATAAAAAACAACCAAGAAACCCGATCATATGCTTTCTCCATATCAAGTTTCAAAGCAACATTACCCCTCCTTCGAACTTGAGCAATAAATTCTTGAGCTAAGAGAAAATTATCAAATATGACCCTTCCCCTAACAAAGCCACTTTGTTGTGAAGAGATTAGCTTTGGGAGGAATTTTGCCAAATGATCAGCTAGAATTTTGGAAAAAATTTTATTAACAAAGTTACATAGGCTTATAGGCCTGAATTGTGAAAAAAATCTTGAGGTTGCTCCACCTTTGGAGTTAAGACAATAAGTGCAGACGTAATGCTCTTCGGTAACTCTGCTCCACAAAAGAACTCTGCACCGCCTTCAATAAATCCTCCCCTACTATTGACCATGCAAAAGTAAAAAAATGCCTCAGTATAGCCATCAGGACCAGCTGCACTTCCACTATCCATTGAAAAGACTGTCCTCATCCTAAAAAAAAAAAAAAAAGAAAGAAAAGACTGTCCTCCTAATCTCCTCTGTTGGACTGAAAGGTCGACCACCATGCTTTTCATATGCACTAGAAATGACGTTAAAATCCCCACCAACAATCTATGCTCCTGATTAAGGCTTATCATGTAACAAATCAGTCCAAAGCTAGTTTCTCTCTTCGACCGTACAACAAGCATGAACAAACAAAAAACACAACTAGAAAATGTAACTGAGGAGGCTTACAAGAGAGAGTCAAATGCTGTCCACTTCTCCAATCTTTATTACATGAAAACCATTATTAAAAAATAACCACACAGAACCAATTAAATTGCGAACAACGTTATCAAAATTCAAATGAATTTGATACCGTTCTGCCCTCTCCACACAAAGCATGGGTTCACAAATTGCAACCATCTGAATATTATAATACTGAACTAACCTTTTAAGATGCCTAAAATTCGGGGGCCTTAGAAATACCCCTAATGTTCCAAAAAAAGCAAATTAATCATGAGATAAAGGTAAAAAGGAATTCTGTGATGAATTAGACGTAGTTGACGATCAAAAGGAAACTGAGCATGATTACCTTTGTTTCTCACTTTCCTTATAGGCTGAAACCCATCAAGATTACCTGCAGAACAAGCTTGATGATGACCCTTCACATTTAATTGAACAACAAGCCGTGGGGTAAGTTGCCAGCCACCAAAGAATCAACATGACTATCATCTTCCACATCCTCCTCCAAATCAACATCAGTTGCTAATTCTTCCTGCTGACTTGTACTTTCAACGCTATCAACCACTACATTTTCCAATGGGACCTCCAAATTAACCAAACTATGATCCCCAACAATGCCCTGCTCATTGGGATTGCCCTGCTGATCTCCTTGAACAACGCCTTCCTCAACGGACTGTATATTCTCAAGTAAAAGAGGGTCAAACCTAGATGGTTCCCTTGCCTCAAAGTCTTCATGTATATAGGCATTACCTGAATGCCAAGCAGGATAACCTTTAAGATACGCTTTTGGCAATGATTCAGAAGCTGGCTTCATAACCAAAGCAACATTCTATGGTATCGCACCATTACCATCCACCAACGTTTCATCTGACTTTGAGCCTATCTTAGGTACATATTCATGTTTCAACAATTTTTTGCCCTTATCCACTCTAGGTGGCCTTAATTCAAGAAATTTCTTATGACTTGAAGATTCAGGATGCCCGACCCGGAAACAATAAGAGCAATAATGAGGTTTGTTTTCAACTTCAACCTGTTGCCACAGTCCCCAATCATCATCCCCCAACCAAATCCGCGACGCAATTTCCTACTTAAGATCCACTTCAACCAAAATCCGTGCAACTGATGGCCTCTTGAGAGAGATTGTAGCCTCGTCAATTTTCAAAAGGCAACCCAACAAGCAGCCAATTTTCATTAGATAATCCTTACCAAAAATGCCAAAGGTAGCCCTAGAAGGCTAATCCAAACAGGTGCAAGGGATGATTCCTGATCAGGTCGAAAATCAATAGTCCACTTAGACAAAACCATTGGCCGATTGTCAATATACCATGTCCGTCGAAACCAAAGACGAGTAAAATCATCATCCAATAAAGGCCAGATCAAAACATGCTTCGAATCCAGCAACCCTACCAGACAATCTCCTTTAAACCGTAAGGAAATAATGAATTTTCTGATTTCCTCCATCGAAGGATGACCAGCACTGAATTTCCCTACCAACGAATTTCGGAAAGGCTCGGAAATTGACAACATCTCTTGGTGCGAAAGACACAAAGATGGCTCCCCTCGAATCGAAGGAGAACCAACAGTAGGAATACCAGATGAAGAGGAACTAGCCAAAACCAAAGCAAAGGACCGCTATTGTAGAGGAACCAGAGGTAGATGCTACCCTCCGGTCAAAAAAATTCAAATTCAAATTCGAATTTGCCAGGAAGAGAGCTGAGAGAGACGTCTCCAACTAGTTGAACTTTTCTTTCGTACTTAATGGATCTCTTTTTTTTCCCTCTTTTTTAGTTTTTTTAACTTGGTCAAGAGTTAATTCAAAGTATAAAAAAAAGTAAGTAGTAAAGGAAAAAAAAATCAAATCAGGTTTAATCTAGTTCTACCGGTTCACCGGTCAAACCCAAGTTTTGATTAGGTTTGATCAAGTTTTTAACTCTCGAGTACTTGAGCTGACTCGAACTGAATGCCTAGTTAGTTTTCGATTTGATCGATTCCCGATTTTAACAGTTAGTCCAATTCGAGTTTGAAAGCATTACTTAAAACTTGAAGAGTTTCAAGTGCCACAAGAGAAAGTTGAACAAAGGCATGAAACTAAGGCTTAGTTTGGGAGTTTATGAAGGAAGAGAAAAGAAAAGAAAAGATAGCTTAGGAAAGAAAAGAAGAGAAGGGAAAAGATGCATATTTCGTTTGGGAGTTTAATGAAAGAAAAGAAAAGAAATATCTTTCTCTCATTTGAGAGTTGGAGAGATTTGGAAAGAAAGGATTTTATGAGAATACAACTTTACATATTTGCCCTTTCTATTTGCCCTTTCTATTTGTTAAACTCTAAATAACAAAAATATGAAATATAATATTTAAATATATTTTAATACACACAAGTTGGACGGGTAACTAGTGTGTCAGAGAGTTGCCATAATCTCCTTAAACCCGCATGCGGGTTTAAAGAGTATTCGGATATTCTCATATGCACCTATGCATATCGAACCAACCGGATATCTTATCCGTATCCCATTTTTTTAAATAAAAATCTTATAAATTTGAAAAATAAAATCAAATTTAGATGTATTAGGGTTTTAAAAATATTATATAAGTGATAAAAATTTTATAAATTGTAAAAATAAAATCAAATTTAAATAATTAAATGTTATATTTGCATAAGAAATAATACAATAATCATAATAATGATAATACAATAATATTGGTGTAATAAAACTGCCATTAATTTAAATATTTACTTATAATGCCCAAAGAGCCTAATTACCAATTTTTTCTTCTCGCGCTCAAATATAACATTAACCCGCATGCGAGCTAACCTTGAAATAGAAAAAACACAGAATCCTGCTTGCGGGTTTCAACGTTATTATGCAGGCGGGATTTTTCTAATAGTAATGTTTTTAAAGTGCTGACATAATTTACAGTAAATAAAAATAATCCAACATCCTAATAAATAAAGATTTTTTAAATGAAGATACGGAGATATAAATATCATTTTGTCTACCCAAACTTTACTGAAAAATTCTTCATGCTTTAAATTAAGTTGATCAAGCATTTGATTTTTTATGTCTTTATTTTGGTCTCAGCCAGGAACACCTCTATGAATATAAATAGAATTGCTATAGCCTAGGAGATTTACTGATATCAACTAACGTAACCAAATATGATTTATTCTATTGCCATATGGCCACCATCTTGTTAGACCTCATTTTGGTTTTGACGATCAGCCACCATTCAAAATAATACTTCTAGTATCATCATCTTGTTAATCATTTCAAAGAAAGATGCATTATTATAATAAAAAGAGGCTAACGTATTGTTTATGAACTCTAGATGGATTATTTTACAATTTGAATCTTACATAGGCAAATAAACAAACAGATTGTATGCATTCAAATTTCATATCCATTTATCACCACTAAAGCTGTCATGTACCATAACCATGCAAGATATAATCACAAATCAATAATATAAAATCAAGAGTTCATTAACAAGAATTTTATGACAGAAAACGAACAAAAAATTTAGAGTATAAACAATAAGAATCTACACAAAAAAAAAATACTTTTTTCACAATGCTCTAGTGAAGACTAAGCAAAGAAAGAAAGAGAGATTGAGTTAAAGAAATACCTTTTGTTTGGTGAATTATGGGTGAAGAACCAATGAAAGCCAAGTTTTCTGATTTCGCAACTTGCTGGAAGTAGTGAAAGTATATGACACAGGACCACCGAGAAAGCTTCATAGTGCTTTTAGAAATCAGTTTTAGGATATATTGGGAATAATGAATTTTTGTATCAGCTTCTAAAGGACAAACTTGTCATATTAAAAATGTCTTTTGGCGCCCCATCATCTTTCCGTCCTTTTCTTCCCACTTTTGGGCGGAAAAATTTTCAACAATTGGAGGGAGATTTTATCCGTTCATTTCACTTCTTTTCTGTACTTGTTAAACTCCCAAAGGAAAGAAATGGTTGTCCTTTCTCTCTGAATACTTTCTTTTCTGTCCATTTCACCCTATCCAAATGAAGCCTAAAATTGCGATTCATGATGATGAAGCACAGCAAAAGCTCTTAGAACTAGGGTTTTGTAGGTCTAAAGCAATATGTCTAATTCCTTAGAAATATGAATTTCTTATAGAGATACGTGATGTTTTGATCATGGAGAAAGATAACACCCTAACGATTTATGAATAGTTAAGGGTATAAAAATCTTTTAGGTGCAAGTGAATCCCAAGAGTAAAGATGAATATCGAAGGTAATAATGTAACCTATAAAACTTGATTGGCAAAATGGTTATCATTAACGATAGGCAACTATCTTTAAAGAAAACTTCTACATAGTTGATACATTTTAATTCATTTAAATTTGCTTGCTTGCTTCAACTATGAGCTATAGTAGGCAAATAGACTTTAAAACCATCTTAGATGAAGCAACAAATGATTGTGTACTTGACATATTATACATGAAAGGGGTATGGCTATATTTCAAAATTATAGGTGTAGATATCCAAAAAATTCTCCATAAAATTAAGGAGAAACAAATCCAAAAACTTCTCCATAAAATTAAGGAGGAACAATCTTCTCATTATAAGTAAAGATCTATATTGATAAATCATGATTGCAAGATCTTTAAAAGTACATAAATAGATGCTAAAAAAGTTTAGCATGAAGTGATCTAAGAAGAGTTTCTTATTTACATTGTATTGAATACCCTTTGAATGTATTAGATTTGTTTTCTCCTTTGATTTATAGAGGATTAAAATTGCAAGTTTGAGAATATATTTACAAACAAATTCAACAAAGATAATTTGGAATAGATTATATATTTATTCATAATAATCTGTGTCATGTGTTGAAAGAATTTCAAACAAAACACAACTAAAGTTTCTATAATTAAACCTCAATAGGTTGCTATTTAAGAAGTGGTAATAAGAAGCATTTGGATCAAAATTTCAAATTTGAGGTTAAATTGATTCTCTCCATTAGAAGTCCTTTATCTTATATTGTGACTATAATAGAAATTTACTCAAACAAAGGAACCAAAGTCTTGCCAAAGATCTATAGACTTGTTTATACTACTACTTCATGATTGAAAAATCAATGATAGGAATAAAATTGAAAAAAGAAATAGTGCCCACAGATGACTATATAGTTGATTTAGTCTCTAAACCCTTATACCTATAGATTATATGAAAAAGTTATGTAATCTAGTTCATTTGGCAAGCGATGAGTTTTAGTGCAAGTGGAAAATTGTTAGAATGTATGCCCTAAAATCAATTGACTTTTAGGGATTTCTTATATAATTTTGTATTTATGTAATTAATGAATAACAAACTTATTATTTCAATTGCATATGTTGTATATATGAATGAGAAAGTCCTTAGAATAAATCTAATTGATTAATGACAGGTGTCGAGCCTGTGCAATAATAAAAACCTACTCAACGAAAATATAGATTTGTATATAGCAGTAAACAGGGTCGATTCCACAGGGATTAGGGAAAATTTGCTCTTTTTCAAGTTAAATCGGAGTGGGGGGATTTTCAAGATTTAACGACTAGTAGAATATCACCACGGTAATGAAACATGCAAAAGAAATTAGGAGAGACAATTAATGGGGAGAACTCTAGCCAAGAATACACTTCACTGATGATTCAAGTAACTAATCATTGATGCAGTTATAATTCCAATATTCATTAATAAATAGATTTTTAACTGCCGATACGATCTGACAGTCAGTTTCTCCTTACTGTTTCAATAATCAAGGTACGACCATTAACTATTTCTCTAATTTAGAAATAACCCTAGGTACGACCATAGGATTTAATTCCCCAATTGCATTAGAAACTAGAGAAATCCTGTTTTTATCAATAAACACGCTACGAGGGTTTATTTAAATTAGATTGTACGTTTCCCCGACACAAATCCAATTATGTCAGTTGCTACCAGGATTAGAACAGTCAAACAATTACGGATTCAACTATTCCAATTAGCAGATAGATTACGTGTACAATTAAATATTGCGCATCTATTCAATCACACACAATAATCATACTCTATAAAGCAGAAAACGTACAAATATAAAAGAATAGAGGAGATAAATAAAATCGATTAGATCTCACAGTGATAGCTGAACCAAATCCTCAGCGTTCCTTGACTAGAAATATGAAATTAGTTCTCCATTAAGGGAGAACAAGCCGTGCCAAAAAATAATCTGTCAAAGCTTACAATTCTTTTTCTCCAAAGACTAACGAAAGAAGACCCAAAAAATCGCGGCCGTCCTTCCTCCAAGTATTAATCATGCGGGATCCGGCTTTCTTTCCTTTTCGTTTCCTACTTTTCAGCTTCCCAAATAAAATAAAACTTCCTAATTTCTCTGAGAAGAAGATATTCCCTAATAATCTAATTTGTCTCCCAATACTATTTGGAAACATGCCCTTTAGGACTTTGACTTGAATTGGAAAACTGCCATGCACGAGTACCATGTCTCTAGACTTGACAGCAATTCTTGGAAAATCACCTCTTTTTATTACTTTTTACTCCAACGCCCTAAAATTAACATAAAACACCAAATATAAGTAGAATCCGACAATTAAAACAATATTTGGCTAAAATCAAGGGAAAAATAATTATAAATTTATCAACAAATTATGACTTAACAATTAAATCATAAAGATTATGATGATGAGATTCAGTCAGTTACCACTAAAGTTATTCTTAAATATGTCTAAACATAATATTAACAAGAAAAGACATTATTAATGCAGATAAACTAACATATACTATGTCTATTCTATATGAGAAGTAATAGTACTCTTTAGCTACTATGATATGAGATATCTAAATTAGTATATGTATGTTTGATAGAATGATCAAGTTCATTAGATTGATCCACATAGGCATATCCTTTAAGTGCCAAAACACTATTCTCTAAGTTACATTTGTGTAAGTGATTCTTAGAGTTAAAATTGTCATAATATATTGAGTGCGAATTGCTATGCTTTGACTCTATTTAATTGCTTCTTGTAATTGAGTGGCTTAAATCAATAGTGATTAGATTTACTATGAAGTCTGGAAAGATAGTGAATAATTTATAAGGATTCACCATTTCTTATGATGAAGTCTTCTCATTACTTACCACTTGTAGAAGTATAATTCAAAATTTTTAGTGATAAGTAGAAATGGCTTAGAAAGTGTTTCTAAGTATTTCTTCATTAGAGTTATATTTTATTGTAAGAAAATATTATTAGTCTAAAAGGATTAAGCACGTATTCTTAGACTAATATGAGATAAGTATGGTGAAAGATATTAATTACACGGGAAACATTTACTAAATATGTAAAGTCGTCTAGTTGATTATTCTCATCACTGGGGCGGTATGTGATAGGATGTAAATTGTAGAGCTTTTATGTGTGTAAATTGGTAGTTAATTGCTATATTCATGCTTAATTTTATTGGAAACAGCCTAATGTAGGTATATTTCAATTTTTGTAGGAAAAGTACACAATCAAATGGCCAGTAAATTGAAAATGTGACAAAAGGAGAAATTGGAGCTATGTCCAGTGCTGGTCATTCCATTGAACATCATCTGAAGTTGGATCATGAGTTGTATAAAGCAATGACAGGCGCCGATCTTCATACTGGTCATGAAGACTGGCACCAGTCTTCAATGGATTTTGACACCAACTCGATTTTCTTCCATTTCGAGAAACCTATTCCTAGTGTAATTGGGCTAGTTATTTGGAGAGTTATATTTAGTTATTTAGGACATTTTTATGGTTAAAGAAAACATTAGTGTATCCTTAATTCATTTCATGTAACTCTTTATTAAGAAATCAAGGTGAAGAGACAGAAGGAAGAATCAATGAGCAATCAACACACAGACTAGAGCATCAAAGATGGAGCATTTTTTTTCTTTCTTTATTCTCCAATATTGTATTTGTTGCTTGAATTCTTGGGTTTATTAATGGATATGTTGAACTAATTTATTTTTAGGGTTAGGGTTTTGTGAAAGAGTATTGGTTATTTATCCTAGTTAAATTCTTAAATTTTGTCTTGATTTATCGATCTTGTTTTAATTACATGTTTATACTTAATCACCATAAACATGTTCTTAGGGTTCATATTGAACTAAAAAGGGATATACAATCAGGCACTAGATAAGTAAACATACTTAGCCTAAATACAAAATAGTTTAGGATTTGTATGACGTAATTAAAATGATCTAATATCTTAAAAAGTTCAATTAAATACTTGTGATCTCCAGAGAGGTATGAGATTTAATTAAGAACAATTTAGATGTATTGAGAGATAATCTAAAGTGTTTGTTTGCGATATGTTCTTGGCATATTAAGAAAATAACTGGATAATTAATTCAAACTTTGGATCAAAATCTAAAACCCTAGTCTCTTGACAATTGTTTTCTCACAATTATTTCCTTTGGCTTGATCATCTATTTTCCTCCTTAATTAGTTAAAAATAAATCCTTGAGAATTTGAATTTTATTGGTTTCTTCTAATAATAATTAAAGTAGAGGAAATTGACTCATCCTTATGGGTTCGAGTCTTGAAATACTTTAGGTGATTTATTACTACGATAAACTCTATACACTTTTAGAAATTGTCGATCATCATGATACAATGCTAAATGCTAATCTTGATCTATGAGAATACGTTAATTAATTAGTCAAATCAATGATAAACTAAAGATGTATAATTTATCTAGTTCTTATTTATTAAGAATCATAACTTATACTTATTGCCAATGTGTATGAGAACCTAATAGACGATACATACTAAGAACTTCTTTGGCTAGATTAAAAGAAATTTAAGTGGGAACTTGAAAGATAAGAATTAATAACTTATAGTTTAATTTGTCTGGTGCAAACAAGGGTAAGGCTTCTATAAAAAGAGCTGTATTAGAAGATGGAAACCTAATATATTTGGAAATCAATTTCTATATAGAATTACATAATCTATTTATCTATATATACTCTCATAAACTTATACTAGCAAGACTAGTGAATACAAAAACAAAGTTGTGAGGTTTTAGTAAAAATCTAGAGAGAGAAAAAGAAAAATATCAGCTAGTTAAGAGAGAAAGTCTCGACTCTCTCTCTCTCTCTCTCTCTCCACTTTCTTGACCAATTTTAGGGTTAACAAAACCTAAAGAATTTCTTCATATTTTCCTTACAACAATCTGTATGTGTGTTAGATTTTGATTATAAGGTAACACTTTTCTAACTCAAGCAATTTTGACCTTGGAGGTTTCGAACTAAATGAGTTCATGTGGATCACTGTTAGAGGCTGAGCATATGCATGGCTTGAGGGGATCTCTTCGACTTCCCCTGTATCAAATCTCAATCAGTTTAAGAAGATTATCTAAGAAGATTTTCATGGTTTGAGATAATCTTCTTAACTAACTCGTCGTATATGAATTTAATATCTGTTAAAGGAATCAAAGTTCTTAAATTTTTCATTGTACATTCCTGTATCATTCCTGACATAAAAAAGTTATCACACAACATATTCTGACACAAATACACCATATATTATAAAAGCAATAATGGTAAAAAAAAAGGATTAACAATCATTTTAAATAATATAAAGGACTTTAAAAATGGCAAAATCCTAAATTTCAAAGAAGAAATCTAACAAATAATGACTAATATTAAAAAAAAGGGGGAGGAGGAATTGAGGATAAAAGTTGTAGTGAAAACAAAAGGCAGAGAATATACCAAGAAAAAAAGACAAATATATAGGAAAAATAAATAAAAAAAAGGACGTGTAGAGAACAAAAAAAAAGGATATGACAAATTTTGTTCAAAGAATACGAAAAAAATCTAGGAAAAAAGTGAATTATATCTGAGGCCATGAGTTCGGAGTTTAACTTTGTCACATCTCATACAAAGAATCCAGAAATTTAATTTTGGGTGACTTGTAATTAATCTCCAGGAAAAAACTTTGTCACATCTTTTTTACCTATCACAAGGTGACTTGTGACATTTTGGAGGTCAGAAAGGTGCTAGAAATGAATGTTAGGACCAAAATGGTGCATGTTGTATATATGAAGGACAAATTTGCTTCACACTCAAAGGGTGAAACTAGTACAATTACAATATGTATATGTATGTATGTATGCATGCAAAATAAAATAGATATTGCAAAAATATAAAGATAATTAAGAAGAACAAACTTATGATGTAATCAGGATTCTTTTTTCAAATGATGACATATTCAAAAACAAACTAGGATATTCAAAAAACTTCACTTATTAAAAAAAATGCAAAAAATACAGTTTTAATTCCCAAAGTTTCGGCCAAAGTAAATATTGTCTCTAATGTTTCAAATTTGAAGTACATTTAGGATAATTGATCAATTTTTTTCAATTCTTATTGGAAAGGAGTCACGTGTAGTCACACGACCCTTGCCTAATGTCAGGTACCAAAGCAACCTAACAGAAAGGGTGAATTAGATTGATTAAAAATCTAGTTAGATTAAAGGAAATTTTGGACAATTAAAATTTACCAAGTTGCCTAAGTGATCAAATCAAATCACTTGTTAATACAACAACCCAGTATAATCAATTAGAAAAAAGCAATGCAAAACAAGTAGACAAGGAAAAGAAGAGAATAAGAGAAGAGATGAGAAAATGCAAACCAACAACTCCCAAGTTTAACCAAACTTGAAGTTTTGTTCCACTAATGAAACTTCTTCAATTTGGTGAAGCAAATCAATCTTGTATGATGGAGAGATCACCCTTTGTTTATCCCAAACACTCCTTGCTTGACCCAAAGGATTTTACAACTACCTCTAATTAACCCTCACAAACCCGTAAATTGAATGACTCACTCAAACTTGAAAGGCTTTAACAAGGTTTTCACCTCACAAAAAATGACAAGCGTATAAGAAGAGTATTTTCTAGCGAAAATCACTCTTGAGTGCTTGTAATTAATGTAGGCAAAAGTTTTTAATAACTTCAGACTTTATGGTAGATATAGACCTTAAAAAATGGCCCTTTTCTCTCCTCTAATGGTCATACATTAAATGCAGAAAAAACTAACCATTGGGAGTATTGGATGTTTGGTGCTTCATGTTGTGTTTGTACTTTTGACCTTCTATCGGACGGCCAAAAGTTGTCTAAAAGTTTCTTCGTCTGATAGAGATCATAGACTTTGATTTCTCTCTTTGAATTTTTTGGACGGCCAATAGTAGCACTCTTCATCCGATCTGTCCATCCGATAGATTTTCCTGTATATCAGATGTCCTCGGGTATAATTCTGTACCCGAAACACTACGTTGGATGTGTTGTCATTGTATATTGGACGTTCAATTCGCTATCTTATATCTGATCCCAGCGTCCGACAAATCTGAATCCTTTTTGCTTGACTTGATTCAATTTCTTTCTTTTTTTGGTTGAACTTGGCTCCTATTCTGAGTAATTGCTAATGTAAAATCATTAGTATGAATCATCAATTTGTTTAGCTATCATCAAAACTAAGGATCAAATCTAGCACTTAAAATTTTGGTCCAATATTTTCTTTTAAAGAAGAGACAGAAAGAAAGAGGGTTGGGATTGAGATTAATTTTGGGATGCTGATATGTACATCTTTGTGTTTGTAGTAATTTCTATTTTTTCCTTTTACTTACACTTGTGGTTATATGAGTAATTAATCCTCAGTACCATGATTTTTTTTTTGTTTTTAATTATAGGCAAGGGTCTTTTGACTACATGTGACCCATTCCGATAATAATTGAAAAAAAATGAAAAATTGTCCTAAATGTGCTTCATATTTGAAACATTAGGAACTATATTTGCTTTAGGCCCAAAATTACTCCTCCACCAAACTTTCGGGATCAAAACTATATTTCTTAGGATGCGTTTGGTTCACGAACTGGATGAGAGGGGATTACTTATCCTTAGACTACTCGTCTTGAGTTGAGTCATCATTGGATGAGTAATCTTATTATCCAGTGTTTGGCTTGTTTTACATTAGATAGGATATGTTAGAAAATAACATCATCCTGTGTTTGGTTAGAAATAGGATGAGGTGGGATTATGTAGTTATAGACCAAAATACCCAATTGTCAAATCAACAATTAGGAGTGCTAATCGGGTTTGACAAACCCAAATTCAGATTTTAAAAAAAAGAAAGAAATTTTGGATTTTGGGTTGCAGGCTATCACTATGAGTCCATACTCAGGCCACAAATATGTTGGAGTGAGTTTAGTTTAAATTTGGTCCAAACTCACAAGTCTCAATTGACATATCTAACCTTTTATGAACTAAAATTGACCAAGCAAATATGGATTTGCTTTTAGTAGGGGTAAATCAGTGTAAAACTTTTAGTAAGGACAAATTAGTCAAAACATAAATTTTTATTAATAGTAGGGTCAAATTAGTCCAAAATTTAGTTATCTTATTAACATGGGAAAATTTGTCCAAAATATAAATTTTTATTAGTAGGGACAAGGTTGTCCAAAATTTAATTATTTCATTAATATGGGCAAATGAATAAAAAATTAGCTTTGTTAATAGTATGGGCAAATCAATCCAACATTAAGTTATTTCATTAATATGAGCAAATTAGTCCAAGATTTAATTTTTCATAAGTAGGGGCCAATTTGTCCAAAAATTGTCAAGTCATTAATAGGGGAAAATTACTACAAAATTTAGATTATATTATAGCAAGAGAGTAGAGTTATATAATTTTTAGGAGTGAATGGCCCAAAAGGTCACTAAACTATTAAAAATGGCATCCTCTGGTCACTAAACTTTTTTTGTGGCCGAAAAGGTCACTAAACTCGCAAAAACTCTCCAGCGAAGTCATTTTACCGAATTTCAGCGGTTCCTCATCCGGTAACAGGGTCAATATGGAGTGGAGGAATATAGTAAAGGGGCAAAAATGTCAAACAAAATATGGTCAACCTTTTTTTCTCTCGCAAGTCGTGCCTTAGATCTAGAAATTAGCTGAGTCCTCTTTTCATTTGTTGAAAGACAAATCTTCTCTCATCTATTCAAGGAAAAATCTCCTTCCATTTCATCCTGTCCAATGACTCATGGCAAGACGCAATAAACCGATTCCATTCTGCAAGTGCGGAACTAGAACTATTTTGAAGACCTCATGGACAGAAAGAAATCCAGCGCGAAGATATATTGAATGTGCTCAAAATCAGGTAAGATAATTACTTAATGGATATTTGCGAGTTTACAAGATGGATAAAATGTAAATATTTGTTGCTGCAGGTGAGAGGGTGTGGATTTTGGGACTGGTATGATGAAGAAATTTGTGAGAGAGCTAAGCAAGTAATACCTGGCATGTTAAGAAGTAAGAACAAATTAGAAGCTGAGAATGAAGCTCTGCAAAAGGAGGTTCGGGGATGGCAAAGCAAAGCAAACGAGATGGCACTGGAGATAAAAAGACTAAAGGAGCAATTGGAAAAAAAACAAATGACAAGAACGCTAGTAAAAAGTGTTTTTGTGATTGGGGTGGTTGTTACAGTGTGGTTAATATGGATGCATGAGCCAACAATGCCAAATTGGAAGAGGTTGCAAATTGCTAGTGTATGAAAGAAATGTTGCGAAATACTAGTTTGTAGAATGCAGAGATTTTGGATTGCTGGTATGTACAATGCAATTGTACTTAATGAAGCTAGTAATTGTGTTGACTTTGGATCTTTGAAAATGTTAATTATGAGTTCTGCTGTTGACTAATCAATTAATTTGACAAGAACAATAGCCCATTCCAATGATTAAGTAGTGAATGGCAAATAAAAGAGTCATTGCATTGGATCAGAATTGGTTGTATTACAATAGGTGGACAAAAGGTATGTTTGACTCCCACAAAATGGCAACAAAAAGCTATTACATTTTCCTGCCCAATGATCTACAAAAAGATTTACAAAAAGACTACAAAAGTTATTTAACAGTTTATCATTAAGTTGCACGTCCTCTTCCAAATGATCTTCCTGCCCAATTTCCAACCTTGAATGGTGGTTCTTTTCCCAAATATGCATAATTGGCATTGATCGCACCCTTTTCGGCATCCGTCAATTTTCTCTTTTTTTGGACCACCCTTTTCTGCGTATTATCAGTAGATGCAGCCGGACGAGGATCTTTTTGACTTGTTGTTGTTCTGGGAGCATCTGGTCGAGTTCGCCGGACCTGATCACAAAAACCAAATAACATTTCACTCAGTTATTCCATGAACTACAATTACAATATACAATAGTTAGAAAGGTTGATAGCTAACAGGGGTCTTTATCTTTCTAATTTGCCTCTTATTAGTTGGACTGGCAATCGTCCTCAACATCTCTGTTGGATTACTAGTGTCACCTTCGGCAGCAACATTTGCTCCTTCCATTGATTGTTGTGCACCTTCTAAAGTTGATGGCTGAACAGCAATATTATCATATTGTTGGAAAAAATTGCCAACTTCAACGTCAACATTTTCAGCATTCTGTTTACCAGATTCATGCATAACACTCTCTTCTCTAGATTTGGGAACAGCATCCTCTTCACTACAACCCGGAGCTACAAATTTGTTTGGTTGGCCAGTTGCATTTTGCTGTCTTAAATGCTCAGTTTCAGCACCATCTTGAGCTTTGCATGTAGCTCGATTATGACCTGCCAAACCACAGTTTCTACAATGCATAACAACATGTTTTTTCATTTTGTGGACAGTTGCATTTTGTGACCCAGAGTGGCTTCTATTCTCTGTAACATCTTTTCTTCTTGCCTTTCTAGGTCTTCCCGCTTGCACACATGGTATTGGGGGGCCTAACACCGGATTTGTACTAGTTGGCCAAAGTGCTTTTCCACTGATAGGGTAGAGGACATTCTCATAAATTTTTAAAAATAGTTCCCTGGAGTAACACCCATCAGTATACATGCACGGGTCCTCATTCATTCTATGAAGTGCTGCAATGGAATGGCAGCATGGCAGGCCACTAACTTGCCATAAATTACAAGTACATGTTCTTTCTTGTACATATACAGCATATTGTTCCCCTTTAGGCCCTTTGACTTGATAACCCCCATCACCATTTGCCACAGTTTTCCATTTCCTAGACTGTTTTGCCCTCTCTTCAATCAACTCCTTAATAGTTGGACCAACAGCACCAGGGCATTTTTTCATCCAAGCCGCCCTACCTCCTATTCTACCCATTAAATACTCCCTAATTCCTTCCATCATTCCAATAATAGGTAAATCCCTGTATTCTAATATTTTTGCATTAAACGTCTCACAGAGATTATTAACTAACATATCAGATTTAACATGATGAGGAAAGAATGCCTTACACCAATGCTGTGGTGGTGGTGCCCTTTTGACCCATGCATATGCAAGCTGGTCATACTCTTTCAAGTCATCAAGTTCTGCCTCATACAACTCAACAGTTGTAGCTGTTGCAATGCTCCATAGTCTATCTTTTAAAATCTGCCCAGGATGTTTTTTCTTGAAATTCCTGTACATGTGTTGAACACAGAATCTGTGTTCACAATATGGAAGAAGTTCCAAAAGTGCACTATCAAGCCCCTACAATAACAAATTGTGAAAAATTGGTCAACTCTAATAAACCAAATAGTAACTAATATCAACAATAATGATAAGATATGAGTGCTTCACCTTTTGTTGGTCCGAAATAAATGTGTAATGACTGCTGGCAGTGGCTATTTGTAAGTCTTTAATCAATAAGCTCAGAAACCAATGCCACTGCTCTCTTGCCTCCTTTTCAACAACAGCCCAAGCAATGGGCCACCATCCATTATTGGGATCTGGCCCAATAGCTGTCAACAATTGTCCCGGATATGCTCCTTTTGTGTGACACCCATCAAGTGCTATAATGGGCCTACAACCCTCATTAAACCCCTTTTTGAGAGGTCCTAAACAGCAATAGAATCTGGTAAATGTAGGTCTCTCATCAGGATCATTTCTCGGATTGTATTGAATGTCAATTGTTGTATTTGGATGGGTCCTCTGTAATTCAGCAGCATATTCCCAAACAAAAGCATATTGTTCTGCTACACTTCCCTTAATATTCTTTCTAGCCTTAGTCCTTGCCTTGTAAGCCATACTTCTACTAATCTCACACTTATATTGTTCATCCACAACCTGCCTAATTTGCTTTGCTGGCATATACATATTTGACTTTATTTGATCTTCATATCTGTTTGCCAGCCAAGAGGTAGACATGTGTTTATTTTTCCAGGCATGACTGCAATGATTGTGAACATCATTCAATGTCTTCAAAACAAAATCTGAGTTGTTCAATGCTGGAACTTTAGAAGCATACACAAACCACGGACAGGGTGCCACACATTTTGCCCTCAATCTAGATTTGTCATTTGTGTACATAAATACGGGTCTCCCAGTAAGAATCGAGTAATTCCTAATAGCTTCTCTAAACAGACCCTTACTTCCAAATTTCATACCAACCTCAAATTCAGGATTTTTCATAAACTTCTCCATATCAAAGTTAGTATAATTCATGTTTACCTCTTGGATTTCCTCGTCAGACGACCCATTATTGCTGTTGAGTTCCATCTCCATTCCATCATTCAAAAGTGGATTTTCATTGCTAGCATTAGTTGTCCGTGTTTGCTGTGTAGTTTGGGGGCCACGGTCTTCACTTTCCCGTGTAGTTTCAGTAGCTGTGACATCACCTTTCCGTTTGCTGCTCAACCTAGAACTCCTCCTCAAATTTGTAATTTTTGATGCTTGAGTTCCTGCCTGGCTAGGTTGCTCACTTGGCTGCCTTTCACTATCTCCTTCGCCAATATCAATTTCATTTTCTACCTGCCTTTCACTTGACTCAGCATGAGTTTCATGTGGTTGACCACATTGTGTTGGAGGCTGCTGCATACTTTGTGTTTCATACATTTCATCGTCCCGATAATAATCTGTGTATTGTTCAAATTCCCTGGCATCACATGTTCCATCCCCATCATCACACTCGCCTCCTTCTCCCTCATTTTCACCATCTCCAGAAGTTGAGTGCAAGCCTGCTGTAATTGTAGATGCATCACCTTGGTCAATAGCTTCATGCACTGCTTTTTTTTGTATAGTGCTATCCTTCCACTCTAAAGCAGCAAATGATCGTGTACGGAATCTACCCTTTTTCTTCACAGATTTACTATTACACGCATTCATTGTTTGACGTTCCTCCCCATCATCAATTTCCTCAACGATCACTGTAGACTTGTGCACATCCGGTGGCTCTACGATGGTCTTTGTTTGAATTTTTAACACCTCGTCATCTGGAACATGGTCGCATATCACTTCCATCAACTTGAACTGCTCCACCCAACTACAAAACTGTCTGATATGTTCGTCAGTTTGGAGTTCTTTCAATCCATTGTTGATATCACTTCTTGGATCAAGATAATAGTACAATATGACATCCTTGTTGTAGCCACACTCTTTCACCATATCATTAATCTCATGCAATGACATTGTATCACCATCACAAAGATCAAAATAGTCTACCTCTCCACCAACATAACTCTTATATTTATCCCCTTCAATTCTGCCACCATGCCGCATCTTAACTGTAAATAATGAGCATCCATGCTCTGCATCACAAAGATCAAATAGTTGCAGGTATTGTTAATTGATAAATATCCAATCTTTTAATAAAAACTACAATCTGAAATTAATTTTTAAGTCTTCAATACAGGTTCATTTCTAATTCCCACACAAAACCTTAATATTATACCGCAGTTAGTCAACAAATACAATAAAATTCACATTTTTTCTGCCTAATTAATTTAGTTTAACGACATGCGAATGTAGGACCCCTTGTAACCTACTATGACGACAAAAGGGAGGACCATTCTCTCTTGTCCCTTTCATGCCCCCTTTGTTATATATAAAATAACCCATTAAACCCTAAAACCTCTTCGACATTTTTGCATTTCGTATTAACATTTTCAGACTTTGCACTATCTTTTACCAACATTCTTCTTCACCAAAATAAATTTTTTAATAACTTACCATACATCGTGTACGGGTCAGCATACTCATCCCTCGGTCGCTTCACCCACTTCATTGAAATCACCAGCTTCACAATTTCCTCGGCTACTCTTGTTTTTGAGATGGGTTTAGGCTGTAACTCGAAGAGGTTTGCTATTCTGATTTGGTTTACAGATGGTCAAAGTCACTTTTTTTACTGCCGGAGAAGACGAAGTCAATCTATGGGTTCAAAAGTGGTTTGGGATTGAGACAATCTATGGCTTCACCTATTCCAATAATCTTTCGGACATTTTTGCCCCTTTACTATATTCCTCCACTCCATATTGACCCTGTTACCGGATGAGGAACCGCTGAAATTCGGTAAAATGACTTCGCTGGAGAGTTTTTGCGAGTTTAGTGACCTTTTCGGCCACAAAAAAAGTTTAGTGACCAGAGGGTGCCATTTTTAATAGTTTAGTGACCTTTTGGGCCATTCACTCAATTTTTAGAATAAAGTGTCATTCTAATAGCAAGGATAAATAAGTTCAAATTGGTATATCCTATCTCTTACTTATCCTAGTATAAGTTAAACCATCTCCCCCCATGGGATTATTTTATCTCATAAGGAGATTAATTCGTTTAAGTGGGATGTATGATTCCATGTAAAAAAAGTAATCAAACATGGGAGATACTTGATTAGTAATATATCATCCCATGAATCAAACGAATCCTTAAATAAGTACTAGTTTTACCGAAATTCTTACAAAGAAGTTGAAATTGGACAGTATTAAAAAAAAAAAAAGGTTGACAAGCAAAGGTGCACAAAAAGGCAAAATTCTGTACTTATTTATTCAAGTAAATTGCTATATTATTCAAAGATGTCATCAGTCTCACGGCCAAATGTGTCATGAACCTTTTAATTTTTTTGAACATTTTGTAATTTTATACAAACTTTTTGTACATTTTTACAACAAGGATGTGATATTTTATTATTGTTTATGTAATCTCATATGTAATAATTGTATTTCTGTCTTGAACATCATTAGTCAGCCTTTTACTTTGTCAAAGGAAAAACAGAAATAAAGAAAGAAAAATCGCGTGGCCTTTGATATTTCTTTCAAGTTTCAACTACTTATACCACTACTTTAGTAACGCTAATATTAAAACACCACAATTTCTATTCACACAATATCTGGTAAACTTCCTCGTATCTCTTACTCCACTGCCGTCAACAAGTTCCGAGAGTTGCGGCTAAGTCAATTGACAAAAATCAGCTGGATTTTGCAATGATTTGATATCATGCTTAATTCTATTTGATTTTCTCGCTAATTCCATATGAATTACTAAAATATTTCCAGGTTTCTGCTCGGGATTCAAAGTCTTTTTGTCTTCCGGCTTGCCCTCATGGAACCAGGAACTCTTTTTTTTAACCCTCTCAAACAAATGCTTCAGTTTCTTATAGCTTTAATAATCTTGCACGTTTTAGTTCTAATTACTGTATAATCGTGAATGAATGGATTGTATTGGGTTTAATTATCGTATTTTTTTAGTAATTCAGCGCATTTGAGCTTTAAATTAGATTATAATGATAGTTAACTGATGAACTAGTTGAGCACCAATTAGCGTATAACTTTGAAAATCCTGCACGTTTTATCTCTAATTATTTATAATCACGAATGGTTGACGATCTTTTGAATTTTAATTAGCGCAGAGTTTCAGCAATTCAAAAAGTTTGAGTTCAAATTAGTTTATAATGATAAATAAATGGTGAACTGTTTGAGTTCCACTTAGTGTATAACTTTGATAATTGAGCACATTTGAGTTCATATTAGCTTATGTTCATGAGTGGACAATGAACGTTTGAGTAATAATTATGTGTACAATTGTACATTTTGCTAGTTGATTATAAAAGAAAGGGAACGAGAGAGAGCTTGCTTTTATATTGTCCCATGGGACTTCATCTGACGAATGAGTTTGAATTAATTCAGCACAGTTGAGTTCGAATAGTTTATGATGAACTGTTTGAGTTCCAATTAATTTGTGTATTGACTTTGAATGGATGATAAACTTTTAAGTCCTACTCGGTGCATAATTGTACATTTTGTTGGTTAATAGAAGGCAAAAGAGTGGAAGCGACAGTTGGTTTGGATATTTCCTCTTTAGACTTCATCTCACAGATGCCCGATTTGACAATTCATCACATTTTATCTTTTCTTCCTGCCCGAGATGTTACCTCTACTGCTATATTGTCAAGGAGTTGGAATCGCATATGATCTACTTATCCTTATGTTGTATTCCATTTTTCCTACTATAACTCGGTCATGAAACAAGAGCAAGTTCTTGATGATATGGATGTAGAAAAGCAAAAACATGATTTCTTGATTCTTATTGGAAATTCCATCTGTCAGTGTCTGGCTCAAGAATTTCGTGTACAAACATTTCAATTGTATATTGAGTTCCCTGATATAGAGTTGTTAACACCTAATATGGACCAATGGATTGGTATTGCAATAAAAAGGACTGTTCCAGAGCTTGCTCTTTGCATTGATAGTTTTTCCGGTTCAAATACATATTTTTATAGTGTTCTACATTCAATTTTGGTTGCTGGCTCGCTACGAGTTTTGAGCTTAAGTGGCTGTAGATTTGAGAGTAGTCTGAATATCAAGCTTCCAAACCTGCAGAAGCTTTCTTTATCTCATTCCTGTTTCGGCAACAAGTTTGTATTTGACAGAATTCTTTTGGGGTGCCCTGTGATTGAGTATGTCAAAGTGTCATTCTGCAAATGGATGGACGCGTTTCTTTCTGTTTCAAGTTTACCACACTTGAAGTATTTTGAGTTTCTGTACACTGATGAGGTTGATAGTATTCAGATAGATGTGTTTGATCTTCTGTGACAGTCCCACCTCTCCCTAGGACGAACCCAAGGGTATCAGCGGACTACGTGCCCAACTCTCGCTGGGACTCGATCGATCAAAGAACTAGCAACTCAAAAAAAATCAGTGAAATAACTTCAAATTAAAGCGTACAAACCCTAATGGCACATAATCGTCAAGCTAACTATCCAAAGTTAAAATGTCAAGCTAAAAGTGACACTTACCACTCCATACTATAATTACATAACATAAGTCGAACTTATGAATTCAAACCTATAAGAGTCAAAAGTAAAGTCGTCTTTAACAAAAGGTTACAAGTTCAAGCAAAATAAAGCTAAGGAGGCTATTGACCGTTAGTTCATCCCCGATCTGTTAAGGAAAACAAATGGAGTGGAGTGAGCTAAAGTTTAGCGAGGTTCCAAGTAAACAAGTAAGCACATAGCCAAATAAAGGCATAAAATAACCAAATAATTACCGTATAGTACAATAACAATTTAATCACAGTTCAATTCAAGGATACGGGTGGCTTCCAAAAGCCAAATCCCCTTGAGCTTGATCACACTAGGGTCCGTTGACTCTCCGTCAACATTTGCATTTCAAGAATACAAATTCCGTAGAACTCCACTTCCTCCAATCTCCACCCACCAGTCAACCCCTTATCGGGCCCGCACTCCATAAGCAGTAGTTAGGTAATACTCGAGCATACCGGTTTCCAGTGTTCAGTAACAGTCCCCAAGGTTTATCGGCCATCTTGACCAAGCCTTTGCTGGCTCGATACAACCGACTCACCTATGAGGTTGGGTACCCAAACAGTAGCAGTAGTTGATAGGGTATCACCCAAACAACTCAAGTACAGTCACATGTAGAGAAATCACATCTCATAAGAGCAGTATACAGAGCCTCAGTGGAAAATGAGGGAGGTCGAGTGAGATAAAGTATATGCTCGCCTCCATTTTTATCAAAACATGGTTTGGCTCAAACAGTTGTAAATCAATTATTCAGATATTTCACATAAGCAGGTGGCAGGCAGTGGAACACTCACTTGTCAAGCAATGCAGTAGTCAAACGTCAAGTATCTCAGTTACGACCACCTTCGTTTCCCAATCCTAAGGCAACGAGTGAAATCGTTAACAAATTAGGTTGGTTTCCCACTTAATTGTAAGCTCATTAAGAGACCAAGTGAGGGGTTAAAACCATATAATTCATCATGCAAATTTGGTCCAAAATGCAGTAAAATTTCATGAGAAAATAAGTTTAATAAGTGCATGAAAGTTGGGCAAAAGAAAAGTTTCATTCAAGCTTAAAATGTTCTTCACGAGTAAAACAGTCGCGCCCGCGCAGTCTTGGTAAAACGGCTATATCTCACTGTAGGAAGGTCATAATCAGGTTCTGTCGGTGGCGTTAGAAACTACACTCCAAGGGCTTTCTAACGGTACCAAATACACAGTCTAGTTCGTCTCCTATCAGTAACAGTATCTCGGACAAGTCGGCTGATTTTCCAACTCTGGATCAGCCCTACACCTTAGCAAAGATACACAAGTTCTTGATGCTATCTTCATTTGTTTTGGTCCAAACTCACCCAAATCAGTCCTCTAATGTTCATATACAGGGATTTAAGTCACCTAGTACTATTGGAGTTCAAAATATAATATATCAACATGATTAAGAATGACCATAGCAGTCTAGTTATCAAGGGATATCAAAACAGTCCACTGGTGGTCCAACCAACCACTTTACTTGCTTAAATTTCATTCCAACTCACACATGAGCTTAACCAATGTCTAGCCAAGTTTCTTAGGCATGATTAAGGTGTAAATAAACCACAAAACTCAAGGGGAAATCCCTCCTTCCAACACCGGTCAGCCAAGGAAAAGAAAACAGTCCACAAGTTCACATATTTATCTAACCTTCATCCTCTCATGATTTTCACTTAAACAACCTATCAAGTGTTAAATCTAACTCAAAAAGGGGTCTAAAACATGCTAATACTTCATAAACAACCATGAACAAAGTTCAAACATTTCATCAAACACATAGTATGCATACTAACTAACCCTACCACCACTTGTTTAGTTCAAGAAGATTAACCACAAATCTCATCCAAACAACTTGTAGTTTGCCATTAAAATTTAAAGTACATGATATAACACCATAAAACTAAGATTTAAAGAATATATACCTCTCTTGTAAGAAGCTTGAGTCACCCAAACAACCACCAAACCAAGAGCTTCAAGATTGGAAATCACACACTAGGGTTGGAAGTAGTTCATTCACCAACTCAAGTCCTTCACTTTTGATTTTTCTCTCAAGATCAAACTATGTTTAGAAAGCATAAAATGGAGTTTTCTCTCTTCCTTGAGAAGCTTCAAGAGGGCCAGCCATCATAGGAAAAAAAAGGCTCCCAGATGGTTTAAATTCATTCTAATCCCTTGGTCAAACAAGATCCATGGTTAGGGTTTTGCCACATAGCCTAATTCTTGTCCAATCTTCTCTTAATCTTTGACTAATGATATTTCAATCCTTCCAAATGTACCAATACCTATTTAACACCTCTAAACTATTATATAAAGTCCCTACCACTAATAAAAGAACATTTGATAAAATGCAAGTGGTAAATTAATTAAAACCAACTCAAGAAAATGTTTTACTTCAAGTAAAAGGAAATGAAATGTAATGCATGAAAATGTTGTAACACATAGGGAATATAATGCAAGGGCATATAATAAGTGGTCTAAATCTTAGAATAAGGCATGTAATTAAGGAAAATTATGGTAAAGTGAGGGTTCTCACACTCTCTCCCCCTTAAAGAATTTCGTCCTCAAAATTCTCACCTTGATCACTGAATAGTTCAAGATACTTGGCGCGAATGTCCTCTTCCACTTCTCAAGTAGCTTCCTCTACTTCATGATTCCTCCACAAAACTTTAACTAAGGGTATCTGTTTAGTTCTCAATTCCTTCACCTTTCGATCTAAGATCCGTACCGGCCTTTCTTCATAAGTTAGGGATTCATCAATGTCAATTTCTTCTGACTTCAGTACATGAGTGGGATCTTGATGATATTTTTTCAACATAGACACGTGAAATACGTCATGAACCCTAGATAGACTTGCCGGTAACTCCAATCGATATGCTACATTTCCAACTCGTTGGAGAATTTTGAACGGTCCCACGTATCTCGGTTGAAACTTCTTTCCTTTTCTCGCCGTGAGACTTTGAAGTGGTGTAACCTTCAAGAATACCTTATCCCCAACCTCAAACTCCAAATCCTTTCGTCGATTATCAGCATAATTCTTCTGTCGACTTTGAGCTGTCTGAAGCCTCTGACGCATCACTTTCACCTTCTCATACGCATCCTCGATCCATGGTACTGCAACTGGGTCTAAAACCCTTCTTTCCCTTATTTCATCCCAGAATATTGGTGATCGGCATTTCCTTCCATAGAAAGCTTCATACGATGCCATTTGTATAGAAGAATGGTAGCTATTATTGTATGCAAATTCAACTAAAGCCATGTATTTTCCCCAACTTTCACCAAAATTCAAAATACAGGTTCTCAACATGTCTTCAAGTGTTTGAATGGTTCTTTCCGACTATCCATCAGTTTGGAGATGATAGGTGGTACTAAAGTTCAACTTAGTCCCAAGGCTCCTTGTAATTGTTGCCAGAAATGGGACACAAACCGCGGGTCTCTATCAGAAACAATACTTACGGGGATCCCATGCAATCTCACTATCTCGTCCATGTACAGTTGGGCCAATTTTCCCAAAGAGTATCTTATATTTATAGGTAAGAAATGAGCAGACTTGGTCAACCTATCTACTATTACCCAAACGGTGACATGACCTTTCTGGGTACGGAGTAACCCTGATATGAAATCCATAGTAATATATTCCCATTTTCACTCAGGGATTTCCAGAGGTTGTAGAAGACCTGAGAGCTTTTGATGTTCAGTTTTCACTTGTTGGCACACCAAATAATTTTGGACAAACTGAGCAATTTTTTCTTTATTTTATCCCACCAATACAGCTTTCTCAAATCTTGGTACATTTTACTATTTTCAGGATGTCCTGTATACTTGAATCGACGTGCCTTTTCCAAAATATCCCTTTTTATCACTTTATCTTGCGATACCACTATCCGATCACGAAATTTCAAGATACCCTCGGAACTCACATTAAAGTCTTGTATCTCCCCTTTTGATACTTTTTCTATCTACTTTTGCACTATTTGGTCATTCTTTTGAGCCTCTTTAATTTTGTCCAACAAATCAGATCTTACCGCAATATTGCAGAAAATCACCCTCTGTCGGTCTAATCGTGGGTTCCACTCACTCACCTTTTCCAATAAATTCCATTCCTTAACCATTAATCCAGCTACTTGCACTTTTCGACTTAAAGCATCCGCTACGATACTGGCCTTGTCCAGGTGGTAGTTAATTGTACAGTCGTAATCCTCAAGAAATTCCACCTATCGACGCTGTCTCAAGTTTAGCTCCTTCTGAGAGAATATGTATTTCAAACTCTTATGGTCGGTATATACCTCAAAAGTTACCCCATACAAGTAATGCCTCCACTTCTTTAGTGCAAAAATTACAGCGGCCAACTCCAAATCATGAGTCGGGTAATTTCGCTCATAGAATTTTAACTTCCTAGAGGCATAGGCAATCACACTCCCATTCTGCATTAGAACACATTCCAAACCTTCCCTTGAGGCATCCGTATATACAGTGAAGTTATCTCTCCCATTTGGTAAAGCTAAAACAGGTGCCGACGTTAATCGTTTCTTTAACTCTCGAAAACTAGTTTCACACTTAGAATCCTAGACAAATTGACCATGCTTTTTGGTCAGGTCGATTAATGGACTGGCTAAATTGGAGAAATCTTTGATGAATCGACGGTAATACCTAACTAAACCTAGGAAACTACGGACCTCAGTTGGGGTTTTCGGTCGTTTCCACTCAGATACGGCCTCTACTTTTACTGGATCCACGGAAATGCCATCTTTAGATATTATATACCCTCGAAAAGAGATTTGTTCCAACCAAAACTCGCACTTGCTAAACTTGGCATATAACTGATGTTCTCTTAAAATCTGCAAAACTATACTCAAATACCGTTCGTGATTCTCTCGAGTCTTAGATTATACCAAAATATCATTGATAAATACTACGACAAATTGATCCAAGTAGGGTTTAAAAACTTGATGCATCAAATCCATAAATGCGGCAGGAGCATTTGTTAAACCAAAAGGCATCACGGCGAATTCAAAATGTCCATATCTGGAATTAAAAGCAGTCTTAGGTATATCCTCCTGCCTAATTCGTAGCTGATAATAGCCTTGCCTCAAGTCCAACTTAGAGAAAATCACTACTCCTTGCAGCTGGTCAAATAACTCATCAATGTGTGGCAAAGGGTATTTATTCTTCACCGTGACATCATTTAGGCTGCGATAATCTATACAAAGTCTCAAACTACCATCCTTTTTTTTAACAAATAACACAGGCGCTCCCCACAGTGACTTATTTTCTCGAATAAACCCTCGCTTTAACAGATCCTGTAACTGCAGTTTCAACTCCTTAAGTTCGGCAGGGGCCATTCGGTATGGTGTTTTTGCAATAGGAGCGGTTCCAGGCACCAAATCGATCTTAAATTCTATTTTCCTCTCTGGTGGCATCAACTTCAACTCGTCGGGAAAGACATCAGAAAATTCATTCACTATTAAGACATCATCTAGTTTCACCTTATCTCCAGAAGTATTAATTAAGAAAGCTAAAAAGCCTTGTGCCCCTTTACTCAATAACTTTCTAGTTTGAATTCCCGAAACAAGTGCAGACGAGACTAACCTACCTCTCACATCCAACCTTAGAGTGGCCTCTCCAGGTATCGAGAATTCCACCACCTTAGTTTTACAGTTCAATTGGGCGTTATAACGGACCAACAAATCCATGCCTATAATCACATCGTACCCCTTAAGGTCTAAACTTATCAAGTCTCCCACCAACTTTCGTTCTCCTACCCACATCTCGCAATTTTTATAAACCATATTGGTAATTAGGTTTTGATCCCTAGTAGGTGTTCTAACTTCTAAGTCGTAGGGCAATTTAACAGGATTCACATCAGTACCACACATAAAGGCAGGATTCACAAAAGAATGGGTTGCCCAAGGGTCAATTAAAAACTTAGCTAAGCAGTGGAATACAGAGATCATACCTTACACTACTTCTGATGATTCAAGAACTCGCAGAGGTTTTGGGTCTACTTCCACTGGCGGTAAGTTGCTTAGGGTTTGACTTCTCCGGCTGTGCACTCTCGTTTCCTTCACGGCTCTTAACAGGACAAGTGGCGATCTGATATTCAGAACTTCCACAACGGAGACATTTCTTCAATTTTCGCCAACAAGCGTCCTCGGTGTGGTTTGCCCTACCACAATATCCACAGCTTGCGCGAGGAGTGGGTGTAGGAACTCCTTGGGAGATAGTCCTATGTTGCCCTTGTTCTTTTCCACTTTGAGCCTCTCTAGATGGAGCTCCTCCTTTCGGTGTCCCAACACTTCGGACTCCACCTGCACCTCTTCCAAACTTAGGAGGTGACACATTCTGATCATCTCGCCCAGGAACACTATTAGATGCACTATGTTTCTTGGTTTGAAAGGTCCGAACTTGAAGTCGAGCCTGCTCCACTCATTAAGCTTTGTCAAGAGCATCTTTAAAGGTATCGATTTGAGCAGCGGCTAAATCCTTTTGAATTTCTACATTCAAACCTTGTATAAACCGCCTTATGCGCTTTTGCTCATTAACTACCAATTTCAGAGCAAACTTGGAGAGTCAGGTGAATTGGGTCTCATATTCCACTACACTTGAAATGCTTTGGCGCAATTTGATAAACTCGTCCTCTCTTTTCTCCTAGATTAAGGGCGGAAAGAATTTCTCATGAATTCTCTAGTGAAGTTTAACCAAGTACGTGGGGTTTGCTCCCTTTCCCACTTGGCCCTTACTACGTTCCACCAGGAATGAGCCGTACATTCTAACTGAAAAACGGCAAAAGTTACTTGCCTCTCCTCAGTGTAATGTAACGCAGCGAATATATCCTCCATTCGTTCAAACCAGTTCTCGGCAACTTTTGGATCGAGTCCCCCAAGAAATTTTGGAGGAGCGAAATTTTGGAAACGTTCCAGGGCCCTATCTTCACCTACCTCAGGGTTCCTTTGTTGGTTATCAGGTACTTGACCTTACTGGTCAACCAAACGGGCCAGTAAATCAGTCATGCGATTGATAGCTGTAGCTACTGGTCCCCTCGTTCAACTCTGGGTCCCTGGTTCTGATTTGCTACCGACCCCTGTTCCTCTTCTTGGTCCTGAACCTGCTTGGATCCATGTCCACGGCCCCGACCACGTTGTCGTCTAGTCTCCATTATTACTTACTGGTCTAGGGCCCACGTATAATAACTAACAGTGTAAGCAAGTATGAGTATACAATAGATGCTTATTCATATTTAAAAGTCAAATAAGAAATGGAATTGGAGTCACGATAAGCGAGTGAAAATACAAAGCAGTTAAATGCCATGCCGAAATAAAGTCAAGGTCAAAGTCAATGTCAATGTCAAAGGTCAAAAGTCAACAGTCACAGTATTATACAATCAAAGGCTCATGACAGTCATTTACAAGATAACAAGACCAAAAATATCAAGTACGAGCTTCAAAAGTACAGATATAGTTGTACAGTCATATCAAACAAAAATCTAGTGCAAGTAGTCGAAAGAAAGTTGTACAACCACCGAGTCACCACATCCCCTATCCTTTCTATGTACAGTAGTCAAAATCATCCACAATAGTAACCTAATGGTGAAGGCCTTAATCCGCGGTAGGACTAGTTGATCCCCCAACCTCGGCGGGTTCAGCTCCCGTACTATCTCCAATGTGAGAAGTCTCATCGCTCGCTTCTCCTAGTAGGTCATCACAAATGTTCAGGATCGACTCAGCTCTAGTCCTCACCTTCATAGTCCTAGTAACCATGCGCTCCTGAGCTTTCCCTAACTGCGCGCAAAGATCATCAATCCTCTCTTGGCCCTAGACTACATCATACTCGAGCTCCTTAATCCGCTCGACTTGCATCTTATTAGTTTCTTTCAGTTGATTCACTTCGATTTCAAGCCTAGCATTGTCCTTCGCTAAAGCCTCCCTTTCCTCTACCACGGCCAAAACTACGGTATTAGGGTAGGCATAAGTGTGGCGGCACTTGCAACGCCGAAAACGATTGGCTGGACTCTAACATACAGTGGCCCCTCTTGGCCGGATCTGATACTTAATCATCGAGAGTACTCCACGGGGCGTCTCGCCAACCAGAGTATCGCTAGGGCCACTAGATCCATCCATCCTACACAAAAGTGTAGATAAACTTAAGTACTTTTAAGGAAAATAATCAAATATAATCCTCAAGTCGGAAATGTCTAACACCCCCAGGCCAATTCAAACCTAGACTCTGATACCACCTGTGACAGCCCCACCTCTCCCTAGGGAGAACCTAAGGTATCAGTGGACTGCCTGCCCAACTCTCGCCGGGACTCGGTCGATCAAAGAACTAGCAACTCAAGAAAATCAGTGAAATAACTTCAAATTAAAGCGTACAAACCCTACTGGCACATAATCGTTAAACCAACTATCCAAAGTTAAAATGTCAAGCTAAAAGTCACACTTACCACTCCATATTACAATTACATAACATAAGTCGAACTTATGAATTTAAACTTACAAGAGTCAAAGTAAAGTCGTCTTTAACAAAAGGTTACAAGTTCAAGCAAAATAAAGTTAAGGAGGCTCTTGACCGTTAGTCCATCCCCGATCTGTTAAGGAAAACAAATGGAGTGGGGTGAGCTAAAGCTCAGCGAGGTTCCAAATAAACAAGTAAGCACATAGCCAAATAAGGGCATAAAATAACCAAATAATTACCGTATAGCACAATAACAATTTAATCACAATTCAATTCAAGGATACGGGTGGCTTCCAAAAGCCAAATCCCCTTGAGCTTGATCACACTGGGGTCCGTTGACTCTCCGTCAACATTTGCATTTCAAGAATATAAAGTCCGTAGAACTCCATTTCCTCCAATCTTTGCCCACCAGTCAACCCCCTACCGGGCCCGCACTCCATAAGCAGTAGTTAGGTAATACTCGAGTATATCAGTTTCCAGTGTTCAGTAAACAGTCCCCAAGGTTTATCGGCCGTCTCGACCAAGCCCTTGTTGAGTCGCTACAACCGACTCACCTATGAGGTTGGGTACCCAAACAGTAGCAGTAGTTGATGGGGTACCACCCAAACAACTCAAGTACAGTCACATTGAGTCGATACAACCGACTCACCTATGAGGTTGGGTACCCAAACAGTAGCAGTAGTTGATGGGGTACCACCCAAACAACTCAAGTACAGTCACATGTAGAGAAATCACATCTCATAAGAGCAGTATACAGAGCCTCAGTGGAAAATGAGGGAGGTCGAGTGCGATAAAGTACACGCTTGCCTCCATTTTTATCAAAACACGGTTTGGCTCAAACAGTTGTAAATCAATTATTCAGATATTTCACATAAGCAGGTATCAGGTAGTGGAACACTCACCTATCAAGCAATGCAGTAGTCAAACGTCAAGTATCTCAGTTACGACAACCTTCGTTTCCCAATCCTAAGGCAACGAGTGAAATCGTTAACAAATTAGGTTGGTTTCCCACTTAATTGTAAGCTCATTAAGAGACCAAGTGAGGGGCTAAAACCATATAATTCATCATGCAAATTTGGTCCAAAATGCAGTAAAAGTTCATGAGAAAATAAGTTTAATAAGTGCATGAAAGTTGGGCAAAAGAAAAGTTTCATTCAAGCTTAAAATGTTCTTCACGAGTAAAACAGTCGCGCCCGCGCAGTCTCGGTAAAATGGCTATATCTCACTGTAGGAAGGTCAGAATCAGGTCACTGGTGGTCCAACCAACCATTTTACTTGCTTAAATTTCATTCCAACTCACACATGAGCTTAACCAATGTCTAGCCAACTTTCTTAGGCTTGATTAAGGTGTAAATAAACCACAAAACTCAAGGGGAAACCCCTCCTTCCAACACCGGTCAGCCAAGGAAATGAAAACAGTCCACAAGTTCACATATTTATCTAACCTTCATCCTCTCATGATTTTCACTTAAACAACCTATCAAGTGTTAAATCTAACTCAAAAAGGGGTCTAAAACATGCTAATACTTCATACACAACCATGAACAAAGTTCAAACATTTCATCAAACACATGGTATGCATACTAACTAACCCTACCACCACTTGTTTAGTTCAAGAAGATTAACCATAAATCTCATCCAAACAACTTGTAGTTTGCCATTAAAACTTAAAGTACATGATATAACACCATAAAACCAAGATTTAAAGAATATATACCTCTCTTGTAAGAAGCTTGAGTCACCCAAACAACCACCAAACCAAGAGCTTCAAGCTTGGAAATCACACACTAGGGTTGGAAGTAGTTCACTCACCAACTCAAGTCCTTCACTTTTGATTTTTCTCTCAAAATCAAACTAATTTTAGAAAGCATAAAATGGAGTTTTCTCTCTTCCTTGAGAAGCTTCAAGAGGGCCAGCCATCATAGGAAAAAAAAGGCTCCAAGATGGTTTAAATTCTTTCTAATCCCTTGGTCAAACAAGATCCATGGCTAGGGTTTTGCCACATGGCCTAATTCTTGTCCAATCTTCTCTTAATCTTTGACTAATGATATTTCAATCCTTCCAAATGTACCAATACCTATTTAACACCTCTAAACTATTGTATAAAGTCCTACCACTAATAAAAGAACACTTGGTAAAATGCAAGTGGTAAATTAATTAAAACCAACTCAAGAAAATGTTTTACTTCAAGTAAAAGGAAATCAAATGTAATGCATGGAAATGTTGTAACACATAAGGAATATAATGTAAGGGCATATAATAAGTGGTCTAGATCTTAGAATAAGGCATGTAATTAAGGAAAATTATGGTTTAAAGTGAGGGTTCTCACATCTTCTTACTTTTCATTTGCGTCATCTTTCTGGAACTGGCCCAGAATCATTAATTTGGCTACTTGCAAAACACTGAAAGAGTTGAAACTAAGTGAGGCAAGCGTTACTAGTATCTTCTTGCCCCAGGCGCTTATATCTCAACTATATGCCCTTGAAGTCTTAGAATTTCGAAAGTACGATGGGTCAGATCAATTCAAAATTTCAAGTCAAAGGCTTAAGAAACTGGCCTTTAAAGATTGTCTTATGCTTTCAGGTGCTGAAATTGTCACTCTAAAATTAGAGTTTTTTGAATTCTGCAACTGTGATGAGCCTTTCATTCCCATCAAAGCCTCAGATCATATCCAGATACACATGAGATTTTCACTTGGGAGTAAAACAGTTGATTGGGTGGTTAAATTGAAGCAATTCTTCTCAAAGTTAAGATGTTTTCAGGATCTCAAGTTCATCGTCAACCATCATTCCAAGGTACATTTTTCTCTTCCAACTCAACCGTTGTGATTCAATCCTTTCTTTCTTTAGTATGCTAATCACTTCTCGTGAAAATGACGAAGTGTGTATGCTCCGAAAACCAGGGGCACAACTTTTAAGGGCCAATTTCATGCTTGTTTTTTGAGGGCTATCTTTTTAGGTTTTTTGAGATCAGGTGTTTTCAATCACATGGTTCTCTGTCTATATATCTCCTGTTGTCTTAACATGTGTTTTCATGTGTTAGAAATGGATATGCTTACTTGTTGTGTTTCTATTAGATGCAAACAAAGAAATGTATACATAATACTTTGTGCTTTCTAGTTTCCATATGTCTATCCGTATGAATAAGAAAAGTTTGTTATTCGGCTTTAAATTTCTTAAACCTAACCTCCAAACAGATGTCCTTTCTGGATCATGAAATTATTCCTATTCTATTTTCTTTGATTTCAAATTTTTAACTTGGTGTTTGGTTTCTTGAAGGTAACTTTTATATAGGACCACTGTGTTCATCTTGTATTAGTAGGCTAACTCATGGAAATCATCAATGCTCTTGTGCAATTGTGTTGGGTAGCCTCTTATTGAGTGTCTAGATTATTGACAACTTTGTTGGAGAATTTCATCGTAGTCAGAAAAATGAATAAAGAAATAGGAATTTAACCTACCTTCCATAAAGTTTGTGAAGCTTATTTGTCCCTTTTATTGTTGTAGCAGTCAATTTTTGTGTTTCCTTTCTTCTTAGAAGTTTCATATCTCGAATTAATAGTAAATGTTTTCAAACAAACAAACTGGTATCTTGCGTGTTGTTTATTGATGGGTATGGCTTTGGGGACTAGGTTGGATTCACATCTGTCTTCATTCTTCCCCATCTTCAGTTGCATATATGAATTGGCTCTCCCATTTGTTTGAGAGGGCAATTAAAGAAATTAATCTGGAAAATTGAATGGAAGTCAAGGGGAAGTCGTCTTTTGATGCAAATTATACCCTCATGCACTTTTTTGTTTTCTGAACTATGTGTTTCTTCTGTATTATTGACATGTTCAATTCTTGATGCTTCAACAGGACATGATTATTCACGAGAAGCTGAGTGAGATTGGCTTTTTTTCTCTTTACCATTTAATATATCCGAAATGTAGATGCATATCTTCGAAGAGCTACACTGATATTTTGGACGAAGTATTTCCATCCGTTTACCTTGAAATTCTATTTGTCATGTACTCTAGCAGGAAAACGATTGAGGTACTCCTGCTTGAATTATCACTTGCTGTTGCTAATCTGCAAATTTGTCAATCATTTGTATATTAGTTCGGCTATATATTTCATGCAATTTTTCATGTTTGCTGATTATTGTCTTACTTGCATCTCAATTATTGTCACAAAAGATGAAGGATCTTGAAAATGACCCAACTTTGCTGCAGAAATTGATTGGTTTTGAGGTGGATACTTCTAAAGATGCAGAGCATGCAACTGATCCTGCCACAAAATTCTTCATACAAGCACACTCAAATGCTCTTTTCAAGACCACTGCAATTATATTAAATTGGAAGTATGATGTCTCCAAACACAGTGTCACATTGTAGGCATGAATGGTAGTGCATGATTTACAAGTTTGTTTTACGTTATACTATTGAATGTGTCTGTTTGCAAAACTGATGATAAATTTTCTTTTGTATTCTTCTGTAAATGTTTGATCTATAAATCTGAAGTTGCGCTGCTTAAAGTTAGATGACTAATGATGAGTAAAGAGGGAATGTCTTTCGGGGAGTCAAAGCACTTATGAAATTTGTGGTAAATACTCTTGTTTAAAGTAGTACAACATGAATGACTTCTTTTGATGATGATATCGCTTCTCTTTTGCTTGCCTCGTATTCTTTCTCTGACTTTAGTATTGTTCAAGTAAACATACTACACTAGAAATATTATATTTCACGAGGCTGAAAAAGTTTCGAGAGTTTCTAGTTCACAAGCCAAACTCTTACAAGACTAGTTTGTGAGATTGTAGTTATTATCTGTTGCTCAGAGTGATACTCCCAAACTCGTTGAGTTATTTGAATTCATCCACTTTGATAGGACTGATATTTCCATCTATGGGTGCAAACGAGTCGAGCTTGAGTCGAGCTTTGGCTAATCAAGCCGAGCTCGAGTTAATTTTGTGAAGCTCGAACTCGAGCTCAACCTCGACGAGCTCAAAATATCAAGCTCGAGCTCGAGCTCGAGTCAAATTCGAGTAGAGCTCGAGCTCGAGCTCGAGCTTAAAAAATAAAAATAAATAAATATTATTATTTTATTTTTAAAAAATAAAAAATAATTTTTTTTAAAAAATGAATAAAACAATAATTTTTTAACAAATAATAAAATATTAGGGATATATATGTAATTTTACTATTAAAATAAAAAATAAAAGATAAAAAATATATATATATAATTGAGCTCGCGAGCCGCTCACGAGCCAACGAGCTTAATGTTTTTGAGCTCGAGCTCGAGATCGACTTAATTAACTCGAGCTCGACTCGAGCTCGTATTCGAGCCCTCGCGATTCACGAAACACCCCTATTTCCATCAATGCCTGAACTCAACGTCAAATTCACGTAAGTTTCATTTTTAGAGGACATTTTGTTAAATGGCTTCCGAGATTGAAGGATTTTCAGCAGTTGTTACAGCATTGGGAAGATTTGAAGCTGATATTCTATCCTGAGCATCAAGTACTACATTTCTATCTTAACCACTTAGCTAAGGTTCTCGAATATGTTATTGTTGCTTTCTTTGGTATGTGCATTCTTATATATCTCGGAACTGGAGATACCATATAGTATTAATGTTATTTGATTTTCTATAGACACAAAAATCTTCTAGTTATATACTCCTGTCCCTCTTTTCTCCTCTATGCATTTCTAAGTTTTGGTTCTTTTGGATAAGAAGATTGCAGGTGACTTACCAATCAAGGGTCTGATTTTACGTCAATTCATATTCTTTTGGAGATATAATTTCCCACTCATTTTTCTTTTCAAACTAATTTTCCTAATTTAGATACGTATTCTTATGCAGAACAGAGCTACTCATGACAAATTGAGTTAGGTCTGCTTTTCTCGTCTTAACATACACGTATAGTTAAAGAGCACCTTTGAAATTGTGGATGAGTTTATCCTATGAGCATAACTTAATACCTTCTTTGTGATGTATTCAAATGGCAATCATGTGGATGTATGATTTGTGGAAAGTATCCACTCACTTTTAGCACATAATCTTGTAATTGCATTTTTACTTCATTGCATAAAAATTATTAGTTAATTGTGTAACACATCTATGCAAAATTAAGTTTCGAGTTGTGTATTAGCATTGCTAATCATTTTCTTACATGTACATCCGTTGGTATCAAAAAGCGAAAGAACTTAGCTGTAATCCAAATATGGGACATAGTACAATTCTTTAAATGTTTGATGTATCTTCTGCCATTAGTGCAGATCTCGGGAATGAAGTTATGATTTTTGTCGGGAAAAAAAAGGTTGACAATTGGATGGATCCGGCCACAGAACTCTTTAATGTGAAACACTCTAATCTTTGCTAAGAGACTATTAGGCTTACATTCAAATGGAAGTATGATGTCTCGCAAAAGAGGGCAATGTTGGAGTGCAACTGATGTGATTAGGATCATATTGTATGCTGAAGTGCTAAAATAAATGTTTGATCAGAAGTTGCTCATTGGTAATTTCTGGTCAAACTTTGGGAACTGGCATTAACAACTCATGTATTTATATACTCTCACTTGGCACTTTAATTTAATATTTCACTTGTTAAAGACTTCAAATCTTCAGTTTGCAAGGTGGTGTGTTTTGGTGATGACTGAAAAGAAAAGTTCTAAGCAGTTAGGCATGTTTTTTTCCATAGGGGCATCTATTTGTCATTTATTTTGTCCATCTTAATTGGAAAAGGACTAGGAGTCTGGGGCACAATCAAGGAAGAAGTTGGATCTTCGCAATCAGCTCTCGGTTGGCCTCTAATAATACATAGTTTGTGGCATGGACTTTTACAATGTGGGTATTTGGTCGAACTTATATGAGGCATCATTATATAATTACAGTGTAGCTCAGCAATTTTGGTGTGGGTGTTATTGTAGCGAAGTAAAACAGAGACAACAATCAATGTCAAGAATAATAGAAACTACAAAATATAAAGTACTTATCATCTGATGAAATTTTAATTACTATGTACAAAATTCTTTCTTCATTTGGTCTTGAACTATTGCATCCATCAATCATTATTGACAAAGATGACTCTAAGACTAAAATTTCATCCTTATCACTTTTATGATATTTGACTTTATATGTAAACATTTTAGAATACCAAATAAGAGAGAGTACATTTTCAGAAATGTTATTTTTCTTCTTTAATTTAAGAATAAGTTATAAACATTGTCGGCTTGTCCTTTGATAATAAATACTCGATAGACCAGTACTCACTACACACTGCAATAACTCTTTGTTAACGTAATAGTAGGGATAGCCCTCTCTTACAATGGCCCTCCATTTCTTTCGTCATGGAAAGTGGGCACAAGAGCAAGAGGTTGGTCTTATGTTTCCTCTTTTATATGTCAATTGTACATACGGTTTTATGAGGTGGGGCGAAAATATAAATTTTATGACAAATATAGATATGAACAACCTACATTCTTGGGGACATGTAATGGAAACACTAAAAGGGATCCATTTTAGCTAAAGAGTAGTCACTTGTCACACTTCGTTGCCACCCTCTTTTTTTTTCTTTTTAGATTTAAGTTTGATAAGAAAGATTATGGGACCTTGAGGTTTTATATTCGACTTTCAAGTCATCTTTTTTACCCCTTCCTCTTTTAAAGCTTAGAATCTCTCATTGAACAAAAAAAAAAGAGTGATTAAGTGACTAAATTAGGTAGGCAAGTTTGGGTGATCTAAGTGAGTTTTGTGACAATTATTCCTAGTAATGTATAAACTATTATACAGGTTGTTAAGTTATCATAAATTAAACATATAAATAAAGACTTATCCTACTTTGCATTTCCAAACTTATGATGATTCCTACTTCGCATTCTCAATTTCAATTTGAATACTTTACACCAAACATTCAAATTCATCCCATTTTAAGTCAATTCTTTACTGTGTTAATGTACATTGAAGGAGATTTCATGCATGCACACAATGCACTTGTTAGTTAGTAGGTCAAATTTCACCATGCCTCTTAACTTAACCTCGAAAAAGCTAGTATTCGGTTCACCCCTAACATTTTGTTTCAATATACTGTTACGATTTAATCAAATTAATGACACTAGCCTAGGGGTACACAAATTGTGGATGCAACGTGAATTTGACTTGTTGACTAATCCTTCCTGGTATGTAGAGCATGTAAAGTCTATAAATTTCTTAACTATTAATAATTGGACTAAATTGAAATGGATTTGAAGTTTATTGTGTAATATTCTAAAAGTGAAAATCAGGGTGCAAAATAGGAATGGTGAAAACTCAAGGGGTTCAAAGCAGAATTAGTCCAATAAATGAATATAGCATTACTTTGTGGTTTATTACATTAGGTTGAAAGTTGTTTAAATGCAGTACATTGGCAGAGCCAGTAACTTTGTGTAAGGGGACAAACTTAAATGTATAGGAAACTGTTATTTACGTATATCATTTTTACGATTATGAATTGCATGTTTACTTTTTTTGTCTATTTCTTTTACTTAATTACCCAAGTTTGATATCTAATTACGATTGAAAGTATAAGATTTTTAAACCAAATTGTTATATCAGTAAGCTCTTTCTTATCACAAGATGATTTGATAGAAGGTCTGTTCAACGAGTGCCCCATGGACAATCATCAAGATGTAGCTCAAGTATTTTAAAGTTATTTAGGAAATGTGCATAAATTCAAAAGAGAATAATAATTGTTAATTTGTACATTACATAATAGGTTAGGTGTGATTAGGTGTATTAACGGTACCTAATGGCTAACGGATACTCATTAGAAAAAACCCTAAATGCTAATTCTAGTAAAATATGCTGCAAAATATGTATTAATAAATTTAGTATACCATTTGTTTCTTTATTTTCTCTTTCTTAGTTCTTACCCTTGCTCTATCCTAGCTCTAATAACTCGATTCTTTTTGTTTGCACATTTACAAGTAATGCATAATGGTAAGTTCAATACCAATAACAAGAAGTTAAGGAAATGCAATCACAATGTTAAACGAGTCTCCAATTTTAGGAAATGCTACCACAACGTTAAGGAGTTTCTGTTGTGAAATAATAAATAATTATGGATATTTATTACATTTATCTCATCTCCTAGATGATGACAAATCTTTCACAATTTTTGAGGTAATAAAGCTATCATGAATTTTGAGGTGCTAAACTATCACAATTTTCAAAATGACAAAGCTGGCACAATTTATGAGAAGATCTTATCACTATCTTGAAGGTGTTAATTGATGTACTTTGAATTCTCCTATGAATAGGGGTTAAGCCCCCCTCCCCCCTTGTATCAAAGTGATGGAGAACTGAAGTTTCATAAGAATAGTTCTTATTTTTTACTTTCCTTTTTTCCTGAGTTCATTAGTTTTATTAATTTTCTTAGTATAGCGCCCACTATATAAACTATACAAATCCATCACTCTATTAGTATTAGTTTTATAACATATTATCAGCACAAGACTTTGCCAAAATTCTACAATTGTTGAATCAATCATTGGGCACTTTTTTGGGCAATCCTTCTGGTGAACTTTGAGGTAATATTTCTCACCTTTAACTCTTTTCGATTTTATTATGGCTAATCTTACAAAATAGGAATTTGTACTTCCTGATAGTTTTGGATAAAACTACTTATCATGGGCAATAGATATGGAAATTCATCTTGAATCCATGGATCTTCAAAAAACCATTGCAAAAGATAATGATGCAACAAACCAAGACGGTGCAAAAGTCATTCCTCCGTCATCATCTTGATAAATGACTAAAAAGGAAATGTCTTACAGTAAAAAATCCACTTGACCTTTGGAATAATTTAAAAGAAAGGTTTGACCACTTAAAATTAGTCATTCTTCTAAAAGCTAGGTATGATTGGCCTCACCTACGACTTCAAGATTTCAAAACAGTTAGTGAACATAATTCAGCCATATTTAGAATTATCTCTCAATTGAAAATATGTGGCAAAAAAGTGACTGATAAGGATATGTTGAAAAAAAACATTTTCCACCTTTCATGTCTTGAATATTATTTTGTTACAGCAATATTGAGAGAAAATTTTGAGAAGTATACTGTGCTTATTAC
This sequence comes from Coffea eugenioides, assembly GCF_003713205.1. Lineage (NCBI taxonomy): Eukaryota > Viridiplantae > Streptophyta > Magnoliopsida > Gentianales > Rubiaceae > Coffea > Coffea eugenioides. Next base: position 28,697,639 of record NC_040039.1, read on the forward strand.
ATGCTTTCTTGTAGATGAATACAATAATAAAACCCAACCAATTAACTCTAGTCCATTTCTAGAAGTGAATGCGACTAAAGTTCGACATGTTAGTTATGGTTGTGGTCATGACAATGATTTTGGTAAATATATATCTTATCATGGTAAGATAAAAAAAATTTCCACCTGAAATGGGATAACAATGATAAGAACAAGAAAATAAGGATCTTGAAAACAAATGTCCTGAAGTATATTTGACCAATCAAAGTTATAACATTGATAATATTGACGCAACATCTTAACATGGCCAATTTCTTTAAGCACCCTAAAGGTGTATGATGATCATTTGATCTATAATAGTAGTAATTGTATCTTCTTCCTAAACAAGAAATAGATGCCAAACATTTGGGATCAAAGGATTATGGTGATGATATTTGTTTTATAAAAATTATGGTGACATTGATACGTGTGTCAATTTGAATTCGCAAGTAGTAGTGCAAAATTAATTGAAAACTCCGGAAGAGCCACTACTATATTTCTCTCTGAATAAAAAAATTTGTCATAAATAAAACACTATTCTCTCCCAAAATTTGAAGAATTTACTGAATTTTCAAAATATCCATCGAAATGGATATCAAATCAAGGCAGTAAATGAGATAATAATAAATATCATGTTTAGATATCAAGTGAGACAAACGTTGATTATAACACAATAACCATTCGAGAGAGAAATGATTATCGATATAGTTGTCTTCATTCTCATTTGATTTATAATTCATCACCACAGTAAAGCAAAAGTTTACTGATCCCAATGGATGTATGATTAGATAAAAAGTGAGAATTTACGTGATTTTAAAAGCCGACAAGTATTCATGCATACCCCTTTATATTATATGTGGCTCCAACAAAAATTTAAAAATCTATGTCGGGTATGAATCATCCTTTACAATTAAGCATCATGAAATATTGATGGATGATTTATTGATATTGTGATAAACTATAATTGCGACATTAGCGTGAGGAAATAATCAACCAAAAAAAGGAATCACTTGAAAAATATCATTAGATTTTTATGATCCTCTAACAAAATAATGTGAACTGAAAATTCAAAAAATTACTCATTTAAAAAAAATTACAAATCAATTACCGGATGTATTTAGTAATGCCAGAAGATTTATAAATCATATATTCCTATAGAAAATGCTCCGATTAAAATTGATATCTGAGAAAGACAAATTATAAGTGTTAATGAATCTAAAACATGCCTGAAACGTTGTAGAACTCTTGGTTCCAAAGATAAAAATCTTTGAAAGAAAAGAAAATTAAGTAACAATAAAATTAAGGAGTCAATAATTGATCAAAAACATCAAGATGTTGCTAGTGACAAAATTCAACATTCTCAAGAGGCTATTCCTAAGGAGTTAGCTCTTGAATAGCATACTCTTAAAGAAGATGAAATTATAGAAATTTCAACAAATTTGTCACTACAGGGAAAAGTTGGAACCGAAAAGCAATAATTGTTGATGATGTTTTTGCTTATAATGTAGCACTTGAAATTATAGAAAATGATGAGGATTTTGAACCTAGATCGGTTGATGAATGTCGGCAAAGAAATAATTGGCCGAAATGGAAAGATGCGATCCAATTCGAATTGGACTCATTGGCTAAAAGGAAAGTTTTTGGATCAATAGTCCAAACACCTGATATAAAGTCAGTGGAATATAAATGGGTATTTGTAAGAAAAAGAAATGAGAAAAATGAAATTATGAGATATAAAGCAAGACTTGTGACCCAAGGATTTTCCCAAAGATTTGGGTTTGATTATGATAAAACATATTAACTTATAGTGGATGCGATAACATTTAGATATCTTGTGAATTTAGTAGTGTCTGAACAACTAGATATGTGTCTAATGGACATAGTTATTGCTTGTTTGTATGGGAATCTTGATAATGATATGTACATGAAAATTCCTGAAGGATTCAACATGCCTAAATCATGCAAATCAAATTCTAAAGATATTCATTCTATTAAATGGCAAAGGCTATTGTATGGCTTCAAACATTTTGGATATATGTGGCATAACCATTTCAGTGAATGTTTAATTAAAGAAGATTATACCAATGACCCAATATATACATATATTGTTATGAAGAAAAATGGGTCAAATTTTGTAATTATTGTAGTGTATGTTGATGATCGTACTTTGATTAGAACTTTTGAAGAGCTCCAAAAAGCTGTTGAATATTTGAAAAAAGAATTTGAGATCAAGGATTTTGCAAAGACTAAATTTTGTCTTCATTTACATATTGAGCATTTGGAAGGTGAAATTTTTGTCCATCAAACTGCTTATACTTACTGCTTATACTTAGAAGGTATGTGAGGACTTGCAAATTCCTTATATTTTTCTCAAAAATGCCATTTTATTTGGAAAATTATTCATTTATTATAGCCCTACTACCCAATCATTCCACAATAAGTGCAAATGAACCTAGAAAGTAGGGTTTCACTTTTCGTTTTCAAGTTGAAGCAAGTTAGGGTTTTCACGTGTATCCGTAGTGTAATTATCCGGTACGGAGCAAGGATCAAATTGGTGCTTAAGAGTGGCTTTTGGGTGAGAAATAATATGTGATTAGAAGCAATGATAAAAAGTTAGTGAATAGGAAGTAAAAACCCTAGTATGTGTGATTTAAGGAAAAACGGTGCGAACCGACGTGTACCGTGCACTACCGATTGACACACCACTTGATCACTTGATCACCACTTTCTTACCATACAAGCTCATTAATATTTGAGCAAAATATCCCCTCATTTCCAGCTGGCTTTGGCCGAAAATATTGACCAATTTGGCAAGGAAAAGAAACAAAAAAATGAGTGGAAATTGGAGTGACACTTGTTGGCCAACTAAGGGCCTTGACCAAGACCAATTGTCTTGCCTTCTTATCACCTTGGAGCTGCCTTTCTTCTTCATTTTTCTGCTGCTTTGGCCGAGAGAGAGGGAGAGAAAAACCAAGGGAGAGCTGCACCATTTTATCTTGAGTTTGAGTGTATTAAGTGAGGAAACAAGAAACTAAACCGATTAAAACCTTCCTTGAGTGTTTAGCTAGTGGTGTGTTGGTGAAATTTTGGAAGGAAAAGCTAGGGTTGCTCTTGGTAGTCACTTTAGCAAGGTAATAATGCTGATTTCCCCATTTCTTACACTTAATCTTGTTTAACTTGGCATAGCACCTTAAATTTGTGGTGGATGATAGCTATTATCATGATTTGGGTGGATATAGTGTATGTTTTCTTGAGTTACATGAGTTAGGGTTTGAGGTATTTGCTGTCTATACTTGTTGTATGGATGTATATGTTGTATCTAAGTTTATATAAGTGATTGTGGTGGTGATTGAGGCAAGAAATGAAGAAAGTTTCCTTTGAAAATGAAAAATTCCAGATTTCTGGAAAATTTGACTTCAGTTCTGTCCGGTTTCAGTGCACTATGTTAGAGGCCGAATTAGGCTTGGAATAAAACATGAAAGTTGTAGAGAATGATGTTTTATAGATTCCTACAAAATTTCAAATCAATCGGAGCAACGTAGCCTGTGAAAAGACCAAAATACCCTCATTGCCCTAGGATGTTTCCAGTGATCCGTTCTAGACAGTTTATCTAGTTGACCGTGTCTATTCACTATGATCCGTGCTGATTTAGCCATTTTCCAAAACATGAAAGTTTTAGTAATCTGTCTTATCTTTTCAACGCCTCAAAGAACGCCTTAAACGGACTTTGGTAGCCTGAGATATGGCCATTTAAATGTAGTACGGTTAACTAACCGGTTAGTTGGAAGTTGGTTCTGTGAATTGGGAATTTGACTGGGTTACACTGGAAATGTGACTAAGTGATCTTCATGAAAGTTGTAGGCCTTTGTCTTAGCTTCGAAACGGTATAAGTTACACACCAATACGATAAGCGTAGCCTCGGATGTGTCCATTCCGCAAAAACCCGTCAAATCTGTCTCTTGTTAAATTTCATTTCCGCACTTGTTATTAGTTTGATTTTTGTCCTTGTATTGTCTTGAGCCTATTGAACGGCTATTGAAACTAGATTGTTGTGTGTGTACCTTTGGGTTTGAATGAGGAAAATAATGAAGCCAAAAATGGCTGGAAAATTAGGTAAATACGAAGGGCATGCTGCCCAAATTTACGCTCGAGGACTAGAGAAATACACTTGCGACTTGGGTAAAGTTGATAAATGAATATCACTTGAACCATCTAGGACTTTTGCTACTTTGGTTATCGAGGGTTATACGTTAGAATCTCGCCGAACTTGTACCCTTCGGAAAAGCGGTAATAATCACTATAAATCCGTTTTTCTTGCACTTTCGACTCAAAAGTTATTTCCAAGTATACATCTTACAAAATTTTTCAGTTTGAAAAGCGAGCAACCGTTTCACGACTATTCTCCAAGTGAAGTTCAATTTCTTGATTCTTATTGAACGAAACGTCTAAGTTTCGAACCTTAGTTGATTTTCAAAGTTCTTAAATTAAGTTTTATCGCAGATTTGGACTCCAAACCCGGGGTACCACCCAGACGAGAACACTAAAAGCACTACTTTGGTGAGTGCTTCCAAATATCTGATTGAACTTGATATTTGTGATTTCTCTTTGACAAATGTGATTACATGATATAGAAGTGATTTGACAGGGCAAAGGTGTACTTTATCGCACTTGCCCTAATGAGACTTGTACTTGTTCATCGATTTCAATTGACTTGCTTTACATGTGTATGAATTATATCTTGCCTGAAATTCCAGAAACCCTATGGCTAGTTAATCGAGTCGAGCCGGCAAGGGTCTGATAGATTAGATAACGGATCCTGGATAACTAGTAATGTCGAGTGGAGTGTTATCTTCTCGGCTAATCGGTATACTCGAGTATTACCACACGTGTTTCGTGTGGCGTGTGGGCCCGGAAAAAGGGGGTTGATCGATGGACGGAGACTGGCGTGGAGTGGGGTTTTCTTTCTGGACTAGTTATTACTTGAAAGTTGACGGAGTGTCAACTACCAATCGATCAAGTTGGGATGGAGCCGAGACATGAGCCACTGTATCCTTATATGTGAATATGATCCATATATTCTTGATTACCTGAAGTATTATCTCTTTGATTGGACTTGTTTGCTCACTATTTCACTATTACACTGTTATTATTTTGTTTGATGGCCAATTTGATATTTGGAACTTCACTGAGTTTTGGCTCACTCCGTTAGTTTTGTTTTCCTTACAGGGGTACGAGCGAGGCGTGAGACGTGTAAAGACTAGCGTAGTCTAGTTATTTTGACTTTTGACTTGTACTCACGTTATTACTCAAATAGAATGTTTTGTATCTGGATTGTATACACTTTGAACCAGTTTGGGTATATTGAGGCTTTGTACCTTGATTTTACATCAATGTAAATTATAAGTTTGAATTGCGATGTTATTTATGGTCCATGGATGTATGCACGTGATACGAGTGAGTGAGTCCTGGCGAGAGTTGGGCAGGCAGTCCGCCAAACCCATTGGTACGCCTTAGGGGGAGGTGGGGTCGTCACAAGGTATTAAAGTAGTTTTATATAAATAAAGCACATCCATTGACTTTCCCGATGGTCGTCAGGTTTCTTTATCCAATTAAGGATCCCTTTAGACCAAATAAAGAAGATAAAGTGATTCTTGGTTCCGAAATACCATATGTCAGTGCAATTGGTGCACTAATGTATTTTACTAATTGTACAGGACCAGATATATTATTTGCCGTGAATCTATTAGCAAGATTTAACTCCTCTCCTACAAAATGCTATTAGAATGGTAATAAGTATATTTTTTGCTATCTCCAAAAAACAATTGATTTTGGTCTATTTTATTCGAATGAATCTCGACATGAATTCTTGGTTATGCTGATGCTGGGTATTTATCTAATACACATAAAGTAAGATCTCAAACTGGATTTCTATTTACATGTGGTGGTACAACTATTTCATGATAAACTACAAAGCAATCAATAAATGCCACTTCTTCAAATCATGCTGAAATAATAGCAATTCATGAGGTTAGTCGAGAATGTGTTTGACTAAGATTAATAACCCATTATATTCGAAAAAATAGTGGAATATCCTCTCAAGGAGAAAATCCTTCGATTATATTATATGAAGATAATGCGGTTTGCATAGCCCAATTAAAAGAAGGATATATTAACAGAAATAGGATGAATGATTCACCAAAATTTTTCTTTATTCATGATTTACAAAAGAATGGCAAAATTGATGTGTCACATATTCAATTCAGCAATAATTTGACAGGTTTATTTACCAAGGTATTGCTAACTGCAACGTTTGAAGTGAAGAATACTGGAATGCGTTGATTAAAAGATCTCCACTGATGCTTGGATTAGGAAAAAGAATTAAAACACAAGAATAGTGTAATCTTTTTCCTTCATTAGGGTTGTTTATCTCAATTCATATCTTTTGATGATTACAAAACAAATGGATGCCACTAATACTTTTTGTAGAGATCCTTTTCAGAAATGTCACCAAACAGGTCTGTGGATTTAAAGCAGAAAAAGAAGATCAAAAAGGATGAAGAATGCTGAGGATGATGTCGGACGCACAAAAGGAGAGTACCGGACGTCCGACATCCTTTGAGTATCTTCGGACGTGTGAAGAACTCAGACTCGGACGTCCGAAGAAGACAAGCCAGGGCTTCTATGATTACTGATCATGATCGGACGCTCAACACATGAGTATCGGACGTCCGACAAGTGTTGCTGCTCTTCGGACGCAACACTCTGGACGCATCGGCCGTCCGAAGGAATTGAAGAAGAAAGTCCAAGTATTCATCCTACCCTCGGACGCATGATCGGACGTCCTAAGGGATTCAAGAAAACTTCCAGAACTCATTGATCTCGTTCGGACGCATAAAAGCCAAACATCGGACGTCCGACAGTACCAACGGCTAGTTGACTCTTCAGTTGCCTTCTACCCGTTGACAGCATTAATTGAAGAACTCTCTGGTCTCCTATAAAAAGAACAAAGTCAACCACCTCAAAACAACTTTGCACATCAAGCCTACAACAGATTGTGAGTGTTTCTAGTGCTAGAATACTCAAAAGGAACATTTGTACTCTTTGCTTGTGTAATCTTCGTGTAGTTTTTCAAGTGTGACACAGCTTCTTCAATAGTATAGCATAGTGAGGGTTTGCGAGTGTTTGTAAAACTTCCTTGCTTGACCAAGTGTGGTTTGGGGCAAGAAGGAAGTGATCCCTTCCTTGTACACAAAAGATTGGTTGCAAGTTTGTTCAACTTGAAGTAACTTGGTATATAAAAGTGGTGTTCAAACCTCAGTTGTGTTTGAAGCCTGGTTTGTTTCTTTACTTTCATTTACTGCTTTTCTACATAAACTGTTCTTCTCTTCATCTCACGAATACCTGTGCTCTTGTGTTGTCTCGTTCATTGGGAGGTATTTGAGAAAAGAAAGGTAGTTTGTAAAAAAGTGGACTATATCTTAGCAGTTTTTTTTTGAAAGCCTAATTCACCCTCTTCTTAGGTTGTCTTCGATCCTTACAGTTGGTATCAGAGCTTGGTCTCCTAGAGATTAAGCTCAAGCAGCTTGGAGTAAAGATGACAACCAGTCATGCTATGTTTGTTGAGGGGCAATCTGTTATTAGGCCTCCCATGTTTACTGGTTCCAATTATGTTAGTTGGAAAGAAAGAATGATTATCTTCTTGCAATCCATTGATATTGAGCTGTGGTTTATTGTGAATGAAGGACCGCATGATGCTAACTTTCTTGATGCAGAAACAGGTTTGTTGCGGCCAAAAATGAGAGCTGAGATGAATGCTCAAGATAGAACCAATCTCACATTGAATGCCAAAGCCATGAATGTTCTTTATAGTGCCTTAGACTCAAATGAGTCAATTAGAGTAAAAGGGTGTAAATCTGCCAAAGAAATGTGGGATAAGCTAAGAGAAATTCATGAGGGTAGTGACAACGTAAGAGAACAGAAAAAGTCCATTCTGGTCACCAAGTATGAATCTTTTAAGATGGAGCCTCATGAAAACATCGACAAAATGTATTGTAGATTTAATGATCTGATCAAGGATTTAGAGGTGCTTGAGAAGGAGTACTCTCTAGGTGAAAAGAACAGAAAAATTCTGAATGCTCTATCAAAGGATTGGGAAAGCAAAGTGACTGCCATAGAGGAAGCCAATGATCTAAATTCCTTATCCATTGAATCTCTGATTAACTCTCTAACTTCTTACGAACTGAAACTTAAATCTAAGTTGCAGGAAGAAGAAGACACAAAAGGAAGGAAGAGTATTGCTCTGAAAGCTTCACAAGATGAAGATGAAACAGCCTCACTGGATGAAAATAACTTGGAAGGTGATGACAGTGATATTGCACTCATCACAAGAGGCTTCAAAAGATTTCTCAATAAGAGAAGATTCAGGAAAGGCGGATCCAGCAATTCCTTCCAGAATCAGACTAATGACTTCAGAAATAAAGGGAAACTAGAGTTCAACAAGAAGCAAAACGATAAATGTTTTGAATGTGGCCAACCTGGACATTATGCAAATGAGTGTCCAATGAAGAAAAAGAAGGAAAACAAGATTGAACGAAAACCAAAGTTCAACAATTTTCAAATTACCTGGAATGATTGCAACTCAGAAGGCGAAGTTGAAGAAGAAGAGGAATCTGCTCAAGTGGCTTTCATGGCTATTGGAGATGAAGAGGTAACACAATGCAACTCTCAAACCAATAGTGACAGTGAATCTGATGATGATATTAATTCGTTTCTAGAAAAAATGCATAACAGATTGAAAGAATCCTATGTTAAAAACAAGGAACTGAAGCAGAAAATTAGCTTTCTAATACAAGACAATGCAAATCTTTTTCGACAAAACAAATGTCTTAAGTATGAAAATGATAACCAGAAAAGGACTGAGTCTGATGTGCTTGCTGAACTGTACAAAAAGAAAAATCACTGTGACATACTCAGAAGTGAGCAATGCAGCTTAAGAAAAAGGATTGATGACTTATGTCAATTGTTACATCATTTGAAACAGAACCATCTTCAAAAGAATGACATTGTACCTTATGTTAATACTCATCAAATAAGACTGAACCAAAATACAAGTGAGTTTGCTATCCACAGAAGAAGGCAAGTCAGATTCATTAAACCTGTTCATTTGATTGATCCAATGTCAGTATGCAACTTTTGTTGTCAATCTGGTCACATGAATAGCAATTGTCATGTTAAGAAAAACATGAGGAATGGCATGAGATGCATGTGGGTAGTTAAAAATAAGACTAACTCTCAAGGACCCAATATGTAAAGGGTACCAAGTATTATCTTGTGGGTTTGTGTGTAGGTGAACCAGGATAACATTGCTAAAAAATCAAACTGGTTCATTGATAGTGGATGCTCAAGACATATGACTGGTGATGCATCACAATTCATTAAACTCAAGCAAAAAGCAAGTGGAAAGGTAACGTTTGGAGATGATAACAAAGCCAAGACTGTTGGTATTGGCGATGTTGGTAAGAATGATCAAACTTTTATCCACAATGTTCTTCTTGTTGACAATTTGAGCTACAATCTGTTAAGTGTTAGCCAATTGTGTGATAGGAATCTGTTTGTATTGTTCAAAAAGCTTGAATGTCTCATATTTGACTCAAAGTTCAACATTGTTTTCAAAGGAAAAAGAGTTAATGATGTCTATGTAGTTTTTCTTGAAAAAATTGATTCTTCATATCTCAAATGTCTCAAAGTAGCAAATGAGGACCCATGGTTGTGGCATAGAAGGTTGTGTCACTTCAATATGAATTTGCTGAAAGAAATTTCTAAAAAGGAACTTGTTAGAGGTCTTCCAAAAATTAGATTTGAAAAAGACAGAATCTGTGATGCTTGCCAATTTGAAAAACAAGTCAAGGTTTCTTTTAAACCTAAGAAATGTGTTTCTACTTCAAAACCACTTGAACTTCTGCACCTTGATCTGTTTGGTCCTACACAGA
>NC_040039.1:28708645-28756228 GCF_003713205.1 Coffea eugenioides
ATATAAGCTGCTCATATGACTGACTAGTTTGCACTCGAATGTGAATGTGAATGAATATAAGATGCTGCTTTATGTAAAATGAAGTGATTTATGATTTAGAAGATGTTGTGATGCTGCTTGACCTTTTATGTCTAGTAAAATCTTCTTTATCTGCTACCATTTGTTGGTATTTTTGTGGAAGGGGTTCTGCATTAGGCTGGAAATTTCCCATCTGTAACTTAGTTTGGAAAATATCCTTGGCATAGCAACTCATATGACTGACTAGTTTACAGTTTTGGCATAGCTGAAGGGGTCAAGTTATTGCTGTTTATATCCTTGTTAGGATAGAAATGGTGATAGCATTGAGTGTGCATGGTGCTCGTTTGGATTCCTAGTCTGATCTAATTCATGTCGCAGATGGTCAATTTTTTCAATGGAGATTTGCTTAAACAAAATGAATTTTTTCGAGAATTGCGCTTGTTAGTCTTGGTGGGCTGTCCAAATTTTAACTGTGCCATCTCCAAAATTAGGATGATCAATATACGCTGCTGATATGACTGATTAGTTTGCACTCGAATGTGAATGAATTTCTCCTTTAAATTATAAGACAGTTTTCCTCCCCTCTTTGAGTAAAATAGTTGCTTTAAGCTGTCTAGTTAACTTACAGAGTAGATTTTCCTCATTCAACAAGGTACTAGATTCAATCCCCTTGATTAGTTTAGTTATATGTTCAGTGAGTACATGTCCGAAAGAGCAGCCAATGAATGCTAAACACTGTCTAAGCCATTTTACAAAGAACAATTGCGGAAACTTAACTTCAGCTTATTGGAAGTTTTTTTTTAATATTGAATATCTGATTTTGGTTTAGCATTTGCAGTGATGTTTTGGCTAATACTTCTTGGCATTCTTGACTACCATTTCACCGTAAGCATCCAGCAAAAGTGCTTAGTGATGTTTTTGTATAGCTCCTTGATTGACACTTATTTATTTTGGGACGTATTGAGCAGGTTGGAGCTGGGACTATGAATCCTCTGACATTTCTAAGAAGACAAGAAGTTCGTGACTTCAATGACTGTGCTTAGTTTGTAATTTTTAATTCAATACGTTTCTGTAGTAAGAAGTTCTTGGCTTGCTTTTGGTTGTTATTTACTTATTTTCTGATATTGAACTTTGTGACCGAGAATGTTGAACTTGTATGAGGTGTTGGGCATTTAAATTCTAGACTTATGTGGTATGTATTTCTAAATTTATGATTGTATTTAGTGAAAAATTTGTAGGCCTTTTTTGATTATGATAATGTGAAAAATTATGGTCAATTGTACGCATGAATGTAACTTACGATTAGCTCCAATTTTAGAATATAATGATAAAATGATATTTTTGTTAGATTAATTCCCAAAATTCGAGCTAACGAGCCGTTAACGAGTCAAAAATTCGAGCTCACAAATCGAGCTGCTCGCGAGCCAGAAATCGAGCATCAGCTCGCGAGCTTTAATGAGTCGAGCTCGAGCTTAGTTTTTTTTAGTCGAGTCGAGTTCGAACTCAATTCTCTAGACTCGTCGAGCTCGAACTCGAGCCCGAGCTCGAACTCGAGCCCATCTATTTTTAAGTCGAGCTCGGCTCAATAAGTCCAAAATTTGACTCGGCTCGGCTCGTTTGCAACCCTAATTGTACCAAGCTTCATTTTCGGCGGAGGTGAAGCGCGACTTATCATAAGGGACTTCCTTCTCTTGTTCTCCTTGTGCCTCTTGTTCCTCTTGTTGTTGAGTCTCCTCTCCGGATGATGGCTCGTCCTCAAGCACTAGACGTCGACTTGCATTTCTTTTCATGCGCGGTGGTCTAGACGTCGAAACTTCTCCTCTCCTATTAGGGGAAGGAGATTTCACACCGGCTTTCTTAGTGCGAGCCATTGTACCTAAATTCAATAATTAAACATTCACTTCATTTAATAGATACATTGCTAAATAAAGATAATGAAAAGTCATTCACTTTCACCCCTTTATCTTTAATTAGACAATCTTATCAACTTACTTATATAATAATTAACAATTGATATCATAAGTAAGAATTACACTTGACCCTCAACCACAAATGCTCCTTTCATTTTTCCTAAATTGAAGCATATAAGTCCCATTAAAGGAATCAATTAAACAAATGCACTACTACTCCCAAATTATTGACCTAAATAAGCATAATGAAATGCTAAAAAGCACCTTAACCATGAGTTTAGATTTAAAAAGGTCATTAATTCATTTTTAACCAAATTTTCTAGAATAAACATGTCAAAAATCAAAGGATAAGCTAATTAAACCTAAATTTAGCATGTAAATATCCTAGAGTAATCCATTAATCTCCTACATTTTTCTTTAATCCAATTAGCTCCAGAATTTAGCTCATAAGTATCAAATCAAATTAATCCTTAAAATTAGCTAAAATTGCTAAATTCACCAAATAATCACAAACCCATGAGTTAAACATCACCAATAATCATCAATAAACTCAATAAGCACAATGTAAAGCACCAAACTTCACAAAATGAAAAAAAATTTGAAATTGCCCAAAAATAGAAAAAAGTGAAAATTGGCAAAATTCAAATGACAACATTTGGTGAAAATTTGTTACCTCAAACTTGTTTGTTGATGATTATGGATGCAAATGGCGAAGAAACCCCCAAAAATTTCACTCCAATTCGACCTCAAATGAAGAGTTCAAAAATTTGAAACCCTTGTTCTTGAGTTGCTCAAATCCGAATTAAAACTTGTTTTTAAAAGAATTTAAACTATGGAATCAACTCTTAAGAGAAAGGGGAGTGTTTTGGTGTATTTAGTTTGGAGATTGGATGGTGAAAAGAGAGATTGTAAGAGTGGTGTGTGTGAAAGTTGAAGAAAGGAGGAAAAAGGAAACTTGGGGAATTCGCGGATTCCCCTTTTTGCGCGAAATTGGCCAGAATATCCGACCGGATTCTCGGCCGGATACTGGCCAGTGGCTAAAATTTTTTTTTTCAATTTTGTCGAACAATTCGGCCTTCAATCCGGCCTAAAGTTGGCCAGATTTGCTACAATGCCCCTTTTTTTATATTTTTGCATATCCGGCCGTATTTACGGTCGGATATGAGGCAGTGAAGAAAAAAAAAATTTGTTTCGCCTCCCCCATCAATTCGTCCATGAATCCGGCCAAAAATTGGCCGGATTCCTAGTCGGATTTATGCAAGAAATTTTTTTATTTCTGCAGTTTTTCCTTCCTTTATTACATTTACCAAACTTATTTACTCACCCACATAATTCAACTTCTTTCACTTATTGTTCAAAGAAAAACTACCTTAAACATGAACATGTGCTTCTCACCAATTGCCACCTTAAAAATGAAATCATGCATCATATAACTTTGCATTAAATCACTTTAAAGCATGATTGGATCAAAATGACAAAAGAAAAATCCCTTTGCTTCCTTATAAGCTCTTTTGTACTTGAAACAAATTGCATAAACCATTACCATTGCCACCTATAAAACACACAAAAACACTAATTAAACACTTAAACTTACTAAAAACAAAAATCGTTGGGTTACCTCCCAACAAGCGCTTCTTTATAGTCATTAGCTTGACTATACAACCTCATTTTTCAAGTAGGTTTAGTTAACGAATAATCCACCATTTTTGGACGTGGTGGATCATTAAATGGTGACTTTATAGCAACAGCCACATGATCTAATGATGTGAGAAATAGAAGTAACTTACATATCCCAAGTGTTTCATAGATATTACCTTGAATACGCACCACTTGAGAAATTTACCAAAGGAAATGCCATGAAAGTATCCGGGGTAGCAATACCCTTAGAACCTATACTTTTTATACACTCCTCAAGAGTGGTGAAAAATGAGTCATTAAAGCTCACCTCTTGAAATTCAAAGTTAGCTCCAAAGATATTATTATGTGAAATGACATTTCCTTATTGAAACACAAGTTAGACTCATCATTTTGATCAAAATGCAACCCATTTTCACATACAACATTCCCACCATTCATGCTAGGATTTTTTTGTAAATTTATTAGAGAAATAACTTCACATAATGCATTCAATTGCTCATGTATTCTACCAAAGTGAGAAGTTAATTCATCTATTCTTTCCTCAATCCTATCAAAACGGTCGGAAGTTGCATTTGCTAGCTTTTCTATTACTAAATCAAATTGATTAGAAAAATTTTCTACAGCTACTCCCAAGATGCATTAGAATCATTAGTTAATGGTTCACTTTCTAACTCCCAAGGTAGAGGTGCATTAGCTAACTTCTCTATTGCCAACTCCCAAATGGTTTTGATTCATATAGGACACTTTCAGGTTGGTAATCATAAAAATATGGATAATCACTATATGTACATTGATGATCCCAACCATAAGCAGAGAATTGCTCAATTAGCACTATATTAATCAAAATAAGGATTGTAATGCTCTAATCATCATAATAATCCACATTTTGTGCTTGCATACATGTATTAGTAGAATGATAACCTCCACACAAGTCACAAATCACATGATAAGAATTAAAAGCATTAACATTCCTCCCTTGCTCAATTTCATGCATAATTGTGTCCATTTGAACTTGTAGCATCATAACATCAAATTTAGCCTTTAAGCACCTTAAACCATCTTCAAAAGACATACATTCAGTAAATTCTTGGTTACCTCTGTTGAAGAAGCTTTGCACTTGATAACCATCCATTGTCAATCTTTCACTTCTCAAGCATTGTCCTCCCCTGTTTTCTACTCTCCTTGATCCCCTAAATATGCTCTCAAAGTAGCTCAAAAACAAGTTTAGTAAAAAAGAATAGATGACTTTAAATATACAAAAATAAGACACTAAACATAAAAGACCCAACAAGACTCAAAACAAACAAGACACTTAACCAACAAAAACAAGTGAAATTGTCTAAATTAATAAAGTTGTTTTTCACACCGATATTGCCAAATCTTCCCCAGCAACGGCGCCAAAAACTTGACGGGTATTTTACATACATGCAAGTTAAAAAAACCGAATTACACCAGTTCACTGCAAGTATACAGGTCAACTAGTAGTTTAGGGTATATATCGGGTCGATCCCACAGGGAAAAGGGAACAATTACCGGTATTACTAAAGTTTCTCTAGTATTTAGACTATCAATGAATTATAACAAATTTAAGCTAATGAAATTATATAAAATAACAAATAAAAACTCCTTAGGTTTTGATATCCCTAACTACTCGTGCAAGTGCTATATTTGGATCATTGACCACTACATCTAGGCTAGTTATGGTGTAATTTCCTTATGCATTTCAATCCTACTTTCGTAGTGAATCAATTATACTTATAACTAATCCATACCTATTCTCATGGTTATGAAATTAGTTACAAGTTCATTTCTTCAGTGAAATTACATGAAATGAATCACTAAAAACCACATAGATGCACCTCTACTTTCGTAAGTGTACTTCCTATGTTTAGTACTTCTTGAACTAGTGTTAAATCTCAATTTTCATTGCAGAAACAACACCTTAGATAATCACAATCAATGCATATTACACAATTCTTTTCTTAGGTCAAAATATAGAAATGCAATTCCAATTCAAATTAAGGTGATACATATGAATCCATAAGGTGATACATAAGGTGACATTTACATAGTAATGCAATTCCAATTCAAAATATAGAAATGTTTTGCCAACATTATAATCACCAATACTACGGCGAACCCATTCAAGCCTACCGCTTAAGGTCAGGCATTTGCGCTGAAACCAGACGCAGAACTACCACTTTTACACATTGCCTCCAAATACATTGACCACAGAGTGCCTGTAAGATATAAGAACCACAAAATTACTAGACCCCCTACATACATTCCCAGGTAAACCAAAATGCGGCCATTCATATTGGTGGCTCGGGAAGTGCAACGCGAAGAAGATGATCGAACCCCGGCACGCCGCGCAGCACCACCTCCCTCATTGCTGCGTTGCATTCTGACAGAAACATGTTGACGGCTATCTTCAACCGCTCCTGGCTGGACATCAACTGCGTTGACAACAATACTGCGTTACCGTTTACAAAAGGCAGCCTATGAGACATTTGTATAAGGCGCAGTTATTGTTGGGTCAAACCTGAAGATCCAATCCCGGGCGAAACTCATAAATGTGCTCCATGAACTTCATCACGTATAGTCCGCAGTCAAACCTGAAACAGAGTAAGGAATGGGTTAGGGATGATGTTGGACTGAGAAAGGATATGAAGTATAAGGATGGAGCCGTAACGTGTTGGTTTGCCGAGGGCACCACGATGCACTTTCAAGGGGAAACTGGCATATGTTGTGCTTGTACCGTGGTCCAAAACCAAACAACAGAGCCTCATGAATTCTGCGCACCTACATGGAGTCAAACCAACAAAAAGGGATTACCATCTTATCTGCTGCCTTATAAACAAACATGTATACAGATTACATTAGTTGGACAAACACTGGACTTATGTTGTCAGACAAAAGTAGGCCCGTATAAGTTTCCATGACACTGAAGAGGTACACGTAAATGTGAAACAATACTACTTTGTGATGGGTGAGTGGATGACTGCTGACAAACTAACCACTACTCTTGTAATCGCCTCACGCCCAGCAGTTTGTTGTTCATCCGACAAACTGTCGTATATAAACAGTTTCGAGGCGGTCATGTCTATGATGCACAGGAACCAATGCTGACAACGATGGTTCATTGGGACACAAATTTGCAAGGCACCAACGCAACAAACAAAACATGTCCTGATTACACCATGAACACAAATTGCATGCGGAAAAGTCTCAAATCTGCTGTAACTCAACAACCATCCAACAAACACAACAAATGGCATACGCATACCTTGCTGCAGGCATACACAGGTCCGCCAAACGACGCGTCCGTCAGGTAGTCGGTGTACACTGTCTCGGCAGCCACATTGATCGACAAAACCAGGTGCTATTCAGCGCAACAAATTCTCAGTAAATGATACGCACACATGCATAATACGCACACTTGAAGGCTGACTTCGTCCAACCGTACGTGGACAACAATTGAGTGCGCAAATGAATGTGTTGGGGAAGGATTACTTGGGTGTGACGGAAGTTGAAGACGAACTTCAACTTCGTGGTAAAGTAAATCGAAAACTTTTTAATGCATATATTCAAGACCTGCGGTTCGTATAACCAAACTTATGGTAACACAGCCCAAAGACCGGCATATGCGTACCTGGACAACCGCAGGGAGAAACCATATTGCTACCGTGGCAAATGGGTTGAGTCGCCGAAATCGACAAGTTAGCCAAGCAGCATAACAGTTGATGACCTGAAGCACAGCAGTAGTGATATAATTTAGATCTTTAGTAAAATGCAGACGTAGTGGGTGCAATTTATTCGAAGCACCGAAGTGCTTGTAATGACCGTGATACCTCCGAACTTATCCAAATTCCGGGAGAAAGACTCATTAGATGCTCTCGACATGCAATCTGACCCAACATGAGGAGCAGCGTTTCACTGCATCTTACAATGCGAACCCGTGAGCATGTATAGGTATGAAAACAGCGGTATACCAAAAAAACAATAGTACCTTTGCATATGCCGGTTGTGGAAGATGAAGTCAACAACCTGGGCAAATGTGTGAAGTGGTAAGTATCCGCAGTCCACTCCATTGTTGTCCTACCATTGGATCGCCACATGACAGCGTTGGAGACGAGAACAAGTAAGACAGGGGTTACTGTGAAGCATTTAGTCGACAAACAAATGTACACATACAAATACCCATCACTCACTCCTGCGTTGAATATTTGGTTAAGCGCTGAAGTGTCTGGTTGCGAGGGTGGACTCACGCCACGAAACTTACCCTACACATTATGAAGCTGTTAGGAAAATGAACGTCATCTGTCACACAGACAACTGCTTGCACATCATACTTATGCTTTACACCGAGGGGGATAAGGAATTTGGGAACATGTCAAGGACACTAACGTAAGCACGCACGGGACACTATACAACAGCCACCTTTTGTCGACGCAGCGCTGATGTCTGTAGCTTGCCTTTCAGCTTGCAGCTTGCTGACCTTTTCAAACCTTTACACTTCTTCATTACACCGGGCCCAAGTTTTTTTGATGCTGTGGACGACATTTGAGAGTTCTCCCTCGACACATCGTGAACGTGGAGAATGTTCACGCCCGGTTGAACCTCCTTCGTCGGTTGACCGTAGACTCAGTCTTCTTGAGAAAAGCAACGACGAGTTGAAAGCGCACCTAATAGCTGTGAGGGAAACGATGAGCAGCATGGGGCGGTCGTTGGATTTGGTGAGGGAAGCATTAGTGAGAGGGGACGAAAGGACTTGTGTAGCAGATGACCACACTACAGTTATGGGCCGACGCAGAGGTGATGCGCACCTCCTCCCACCAAAGGGTGCCGACACCAGCCGCGGGCGTGCCAACCGTGACGCGAATCTGGCCAAAATGAAGGCGAATTCGGTTGTTCAGGTGTCGTCGTCCGGTGGCGGATACCAGCCTCGGTATGCAGATGTGCAGGACTCTGGACATAGGCTGAACCCTTTACACATTCGGGATTCCGACAGTGGCCAATCAAATGATGTAACCTCCCCGATAAAGGATACTAATGTGAAGGTGAGCAGAGGTAAGAAACCTCGGTGCATGAAAGCACTGTGGCCCTCATCAGCTGCACCAACTGATGCAATTCCCCTGGTTCCTATTGCGTCGAGGGAGAACTCTCAAATGTCGTCCACAGCATCAAAAAAACTTGGGCCCGGTGTAACGAAGAAGTGTAAAGGTTTGAAAAGGTCAGCAAGCTGCAAGCTGAAAGGCAAGCTACAGACATCAGCGCGGCGTCGACAAAAGGTGGGTATTGTATAGTGTCCCGTGCGTGCTTACGTTAGTGTCCTTGACATGTTCCCAAATTCCTTATCCCCTTCGGTGTAAAGCATAAGTATGATGTGCAAGCAGTTGTCTGTGTGACAGATGACGTTCATTTTCCTAACAGCTTCATAATGTGTAGGGTAAGTTTCGTGGCGTGAGTCCACCCTCGCAACCAGACACTTCAGCGCTTAACCAAATATTCAACGCAGGAGTGAGTGATGGGTATTTGTATGTGTACATTTGTTTGTCGACTAAATGCTTCACAGTAACCCCTGTCTTACTTGTTCTCGTCTCCAACGCTGTCATGTGGCGATCCAATGGTAGGACAACAATGGAGTGGACTGCGGATACTTACCACTTCACACATTTGCCCAGGTTGTTGACTTCATCTTCCACAACCGGCATATGCAAAGGTACTATTGTTTTTTTGGTATACCGCTGTTTTCATACCTATACATGCTCACGGGTTCGCATTGTAAGATGCAGTGAAACGCTGCTCCTCATGTTGGGTCAGATTGCATGTCGAGAGCATCTAATGAGTCTTTCTCCCGGAATTTGGATAAGTTCGGAGGTATCACGGTCATTACAAGCACTTCGGTGCTTCGAATAAATTGCACCCACTACGTCTGCATTTTACTAAAGATCTAAATTATATCACTACTGCTGTGCTTCAGGTCATCAACTGTTATGCTGCTTGGCTAACTTGTCGATTTCGGCGACTCAACCCATTTGCCACGGTAGCAATATGGTTTCTCCCTGCGGTTGTCCAGGTACGCATATGCCGGTCTTTGGGCTGTGTTACCATAAGTTTGGTTATACGAACCGCAGGTCTTGAATATATGCATTAAAAAGTTTTCGATTTACTTTACCACGAAGTTGAAGTTCGTCTTCAACTTCCGTCACACCCAAGTAATCCTTCCCCAACACATTCATTTGCGCACTCAATTGTTGTCCACGTACGGTTGGACGAAGTCAGCCTTCAAGTGTGCGTATTATGCATGTGTGCGTATCATTTACTGAGAATTTGTTGCGCTGAATAGCACCTGGTTTTGTCGATCAATGTGGCTGCCGAGACAGTGTACACCGACTACCTGACGGACGCGTCGTTTGGCGGACCTGTGTATGCCTGCAGCAAGGTATGCGTATGCCATTTGTTGTGTTTGTTGGATGGTTGTTGAGTTACAGCAGATTTGAGACTTTTCCGCATGCAATTTGTGTTCATGGTGTAATCAGGACATGTTTTGTTTGTTGCGTTGGTGCCTTGCAAATTTGTGTCCCAATGAACCATCGTTGTCAGCATTGGTTCCTGTGCATCATAGACATGACCGCCTCGAAACTGTTTATATACGACAGTTTGTCGGATGAACAACAAACTGCTGGGCGTGAGGCGATTACAAGAGTAGTGGTTAGTTTGTCAGCAGTCATCCACTCACCCATCACAAAGTAGTATTGTTTCACATTTACGTGTACCTCTTCAGTGTCATGGAAACTTATACGGGCCTACTTTTGTCTGACAACATAAGTCCAGTGTTTGTCCAACTAATGTAATCTGTATACATGTTTGTTTATAAGGCAGCAGATAAGATGGTAATCCCTTTTTGTTGGTTTGACTCCATGTAGGTGCGCAGAATTCATGAGGCTCTGTTGTTTGGTTTTGGACCACGGTACAAGCACAACATATGCCAGTTTCCCCTTGAAAGTGCATCGTGGTGCCCTCGGCAAACCAACACGTTACGGCTCCATCCTTATACTTCATATCCTTTCTCAGTCCAACATCATCCCTAACCCATTCCTTACTCTGTTTCAGGTTTGACTACGGACTATACGTGATGAAGTTCATGGAGCACATTTATGAGTTTCGCCCGGAATTGGATCTTCAGGTTTGACCCAACAATAACTGCGCCTTATACAAATGTCTCATAGGCTGCCTTTTGTAAACGGTAACGCAGTATTGTTGTCAACGCAGTTGATGTCCAGCCAGGAGCGGTTGAAGATAGCCGTCAACATGTTTATGTCAGAATGCAACGCAGCAATGAGGGAGGTGGTGCTGCGCGACATCCCGGGGTTCGATCATCTTCTTCGCGTTGCACTTCCCGAGCCACCAATATGAATGGCCGCATTTTGGTTTACCTGGGAATGTATGTAGGGGGTCTAGTAATTTTGTGGTTCTTATATCTTACAGGCACTCTGTGGTCAATGTATTTGGAGGCAATGTGTAAAAGTGGTAGTTCTGCGTCTGGTTTCAGCGTAAATGCCTGACCTTAAGCGGCAGGCTTGAATGTGTTCGCCGTAGTATTGGTGATTATAATGTTGGCAAAACATTTCTATATTTTGAATTGGAATTGCATTACTATGTAAATGTCACGAATTGCATTACTATGTAAATGTCACCTTATGTATCACCAATAAGTATTTTGAATTGGAATTGCATTACTATGTAAATGTCACCTTATGTATCACCAATTAGTACATATGAATGCATTACTATATAAGTGTTTAGTACATATGAATGCATATTACACAATTCTTTTCTTAGGCTATGCTTTGACATAAAATATTATTTTCTATATTCACATATCACCAACTACCAAAACACACAAAAAAAGATTTAATCAAATAAGTAGAATTGATACACTTATTATAAAAGTGTGTTTAGTATAAATGCACTTATTAGCATTATTGCACCTAACTCCATTTGAGAGCAATACAGATTCAAATTTCTCATGCTATTGTTTAGGTGCTTGCTTTAGACCATATAATGATTTAACTAGGTTGAATACTTTCTTTTCATTTCTAGACATAATAAACCTTTCAGGTTGTTCGATATGTACCACTTCATCCAAGTCAATTCTACTTAACATGGTTATTAAAAAGTGTGTCAATTCTAATTATTTGATTAAATTTTCTTATTTTTTGTGACTTGGTAGTTTGTGACATGTAAATATAGAAAATAATATTGTATGTCAAAACATAGTCTAAGAAAAGAAGTGTCTAACATGCATCCAAATGTGAAAATAAGTGTTTTAATACCTTGATTGATGATTATTCAATATTTGTCCTTGTGTATCTAAGGCTATTACCTAAACAATAGCATAAGAAATTTGTATCTGTATTATTTTCAAGTGAATTTAGGTACTACAAATGCTAGTAATTACATTTGTTCTAAATTTAGTCAAGAGTATGTTGTGATCATAAGATGCTAATTGTTGAAATCAAAATTTTGGCTATCGCATATGTAAAAAGGTAAAGTGATTTAGGGTTTGTAGCCATACCCTATGCCCTCCAATCTTTTTATTATGCAATGTGTAACTATCATGCTTAGAATTTTGAATAAGGTGTAATGATAAATCTAGAAATGTTAAGTCTAAGACTGGAGTGCTTTAGACAAATTTTAATAAAGAATGATGTTATGTTTGTTATATATAAGAATATACAACATTTAAAGATATCCATCGACTAAACCCTTGTTAAGGGATTTGGTGAATCTAACGTCATTAGATATCGGGCTGAAAAATTTAGTCTCAAATTCACTTGCATCTGGAACCCTACCTTGATTCTAGCACTACCACTAGATGAAAAGATTTAAAGGGTAACAAGAAGTTGCTAAGTGATTGTAAGCACTTGGTATTGTTGTGTACATTTTCACCCCACTAGTGCAGGTTGTTATGAGAGATTCAGTATATGTTAAAATTAAACTCTTAATGAAGTGTCAATTCTTTCTTAGTACTTGGTCCTATAAAAAGTTTGAATGGGTCTTCACCTAAATGATTATAGGAATGGTGCCGCTTCTTGCAAAAGTTGAATTTGCTTTTATTTATGATCATGAATCTAGGATGGAACACATGACTAATAATAGTGTTAAAGATTTTTATGAATTGATCATATGTTTAAATGTCATATGTGTTGTATTTCTTGGCTAATTTACAAATTTTGGTTTAATGTTTTATAAACAACCATGATTTGATTGGTTCTAAGTGATATACTAACACTAAAATAAAAGTTTAAATCTAATGATATTTATCTTTATGCATGGTATTTTATGTGTGTTAGTTTGTCTATTTAATTCACAAACTAAATGGGGGATTGTTAAAATAGTTTGTTAATCGAATTGGAAATAGTTTGATGACCATTATAGTGAGACAACGGTTTTGGCATTTTTTATCCATTGAAGGAGATTAATTGCAACCTCTTAATGATCATTATAGTGAGAAAATGATTTTGGTATTTTTGCCAATTAAAGGAGACTAAAGCAGCCTCTTGATGATCATTGAAGTGAGGGAATTGTAATTCTTTAGTTTTGATGTTTTTTGGATTGTCTTTCCTATATAAATGACAAGCTTTTAATAAAATAAACTAACTTAGCAATTTTGATCCTTTCTTAGTAAAAGACCTTCTGATTTTGCCGTCAAAAGTTCATCATTCTTGTTGTATCCTAGAGGTATATTGCCTTAATTCAGAAACAAACTACTAAGTGTAGTGAGGGCAATAAATACCTTAATGATAGTGTTTGTACCTATTTCAAGAATCATCAACAAAATCCCTATCTTTTGTGAAATTTGTTAGTGAAGTTTTTGCACTCTTATATTTCCTTGTTTTATTTTTTCAATAATTTTAAGGTGTTATTTTGTGAGTAATTTGGTGCAAAGAAATCTATTACCAGAAATGTACTCAAATATGATCTAGTATTTCAACGATCTCTCCTCCACAAGATGATGATAGCAAAGCAGATGAAAGAAATGTAAAATGGATGAAGTGCTGTGTAGAGGGTCTCATGGATTGTTTCTACAACTTTTACTTCGTGAACAAACTCCTAGAGAAATTTGGACTGCATTGGACTACAAGAAAACTCGAAAGATCATGAAGTGGAGATTTCTGTATTATTCATAGTGGGCGTAATCATTGAAAAATTACTCCAAGTTGGAACGACTATTAAAGGAAATGTCTTCATGCTAACAAGACATTCATGGTGGATACTTATCCTATGATACAATGGGAAGGATAATTTTGGACAAAAATATTAGTTCAAAGGACAAGGAGTAATTGAAATTGTCCAAGGATGGTGTATTTGTCAAACAAGTTTATATGATATGTTTAACATGGTTATCAATAAGTGTGTCAATTCCACCTATTTGATTAAATTTTCTTATTTTTTATGGCTTGGTAGTTTGTAACATGTGAATATAGGAAATAATATTTTATGTCAAATTATAGCCTAAGAAACGAGGTGTGTAACATGTATTCAAATGTGGTAAAAAGTATTTTATTACCTTAATTGATGATTATTCAATATTTGTGCATGTGTATCTAAGGCAATCACCTAAACTATGGTAGGAGAAATATGTATTTGTATTACTCTCAAGTGAATTTTGGTAGTACAAATGCTGGTAATTGCATTTATTCTAAATTTAGTCAAGAGAAAGAAGCAAGTTGTTTAGGGTTTGTGGCCATACCCTATGTATCCAGTCTTTTTATTATGCAATATGAAATTACTATGTCTAGAGCTTTAAATACTTGAAAAAGGTGTAATGGTAAATCTAGATATGTTAAGTTTAAGACTTGAGTGCCTTAGACAAATTTTAATAAAGAATGACGCTATGTTTATTATATATGAGAATCTATAACAATTAAGAATATCCATCAACTAAACCCTTGTTAAGGAATTTGGTGAATCTAACGTCATTAGATATGCAGTTGAAAACCTTAATGTAAAATCACTTGCAATCAGAACACTTCCTTGATCCTAGCACTACCCGTAGATGAAAAGGTTTAAGGAGTAACAACAAGTTGCTAAGTGGTTGTGAGCACTAGGTACTGTTATGTACATTCCCACCCAACTAGTGCATAGTGTTATAAGAGGTTGAGTATATGTTGAAATTATACTCTTAATGAAATGTAAATTCTTTCTTAGTGCTTGGTCATATAAAGGTTAAAGTGTGCTCACCTATATGATCATAGAGTGGTGCCGCTTCTAACAAAAGTTGGGTTTGCTTTTGCTTATGATCATGAATCTAGGATGGAACATATGGCCAATAATAGTGCTAAAGTTTTTTGTGAATTGACTAATGTTTATAATATCATATGTGTAGTATATCTAGTCTAATTTTTAAATCATGGTTTAGTGTTGTATGCAACCTTGATTTTGTTAGATTTGGTAGTGTGCTTACAATAAAAGAAAAGTTTAAATCTAACGATATTTATCTGTATGCATGATTTATATGTGATTGTTTATTTCATTCACAAATTAAGTGGGGCATTGTTGGAATAATTTCTGAATCAAATAGAAATTAGGCTTGTTAGAACAAAAAATCTGGTAACTTAAGGATCTATTGGAAGCCAAAAGTTTCTGAAACATTTTTGACATTTTCTATCCATTGAAGGGGCTTAATGGTGCCTATCAATGTCCATAAACATGTGAAATAGTAGCTAAATAGCTTGTGACTGTTGGGTTATCTTTACACTATAAAAATGACAAGTCTCTAACACATAAACTAACTAAAACTTTGATCCTTTCTTTGTAAAAGCAAACTTGACGTTTGCGATCAAGTTAATCTAAAAATTTTGTTGTATTCTAGAGGTAATTTGCCATAACCCTATAACAAATACTATGTGTAGTGGGGGCAAATAACACGTTAAGGATAGTGTCAAACAAGCCTCGAGATCATCATCTTTAACCCCACTTTTCTAAGTGAGATTTGTATAATACAAATTTTTGCACTTATGTGTGCTTGTGTAACAATTACACTAACATAAAAGACTATTAACATATGTAGAGTCTCAACTTGTGGGGATATATATAATAAGAAGACTAAAGCAAATTTTGTTTGTGTTAGACAGTAGCTTGGAAAAATGATGTTACATATATAATAGAATATTGCTAGGCATATCAAATATATAAATGCTTTTATACTCTTCTTAATATTTTCTTCACTTTATGAATGAATTAAAATTTTAATTAGCTTCTATATTATTAAAATAATATTATATGTGAATGAAATCAGTCTCTTTTTCAAGTTAAATTAATTTTATTGGTTCAAGGTTTGCCATTAAAAACAGATGGGTCGATTCTTAAGTTGACATGCTTCTTGAGTTTCTAAGAGACATATTCCCACATGCCAAGATTCTAACTTCATACTATAAAGCCAGAAAATTACTGAAAACTTGGAATTTACTAATGAAACAATTGATGCATGTCCGGATAATTGCATGTCCGGATAATTGCATGTCCGGATAATTGCATGACATTCAAAGATCTTGATAAAAATTGTGATACATGTGAGAAATATGCAATGTTCCTCGGTATAAAGATCAAGAAAAGAAAATGAGATATTATCCATTAAAATCAAGGTTGCAAAATTGTTGATATCATCTAAATCAAGTTCAATTATGAATAGCATGATGAGTAGCAACTTGATGATGGTGTATATAGACATGCTACTCACTACTTTGTTTGGAAAGAATTTCACAAGAGATGGCTAGTATTTATCAGGCATCCACATATTAGTCACATCATAATAGGTGAGATCTACTATTTCTCATATAGATAATACATATAATATAAAATAATATATGCTAACCATATTAACAATGCCATATCTTGTTAATATTTTGATTAGAGATCTTTAAGAATAATCGAATGACCCTTAATATTATAAGTCTTATGATGTCATTGATTAAGTTTACTTTAAGGTATTATCACATAAACAATCAATATGATGAAAATGCCCCCAGGAGGGGTAGCTCAGTGGTAGCCTCATTGGATCTTTACCCAGAGGTCACCGTTTCGAGTTCCACCTGTTACCATGTGGTGCATCATCCTTGGTGCGGACTCTGCACTACTGCAGGGGGATTAGTCTGGCGTAAACCAGGATACCACCTACGTTAGAAAAAAAATCAATATGCTGAAAATGTCATGTTATTTATAATATAAATAAAAATCCAAGTATGTATGAAACCCTAAAAGTTGATTGACTTTTGGGTATATACATTTTCAACCCCTCCTTTGCTTAGAAAAATAAATATATGAATGATCATTCTTTAATTAATTATTCTTATCTAATTATCTAATAATAATTGATATTCTTATTTAGTGTGATTCCATATGCATAACTTCTATGTGCCTAGATTTAAAATACAGTAATTTTATATAATTCATGTGCACCTATGTTAAGTAGAGAATAAAATCGCTATAATTTTCCCACGAAATATCTACTATTAGTACTAATTGAAATCGCATTGGTTGTTTTTTTTTCCAAACAAATATTATTTTATTAATCAGAAATCATGCGTACACCAGAAAAAGCTATTGTCACTAGTATCCAACCACCTGTCTTCGAAACTTTGGGAATCCCAACTTATCCATCCTAATATCTCCCCTGACCAACCGTGGCAGGTCAGAAAAGGCATTAAAAACATGTCCTGTCTGAGAGTCGACACCATTGTTTGCCAAACGATCGGCCGGTGAATTTCCCTCCCTATAACAATGCGAAATCGTTTGAAAGTACTAACAAAATTAAAGCAAATCATCCAGCTCCCTCTGCAACTACCATGGACAAGCACTGGCCCCTGAATGATCCGAATGAGTGTAAGCGGGTCTACCTCTACATGTAACTCTTGGTACCCTTGGGCAATACAGTATTTAACACCTAAAAGGAGCGCGCGCAGCTCTGCATGCATGTTGCTTATCGTCCCAAAATACTCCGAATAACTGAACACAAAATTCCCATGACAATCCCGAACCAGCCTACCCCCTCCACTCAACCCTAGATTCCCCCGAGAACACCCATCTAAATTTAACTTTCACCCTCCTTGTGGCGAGACCTATCAAATCGGTTGAATGTTTACCCGCTTCTGGCAGTTGACCACCTCTCGAAGCAACCCTCCCACGAAGACTCTGACCACCTCATTCTCGGGAATCATGCCTCATCCCATAGGTTATTATTTCATCTTTTCAAGTTAAATGTAGTATGGATAAAAATGTGTTATATATACAATTTTTTTTTCTAATTCAAAATGCTCAATTTACATTTGTATTAAGGTTAGATTGGTATACTATAGTGTTAAACATAGTCAAAATCATGAGTCATATTCTAAATGATGGAAAAATGAGTAAGATAGTCATACCATCGAAACAATATGTATGTCACCATATTTTACTAAAATGACTGATATTAAACAAAAATGATAAACAATGGCATCTTAAATAATTAGGAAATATATAGGCTCTTACCGGACATAATATAAGCATGGGACAAACAATTCATATTATTGATCAAGATGCATTTTATATGTGTCAAATAGTCACAAATATAATAATTTCTTTTATGAAAATTACTTTTACACTTTGAAAAATAAATTTGTTAAAAAGTTCTATGAAAATAAAAATGTCTAGATGGGTAGTTGTTTTATGCCTACCCATTGTTATCCGTTTTCACTAACATAATTTAAATTTTTTAATAAAACTAACAAAAGATAATTTTCAAAATAAGGTCCTACCATTTATCTTAGCTTGTAAAAGTAAATAAGAAATTTCAAGAAATGCAAAATTTGTAATGTCGTATGCTTTAAAACATGATAAAACTTAAACATGATGAGCAGCCTATGATAAAGTTACTTTGATAGTGATGAGACCATTGGGTGGCCAATAGCAATACAATTGCCATAATCTCTATGATTGCAGACAAAACAAGCCAAGTAGGCATTGATGAAATAGTTAAGATTGAAATCTCTAGAATTAGAGGCCATGGGCTATAATCACTCTCTCCTAATGTCCCTCCTCTCTTTTTAAATCCATCTCTCTCCTAAAAAGATGTAAAAAAGAAAAGATTGTAAACAAAATAACACAGCTACAAAAATCATACCAAAAAGCAATATCTAACATTTACTATAAGGTTACGACTTACAAAATATAGATTTGGTAATTTTGTTTACTTATTAGTTGTGGGTTTCACACTACTGACTAATAAGGAACATGTTAATCACAAATTAGTTACTAGTATGAACTCAATTATATTTGGTGGTTGTCCATTCATCCCACTAATTTTCATCATTACGTCCACTAACAAATTTTTGGAGTCCTTGTGTTGATGGGGTTATCAAATAGAGAGATTTGGAGGAGAAAGACGAGGCATTGACGGGTGGCGTGTTTGGACTTTCTCTAGAACTCCTCGATCTTTATTTATTTTTTGAAGTGCTAAACCTTTTGTTTTGGTGAAGGTATTTTTGTCTATTTATGAAAAAGTTTAACACCATCTACCATTTATTAAGTCAAAGGAGATGACTATTATTTTTTGAACCTCGGGCGCGTATTGGTAGTTTGGCCAAATTGCAAGGGAGGTAAATGTAATTAATTCAACAATTTATTTTGCGTTATGCTATAAACAAATTTTTCTTTTGTTATTATCTAATAAAGGCACTCCGCGACGTGCAAGGAAAAAAGGCGTAGTCAGTTTATTAGTTCTATTGTTTACTTGACTCAGTTTATCTACAATTTGCAAATTAGAGACATACAGTTTTATGTTTGGGATGATTTCAGAAACCTTCAGCATCACTTGGCGCACTAACTTGGAAATATCTCATTTGCCTCCCTTACTTTAAACTTTTGTAGCAATTGAAATCCATTTCAAAAAATAATATTAATAAACTCATTTTACGGGAGGGGATATAATTTCATTCCAAATTACCCTTTTATTGTCTTACTCTTTAGCTCGAAAACTATTTTTTGCCAACTCTTTATTTTATTAATATATAAAAATAAAGGAAGAAGGGGGACTTCACCAAAACCTCCAATACATGGTGATAAAAAATGATATATAAAAGAGGTATACTGCTCCCTAACATATATAATAATTTAAAAAACTTGAGTATATTAATAATAATTTATAAGCAAAATATAAAAGCATGAAGGTTTAATTCTGTTGAGATAAAATATAGGGCATTTTTGAAATATAAAGAGTTAATAATTCAAAGTTTATTTGAAATTTTTACAAGTTACAAAAGTATTATTTTCTTTATAGAGTGTATTGAGTTAATTAAAGGAGTTTTTTTTAAAATAAAATCATTATTATTATTTAGAGAACCAGACGAAATACAAAAGGAAAAGGACATGAACCAAAACCTCTATCAATAATGACAAATCTTAAGACCCGGAAGTCATTTTTAACTACAGAGACGCCGCCTACGAACAAAAGGAACACCTTGCAAGTCCATTCTTAATGCCACTCTTGTTGAAACCGGCAATGCAAAGTGAGAGTCGAAAATACAGAAAGATGAAGCAATTGCACCCACTTTAGACAGAGCATCCGCCACTTGATTTCCTTCCTGAAAACAATGTGTTACTTTGGAAACAAATCCCATGAATCCCTTAATTTGTTCCATCTCCTCCAAGATCGTCTAAGGGCAAACCGCTTTCTTCAGCAAAATTCGCACCAACAAAAGAGAGTCAACCTCACATGCAGCCTATCAAACCCATAACTTAAACATTGTTGTAGTCCAACAAGTAAGGCTTTAGCTTCAGCCTGAACACTTGACATCTCCCCAAAAGGAGCGGCAAAAGCAAAAACCATACCACCATTATCATCACAAAGGATCCCGCCACCCCCACTTCTTCCTGGGTTACCCACAGAGCATTCATCTGTATTTATCTTAACCTCCCCCACCAACGGCTTCACCTAGGAAATCAACTAAAACGAGTACTGAGAGCTTAACAAATGAACCCCATCATGGAATTCCTGCCAAGAACGGATCTTTGACAGCCTATTGGGGAACCTTAAATCGAAAATAGTCTTTAGTTCCTGAAAAATCTAGGTACAACTTCCTTGAAAATGCGGCTCATACCCTTCAAAAACCTTCCTATTCCTTGCCTTGCAAATTTGCCAACAAATCAGAGTTGGCAAAATCTCATAGACAAAAGCCAAAAACCCATTGGAGCTAAGGCAAAACCACCAAGCCGCCGGCTTCGACCTCATTCCCCTTCCCAAATAGGTAATACCAGCCACCAAACCAAAAAACTGCCACAATTGTAATGCAAAATCGCCTTCCGAAAACACATGATCCAGCATCGCTGCTTGCAACTGAGCACAACAGAAACATTTTGACGGTCCTTGGACACCAAACTTCACAACAGAAGATGCAACTGGAAGTCGATTCTTCAAAAGGCGTAGCATGAAAAAGGAGATCTTGATAGGCAAATAGGAATGCCATATTTTCGAGAAAACAAAAGAGGATGAGAAAGCAGATCGTACCTCTTGGAAACCCACAACAAGAGAAAAACACCTAATTGGGATGTCTTCCAAATTATTCGATCGGACTGATGTGACGAAGGGGGATCTTTCCTCAAAATTTTTGCTACTACTGGAGAAGGAACCCATTGCAACAAAAGCTGTTGATTCCACTGGCCAGAAGACACAAAATCTTGCACCTGGTGATTCGACACATTCTCTAGCCTTTGGCATAATGGCCCCGAGCCCAACCAATTGTCGAACCAGAAATTACTAACCCCAGATCCCAACAAGCTAATCATATTCTACTCTGCCTGCTTTCGAGTCACTAACATTCTCCTCCAAATGTGCGAGTCTCCTTGGGACATATCTATCATACAAGGATGCGCCGGGGGGCAATATTTTGCTGCCACAAACCTTGTCCAAAATGAGTCTCTTTGACGAAACTGCCACCACAACTTCATCGAAAATGCAAAATAAACATCTTCCATATCTTGAAAGCCCACTCCCCCTCCATCCTGAGGCAAGCGTAATTCCTTCCACCTCATCCAATGGTATCTCAAACCTCCTTCATGCACCTCCCCAGAGGAAATTGGCAAACAGCTTCTAAATCTTATTCAATATCCCCTTAGGAGGACAAGATGCTGCCAACATATGTAGCGGTAACGAGGAAAGAACATGTTTAATGAGAACAACCCTTCCACCAAACGACAAGAATATGTTACTCCACAAAGATATCTTATTAATCACCGCTTGGACCATCACCAAAAAATAAACCCCCTTCCGCCTACCCGGGAAGAGCGAACAACCCAAATATTGCACTAGAAATGACTTATGAGTAAACCCCGTGACCCGCTGCACATGCCTTCTATGAATCATGAATCAGGAAACAACTCTTCTATTTTTATTTTGTCCAAATCGATCGCTTGAAAACCAAAAAAAAAAAAAAAAGAAATGCTGAAAGTGATATATGAACTTGTTTGTGATGTTTTCAAGTTGATACAAAAAGTTATTTTCATCATTACAAAATATTTCAAGTTATCTTACAAATATTGTAAATTATTTATAATTTTAGATATCTTAATAGTTCTTGTCCAAACCAATGATATAAAAAAACTTATTAAAGAGGTCTTTCCACCCTTTATCAACTTTAAAATTTCAATTAAAGAACCAAATTGACAATTTTACAAAAATTAAGAAATAAAATCAATGTATTATGACAATTAAGCATCCACAAGAAAAGGGTAAATCTAGGATGAGATTATATTCTCTTCTATTATGAAATTAATAAAGTGATAAGTTTGAATGTTAATTCATCTCCCCAAGATATCTATTGAAATATTCATTCCCCTACAAGGTTCATTGGTACATTGATAAATCTTCCTGTAGTTTGTTAGTTTATTATCGATCTACTCAATTCACGTACTTGAAATACTAAATTCATGTATCTATATTAATGTTGGTACATGAACTTTTGGCCTTGTATCACCTATTCATGATGCTTATGTATAACCTTGAGAACTCTGAATAAACTAGTTAACAAAAGCATAAATTTCTCTCTACTTCTCACCTAGTTTTATAATTTTTCTATATTATTCTTGTAGTTTATAATTCAGCATACAACCATTACCAACCGCTGCCAACCAAATATAGATTAGCATTAGTTTTACAACATTTCTTCCAAAATGACCTTTTTTTAAGATTATAGTTTGAACTTTGAAGTGGATTGTAAACGTATTATAAAAAAAACCCCAAAGTTGAGGAGGCAAGTGAGATTTTATAAAGTTCTGAGGTGTCAAGTGTACTGTTAGAAATCTAATGGGAAGTTTCTGAAATTATTTCTTAGCCATCTCCTCCCTCGACTCTGCTTTTGATTTTTCTTTCCTCCCTCTTGTTTCCAAATTTCACCACCACCCCTGCATATGATATGAAAGCCTCCACGTCTTCTTTGCCCTTTTATTTTTCGTTCTCCTTCTCTTGAATCTCTGCAACCCACTTGCTGTTTAGTGAAGAAGAGGCCTTCAAAGAGAGAATTTTGAGTTAAAAGATTGATTTGTGCAATTTCTCATACATAGGATACGGGTAAGGTTTTTTTTTTTTTTTTTTTTTTTTTATACCCTAGAAGTATCTGAAAATCATGGTGAAAGCCTCCGTTCTTCGATATCTGATGAGTCAATATGGTTGACTCAGTAGACTCGGCCCGAATCTTCCGAATCTTAATGAGCTTCCACCGGATCTAGCGTCTCCGTGATATCGCGGGACGGAAGCTGAAGTTCCGGTGACGACTTGGCCACAGTCTTTGAACCATGGTCTGCTATAGTATCAAGTTACTAGGTTCAGAAATTTGGGGAAATTTAATCTTTTTCCACTTTCATATGCATCTGATTGGGTTTACGTCAAGTTTTAAGTGACTGGCTGTTGGGTTTAGCTATAGCAGGAATACATAATCAGGCTATTCAATAGTCAATACTAGACTGGAGCTCTGTTCAATCTTATGCTCATGAAAATTTAATCCAGGCTTGAACATGCTGTGTAGACTGATTAGGCTTGTGGACACCCTAGAGTTATTATCACATGAATTTTGCTTGTGAGTTTCAAATGGCAATGCTCTTTTTTCTTTTCTTTTTTTTTGTGTTTAACCACTTAGGGAACAAATTCTCTCTTGCTTTACCTGTTTGGCTAGCAGATTATTGTTCAGTGCTAGTTTTAATGAGATAATTTATGTTACCTGTTTTGTTTAACTTCTTAGGGAACAAATTCTTTCTTGCTTTTCCTGTTTGGCTAGCAGATTATTGTTGAGTGCTAGCTTTTATTGAGATAATTTATGTTAGTGACCTGCCAAGATATGGCCGCACTTAGTTACTGATTAAGCTGGATACTGTACAGCTTTCCTCAACCAGGAAGAAATGAATATTGTTGAGTGCTAGCTTTAATGAGACAATTTATGTTAGTGACCTGCCAAGTTATAGCCCCATTTAGTTACTCTGATTAATCTGGATACTGGACAGCTTGCTCAAGCAGGAAGGAATGAGTGCTTACAAGGCTTTTAAAGCATGTGTGCCAATTGAATGGAGTGATAAGCTGTATATAACCCTTGTTAGGGGTATGCCCGGAACCAGGGAGCTCCATAGGCGGACATTAGAGGCGCTGCACCTCCGCAAATGCAACCGCACGGTTGTGCGGAAAAATACTCCTACAGTTCGTGGAATGCTTCAGCAGGTTCTCAAATTAGCTTTTGCTTCAACCACATGTTTATTTTATATGGTCGAATTCCTCTCGTTGTTTGGCAACTGACAGTTGTTGAATAAGATTGAAACATAGAATTACATGGTATTTTTGGCATAACAGGTGAAAAGATTGGTTGCGATTGAGACGAAGGAAATGTACGAGGCTCGGAAACAAAGAGAGGCTAATCAGAGAGCTCTGTGCCCACCGTTGGTTGTCAGTCATCATCCTGCTCCAAAGACTGATTCCTCTCAGTAATCTTAAGAGATTCTTCAAGGCATGCTTGTTTTCAGTTTTTCTGCTTTAACCTCTCTCTCTCTCTCTCTCTCTCTCTCTCTCTGTACATGTGAACTACTCAGACACAGAAGCACGCATTTGAAGGTTATGATCTCTGTTCTGTAGGTACCTAGCACAGTTATTGTCTGAAATTTCCCAAGGCACTGATTGTGATTCAGATCTTTTGATAAACAGAGGTTTCATTTGTAGCTGAGCTTGTGTTAAAGCTGTAATGTCCTGGAAGATGAATAGAATTTGAGCTGTTGCAGATTTGGATTCAGGGAGCGTAGATTGCGGAGACTTAGGCGGTTAATGCTTTTTCATCAGAGGTTTTTCCTTTTGGAATGAGATCATTAGTTAGTGGATTAATGGATTTTTGCACTCCTGTTTGTAGAAATACTTTCATGTTATATTTTAGTTCATTGCTTGATGTATCTTGCTTTGATGCATCAACATATAAACAAATCCCTGCCATGAACTTTTACAGTTGTCTAGTTGCTAATGGTTACTTGGCCTTTCCATAAGCTGGTGAAAGGGCTTCTTAAGTTAATGCTTGATCAAATTTCTGAGATCGCTCCAATGCCTAGGGATTGTTGACCAGTGGTAAAAGATTACAGAATACCTACCATGAACTGAAGGACACCTTTTGTATTTGAGTAGATCTCGCTCAATACAAGGATATTGAAGGAACCCTTTGTATAGAAAAATTTTATTCATCTTCAAATGAAATTGGAGGAAAATACAAGGACATTGAACACCAAATTTGCGCACAAGGATTTATCACTCTCTCTTATTCTTTGCCATTTGGTTTCGTTCTGAGTCTACAACAGAAAACCAGATTCTTTGACTCCTCTACTGTACATGATCTCTAGCTTGAAGCAGTTAATGGAGGATAAAAAACGTGGCTACTATTCTGTTCTAATGCATGCAATTTAGCAGAAACTCCAAACAAGAGGTGCAGTATTATAAGTGCAGGCTTCTGTCTGCTTATAATTTTCCCTTCCATCTCTAAATTGGTCCCTATTATCTAGCACACCTGCTAATGCTCCCAGCAGAACATTAGGATTCGATTCCTGGCGTCCACACCAGCTATTGCAGCCTTGGATGCATCCTATAAATCCCTTACTATTCCTGGAAGACTCCTTGGATGGTCCTCTGTGATGCACCCTCTGAGGGTATCTTGAACCGTAGCCAACCAAGTAGCTGGTGGCCATTGGACTAGAGCCTAAGACAGAATCAACCTGTGATCTTGCAGATCCACTAATACTCCATGGCAGTTGAGCTTTTGATTGGCGGCTCAGAGATGATCAGAGTAGGACATGAGCAAAAATGTTGCGGACGAAACGTATGTTCTACATGCTTCTCCTTCATTCCAAACTGATTAAAAGAAACGTGTTGATAAATTGTAGGGAAACCATTTTAATCAGGGAAAGGTATTTTCACTTTTGTTGAAGTCTTCTTATTTAGCTGTTGAATTTAGTGCTTCATAATTCATATCATAATCACCATTAAGTGTCATTTATAACAAGGTGGGGGAAATTTTCTTATTTTCCCTAAGAGATCATTGGTTCAAATTCTTTTTTTTCCTCCTCACTTCTTAAATCTCACACTTCCCCGTTGGAAAATGTTTAAATTCCCCCCTTAAATGCCACCCTCCCCTATTGGAAATTATTTTTCTAAATTCCCTCCCCTATTGAAAACTATTTTTTTTAAATGTCTATTTAACACCTTAATACTATAGAAACCTATTTTAAATTTTTATTTCAAGAAATGATCATGAAGTGGTTCTTTTAGGTACCAAAGTAAGGTACGGGTACTGACTTTCGGAAAATTCGATCGGTAGGAAAGAAAAAAAAACACTCCTCTTGTTTTACTATGGGCTAGTTGTTCCATTTCTGAATTGCTAATAGGAATCATCTATGGAGGTCTTTCAAAATAAAAAATTCTACATAATCTAACAAGTAAAAACTCTTGTACATATTAAATTGTTTAGATGATGCTACCAGTCCCTTTAGAATCCATTTACAACATATTAGTGCTCTTAACCCTTCTCAAATCTGCAAGACAATCCTTGTTAAATGACAATTCTATTTGAAAGTGATTTATCCTTATCATGTGATTTATCCCCACAGTATTGGAAGAAAGTGACAACAATTGTACTCAAGTCAATTGTTTTGTTGTGGTCGAGATGTGAATTTGGATTTGAAATGATTGTTTTCTGCATTTTTTCAGAGATGATTACTGATTACTACACATAAATGACAGAAAATAATGCCATTAGCCAACTAAAACCATGCTTTCATTGATACATATTCATATGCTAATTGTCAGCTCAGTGCTGAAGTAGATGTAATATGATAAATAAACCTATGCTACAGACAAAAAGGATATTATCCTTGTACGTATTGTTGTCAATAACATTCTAATCCTTCCAGCAAAATTTCTCTAATCAAACCCTAGATTGCAAGAACCCTCAAATTTCCAACGACTTAAAGGACCATCAAAACCGAGAAAGGCAAAACATGAAAATGAACAAGACAACATGACCTGCGAAAAGTCATCATAACCTTCTTAGATTTGAAATCATAAATATAATCCTAAAACTAATTGGTCATAGATTACATCAACTTCTTGATAGTATGAGTAGAGAATCAGAAAAATTAAATAGAAAGAATACTCAAATGAAGAGAACTTGAAATTCTAAACAGAAAAATTTCTTTTCTCCAAAACTTTCGTGAACAACTTAGATCATCTTCATTCTCCTTGTATCAACACTCAAGATCGTATCAGTCAGATACAAATGCTCTTGCAACCTTCTCAACCTTTGCACAATGAAAATCGAAATTGACTCTCATATCTCTGGGGTTAACAAATGCAAACTAGGTTGCAAAATTCTACCTTAGCTCACTATAGTCAAATCTAACAATGTAATATCATCACTGCTCCTCACTGCTCATTCCTCCTCTGTGCTCCTTTCCACCAGAAATATGAAATATACAAGTGATCTTGCAACACGTGCGCCTCCACTTCTAACAAGAAATTCATTCTGAGTAAAAAATTGAAATTGATTTACATTTAGTTCATTTGTCAGAACTGTTTCTAGATTAAGGGGGAAAAACTCTAAAAGCTCGTATGATTTCTGTTTGGTTATCCGCAATATTCATGAATCTCATAGGAGATCTTAGCAACCGATTGAGAAAAAATAACAGGTATGAATTAGCAACTTTCCCCAAAGATGTTCGTCAACAACATTGTCAATAACTCTTTTGACACTGGCACAGAGTGAGGATTCTATACAAATATTACTCTATTGCTCATCATAAAGTACTCGTCAAGTAAAAAGACTCGCCTACACCCAAAGTGGACCACTATTCTAGTACTACTACAGCTTTAGTAAATCAAACTTGAAATCTTTTTTGGATACATGCCCTAAAATTCAATTTAAGCATGGAATTTGGGGTAAATTAACAAATAACTGCAATACAGTGAAAACTTAACATAGCAGGTAGAGATAAATGCTATATTCAGCAAAACTAAAAGTTAAAAGCTATAGAAAACAAGCCAACATCGGAAACAGCAGATTATACAACATTTGAACACAAAACCTAATGAAAAGACAGGAGGAAGACAATATACTTTATCAGCAGGAAAAGGATCTCAAATTCAGAAGCTTCAGAAATATCTCTATATAATTCTGCTGTCATTTACCAGATCCCTACCTACAACATGTCCAGACCTTATAAAGGGAAAATGGCATTTGTTCAGAACATATGAAAGGGATCAAATAGTACCTAATTTCTATGTGGTTTAAAAAAACTGACAACAAATCATATAACAGTATTTATCTTTCCACATATTATCTTTGGAATAGTTGAAAAAACAGGGACAGTATTTACCTTTCCACATATCATCTTTGGAATAGTTGAAAAAACAGGGACTTTGTTCATTTGATTTTCTTTTCCGTTTATTGTTCTAGTCCAATGAGATTTAAAAGATAGAAGCTGACAAAGTTCTGCTACAAAAATTTCTATTTTGACAAGAAAAGGAATCCAACTGAAAAAAATGATGGAATAAACTAAACTTCTTAAGTAAGAATAAGGCATGGAAATTAGAAGGCAAATCGAACTCCACACTTTACAACATATTCATAATCACCACTTCACCAAACTGCATGCAACAAGCCATTTTGTTCCATGAACCATCTCATAACCTAAAACTTTCCTGAAACTAAAACCTAAAAGCAAAATTCCAAGCCCTTCTCATACAAAGCATCTCCAAATAGCAACTTTAAATTTGGCATACATACTTTCCATTCAACATACATACTGGATGGTCCAAAGCCTCAACAAGAATATATAAAGCCATTTTCATTGAACACCAATGCTTGAATCAACATAAAGCAATGCAAAAATAACAGTAAATTACAATCATTACTAAGAAAAAAACTCAAAGTGAAAAAAAAATAAAGGGATTGAGGAGCCAGAAAGCATTAACAGATAGTACGTACTATGTTTACATTAGAGGCAGAATGCCACGTTGACGGAATACAACTTAAGAAAAGAACCAGGGGATTAAGATTCATCACCATGCAGAATTATGTAAAAATACCATAAAAACATTACGTCAAAGAAAAACCCTCAAACAATTGGAAACAAAAGGTACAACAGCAATTTAGACAATTTCAATGTCACGAGAGTAGCTACAGAAAAGGGCACAAAACATTATGTGCATCTAGGAAAGACAAAAGAATAGATTGAGTACAGTATTCTTTGGCTACCATCCATTTCCTTTTCTCCTTCCAAAATTACTTGAGATTAACATCATTTGGAAACTTTTACATGAACTCCTTGATAACTAAAAAAAACCCACAAGCAGCAAAAGATAAATCTGAAGAAATCTATAATAATGATGATAATAATAATGATAATGATAATCATAATAATAATGATAATACTAATAATAATAATAATAATGATAATAAAAGTAATAGTAATAATAAACAAGTTACAAAGGAAGAAAACATAGCTTTGATAGAGGATTATTTGAAAAGTTTTGCAAGAATAATAGTGTAGCACTAGTTGCGATATGATATTTGTGAGATGAAAAGGTGGTTGGGAAATAAAAAGGTGATTGGAATACTTGTTTATAATGCAATTTTTTTGCAAATAATCATCAATCCAAACATGTCTTCTTTTAAAGAAAAAAGGAATCAGGGAGGGGGAAAGCAAAACAAAAAACAAAAAACAGAAAACGAAAAAGAAAGAAAGAAAAGACAACTT
Source organism: Coffea eugenioides (assembly GCF_003713205.1). NCBI lineage: Eukaryota > Viridiplantae > Streptophyta > Magnoliopsida > Gentianales > Rubiaceae > Coffea > Coffea eugenioides. The sequence goes on from NC_040039.1 coordinate 28,738,516, forward strand.
TTCACTGAAGCAAACCCAAATTGGCTAACAAAAGGTTGACAAACAATTTGAGAAAGAAAGAAAAATAGAAAAAATGCACTCTTAAAATAACAAAGATTAAATGAAGTCGAAAAACTAAAGGAACAGGATGGGGGGAAAAACCCAAATATTACCATATGTTGAATAGTAGAAGCTAGGGAAAATGAATGCTCAATATGTGTCCTTACCCAATTTAGCGTCCCAGTAGTTATAGTTCAGAGTTGATAAGCTCTTCAACAGAGTTTGTATACTTGGAAATAAGATCCCTGAAATCAGACAAATCAAAGATGAAGCTGGTAAAAAGAGAGCCAAAGGCAATAAGAACAAATATAAGGTACGTATATATTGATAACTGAATGATGGAGATATCAGAATCTAGGCACCTTCGCTGATTCAATAACTGTTCAGTTTCCTCTAGTTTATGCTTTTGTCCCTCGACTGTCTGTCAATATTGGTACATCCTGGGCTCAGCTTTCCACATAACAAATAAAATCCAAAAGGATGCAAAATCTAAACAGAGTATAAAAATCCCCAGTGGCAGGACTTAAAAGAATGCCAAAATCGTAGAACAACACATTTAAACTCCACTTTTATCTATTTAGTTATCTTGAGGAGGAGGAGGAGGAGGAGGAAGGGGGGTGGTGTTGAGACTCAGTGAGTATGCCAAAATCATAGAACAACACATCTAAACTCCACTTTTATCTATTTAGTTATCTTGAGAGTGTGTGTGTGTTGTGGGGGGGGGGGGAGGGGGTTGAGACTGAGCAAGTGTGCAAAATAAGTCTTCATGTAGCATTACAACAACAATCTAAAGAATCTGCAGAAAACTTACCATGGATCTGGAGTTGATTGAACCCGAAATTGAGTTTAGCAGCTGTTGACACTTGTCAAATTGGCTGTTCAATTCGGTAACCTTTAGAAGAAGATGGTGAAGAAGAAGAAGAATGTACACAGAAAGCGTCATCATTTATGGTTATAGAATAAAAGAAGGTGGTATTAGTCTGAGGAAATTCATTATATGGATTAATTTTGATAGAATCACTCACTAGTGCATCTGAATGCTGATCTCGAGTTCCATTCTCTATAGCATCTGCTAAGTTTTCCACTAGCTGTAAACATACAAATCAAAAGAAAAGCTTATTAGAAAAAGCGAGGAGAGCTGGGGAACCAACTATTGCTATTTTGCCAAAAGTAAATTCTGGGTTTCTGACAGAAAACCTACGTGTAGAAGATGGAAATGAGATGCAAGTGACTGGTGCTGCTGCTGCTGCTGGGAAAAACAATGTTGCTGCTGCTGTTGTTGCTGCTGATACAGCGGTGGCTGTTGTTGGAGGAAGAGGTGGTGTTGATCCTGAGTGGAGGAGGGAGTAGAAGGGTTGCTGCTGCTGCTGAGAGTCTGGACGTTTGAGATCATTGACCAATTTCCTCCGTAGTGATCCATTGACAATCCTCAGCCCACAGCCCTCAATGTGCTTGCTAAAATGCCTACAAAAGGTGTATATATTATGAGTACTTCCAAGCCGAGAGGGGACCCTGGGCTATTGTGTTGCTGCTGTATTATTATTGACATCAATGCAATTATGACTATAATCTTGGAAGACAATGTTTGTATTTTTCACATTAACACTGAATGCTTTGCCTTCCCTAATACAAACATGTTGTACCCTTCCTAGTTGGAGCCCTGAACAAAAAAAAGATGATTCACAGAAATATTCAACACCATGTACCTCTTAAGTTAATGAAAGATTCCTTTTATCCTCCATCTTCCCCCCCCCCAACCCAAGCCACCACCCTGCCCCTCTTCCCCAACACTTAGAAATGATGCTACAATTTTCAACAAGAGGCCAAAGATCACATATATTGCCCATATAACAACATTTACCATCATCACATTACAATAACTATATATGTGTAGCAGATTCAATTAAAACTAAGAGTCTGTTTGATAACATAAAAAAGTGCTGAATCTGAATTTTTTCAGACATTCAGATGTTTTGAGTGTTTGATAAATGAAAATCTATTTGCTGAACTTGTTAAGCAGTGCTGAATCTGTGTGTATTTTTTTCAGCACAAGAATCCTAACTGAATGCTTAATTCTGATAAGAATCAATAGAATTACTTCAACTACCTTATCTTATCTACCAAATCTATCCTTGTTTGTTAATTATGTTCAAAATTCTTATCTAATTAAACAACATAATATTCTCTATCTAACGATTTTTAGTTTCTCTTTTCTCCCTTTTTAATGACTTTCATATCTTCTCCATACTCCTAATATAATATATTTCATCTGTTATATTAATTTGATTTAAAAATAAATATTGTCATTTTCATACCTAACAATTTTAAACTAATTAAATCATAGATTCTATTTCTTTTTTGAATGAAAGGATATAAGGGCAAAATTGTCAAATTAAACTTATTAAGCATTCAGCTATAAATATTTATCAAACAGCATAAATAGGTTTAGCATTAAAATTCAGACATTCATATATTTTTTTCAGTGCTTAAAATTCAGCAAATTAATTGTTTCAGTATTCAGATTTCAGAATTCAGACTTCAGAATTCAGATTCAGTTCTATCAAACGGAACCTAAGAATGGTAGCATCATTTCTAGTGTTTACTGAAAAATTAGTCCAAAAATACAAGTGTTTTAACATCAAAATGTAATAAGATCAAAGTCCATCAAATTCCTGCTTGTTAACAATAATAATGGTAAAGCACGTTGGGAGATTCTAAGCACTAACTTAGATCTGAAACTTTTTGATAGAACAATTTGGAGGGATATTTCTACATTACTAGCACAACAATTTGATCCAATTATTTGCCTGATTGTTTTGACTAACTACCAAAACTAGTAAAAGAAACAGAATCCTGGTTGGGATATTAATACTATTACTTGTTAAGGCTTGCAACGAGACAGAATGCTACTGCTGCTGTGCTACCCGCACCCTCCTCCCCCTTCACCACCACCCCGCAACCCCACTCCCTCCCCTTCCCCTCTATCCTCCATCTCCCCCTTCCCCCGCCACCCATCCCTTTTCTCCACCACCTCCCACAGCCCCCTCCCCCTCTACCCTCCCCCCATCTTCTCCCCATTCAGCCCAACCCACCCGCTGCCACCCTCACCTCCCCCCAAACCCCAGGCAGCCCCTCTCCCCAGCTTCTCCCCCTTCAGCACAACCCACCCGCTGCCATCCTCACCTCCCCCAAAACCCCCAGGCAGCCCCTCTCCTTCTCCCCTTTCCCTCCCACACTCAATTCACAAACCCAGAAATTTAAAGAAGCCCACAGACAACCATATTCAAAGACTTGAATTCACGGACCCCGATAATCACAAACTCCACAAAAACTTGAATTGATAGAAACCCAGAAATTTTACCGACAACCATATTATGCATTCTTAACAACAAAATAATTCCACGAAACAACAAAGATTCACACAAAATCCTCCCATTCAAAACTTAAGTTAAAACTTACAACCAAGAAAAACGAAGCCATAAAAAAATAACCAAAAAAAATTCAAGCACTCAAATCAGCATAATCCTGTAATCAACAAAAAAGAAAATAAGAATAAGGAACTTCACACTGCTTTGTGGCCAAGAAATGTAGCGATATAATGGCGGTGACGCTGGTGGCAGATTCTGGCGAAGTTGAAAATCCACTCCTATCCTATTCTCCTCTGTTCCTTTTTCCTGATCGGGATTTGTTCTTGGTTTTCCAAACTGAAATCTTCAATAAAATGTTCTATCAGTTCTTGGAAGCCTTCTCGTCCAGCTGACGAAGGGAAAAAAAATGATGAAAGGGGTTCTGAGTTTAGTTTTTGATATTAAAAAAAATGATGAAAGGGGTTCTGAGTTTAGTTTCTGACATTTGCACTGACCTCCCTTGTGGTTTGAAACATTACACAGACCTCCCCTGAGGTTACTAATCCTTTGCAAATTCAGTCCAAACGATTAAAATATTATTTTAGGGAGTGAAATTAGAATTTTGTACCAAATTTGTCCTTTGTACTACATGTCCAATGAATGACAAAGTATTACAAATCAATTAACAATTAATAAACTTTAAGGAGTATAGTTTATAGGCAAATACGCATTACCTATTTAAAATACCGGTTCTTTATGGGTATTTTATTTTCAAACATTTAATTTAATACAAATATTTACGCTCAAATACAGATTTGTATGTACTTTCAAATATTTAATTTTTGTTAAATGCAAAAACTACCAATCTCTCTTCCGTAAAAATATTAACATAACACTTTTTTAATTTTAGTTGCAAACATTTATGTATTTAACATAAATTAAATGATTCAGAATAAAATGCCCATAAAGAGCCAATACTTTACTCATGTAATGGATGAAATCCATAAAGAATTAATACTTTATGGACCATTTCTTCTTTTTAAAAAAAATATTTAATTTATATTAAATAAATAATCTACCGATTTCCTTTTTGCAAAAATATTACTGTAATACGTTTAGAATTTTACTTACAAACATTAATATATTTATCATAAATTAAATGTTTGAAAGTAAAATACCTGTAAAGAACCAGTACTTTAAATGAGTAATGCGTGTTTGCCCATAAAGAACCGGTAACTATTTAAAGTACCGATTTTTTACGGGAATTTTACTTTAAAATATTTAATTTAATACAAATATTTACGCTCAAATACAGATTTGTATTTACTTTCAAATATTTAATTTTTTTTAAATACAAAATCTACCAATCTCTCTTCCGTAAAAATAATAATATAACACTTTTTCAATTTTAGTTACAAACATTTATGTATTTAACATAAATTAAATGATTCAGAATAAAATGCACATAAAGAGCGAATACTTTACTCATGTAATGGATGAAAGTCATAAAAAATTAATACTTTATGGCCTTTTTTTTTTAAATATTTAATTTATATTAAATAAATAACCTACCGATTTCCTTTTTACAAGAATATTACTGTAACACTTTTTGAATTTTATTTACAAACATTGATATATTTATCATAAATCAAATGTTTGAAAGCAAAATATCCGTAGAGAGCCAGTACTTTAAATGAGTAATGCATGTTTGCCCATAAATTATACTCCTTAAAGTTTATTAATTGTTAATTGATTTATAGTACTTTGTCATTCATTGGACATGTAGCACAAAGGGCAAATCTGGTACAAAATTCTAATTTCACTCTCTAAAATAATATTTTAATAGTTGGACTAAATTTGCAAAAGATTAGCAACCTTAGGGGAGGTCAGTGTAATTTTTCAAACTACAGGGGAAATCAGTGCAAATGTCAGAAACCTCAGGGGAGGTATCTGCAATTATCCCTTTTTGATATTAAATTGCGCAAAAACTAAAAGAGTTGAAGGTGCTGAAATTAAAGGATAATATCAGAAACCTCCCCTGAGGTTTCAAATAATTTCACTAGCCTCCCTAAATTTTGTAAATTGCAGAAACCTCCCTTAGGTTAAGATTTTGATAACAAAATTAGTCTTAATAAGAAAAAGTAACATTAAAAAAGTACTTTAAAGGGAGAGATGAAAGTTTTATTTCACAAATATTCCTTATGTATGTATATAAGTTGTATTAGTAAAAAAATAAAAATAAATAAATATTAGAATTAATTAATTACATACATACATTTTACTAGTCAAAAAGTTCACATTTAATACATTAGACAATGCTAATAAATAACAAAACTACATTAATCATCACAAGATTCAGCAAAACAAATTAATCATCTTTTTTAACATGAGATTTAATATGATTCTTGTGATTGTTAACATCAAAAGAATTTCAAATTTTGCCTTTCTTTTCCCTCTTTTCTCCTTTACTTCCATGAAATTACTTTACAACTACCACAATTTTAAGAGTTTTAAACAAAATCTCCTCATGAACAACCTTCTTTTTGCCCTCTGTTTTTTTCTTCTACCAAAACCCTTCTTCTCTCATTGTGTACAACTGATTTCTAATCATTGTTAAGTTTTATCAATCACCAAATAGCGTCATTTGGTACATCAATTGGCATTATTTCATATTTGCAAGTCACTGTTCATTATTAAAAAAAATTTCCAACAATTATTTCTATTAATGAATTACTAATAATTAATTAGTACACTAATTACTCAATCATTAGATATTAGTTTCTAATAAGACATAATATCTTAGAGTATATGAGTAATTTCTCCCCATGTGATGTAAGTAACTGGATCCACAATTTTACTAAGGAAAGTAAGTATAACTTTACAAACCTCAAGGGATGCAAGCAAAATTGTCAAAAACCTGAGGAGAGGTTTCTAAAATTATCCCGAGATTAAAAGTTTGAAGTACATTTCTTGTTTAATGAGGCTACATCCTGCAATTAGGCAATCAACTGTTTCCAAAAGAACATTTGGGGGGTAAATAATATTTGGTACCCCTAAATTTTAAAAATCTCGCCTACCTCCCTTATTTTTAACTTTTTATAACTTTATCAACCCATTTTAAAAGATATGATTTAAAAATTCATTTTGGGATAGATAAAACATTTCTATTCCAAAATTACCCTTTTTTCGTGGACCTTTAGTTTTCATAACAAACCAAATTAAATCCTTAAGGATTACAACATATTAATGATGGTGAAAGATCTTTTATAATTTTTGAAATCATCAGTCCAAACAAAAAAATGTAAAAGAAAAATTTGTTATAATTAGGGAAAATAACATTTTGTGCTTTGAAAATACCTCAAATAAGTTTCTAACTATATTGTTAATAATTTTTCTTTCTCTTGTTTTCAAGCCATCGATTTGGACAAAAAAGTTGGATCATTAAAAAATTCTAAATAATTTATAAAATCCTAAATTCATCCAAAAATACTTTGTGCTAAAGAAAGTTACTTTAATGTTTTTGAAAATACCTCAAATGAATTTGTAAACATAATTTTAGACATTGTTTTGTTTCTGATATTCAAGTCATTGGTCTATATAAAAAATTAGAAAGTTCAAAATTTTAAAATTTATAAAACTCCTCAAATTAAAAAAAAAACATTTTATAGTGAATGAATTTTTTTTTCTAAAGCACCCGCTAGTATAATCGATTCTATTATAACTAAGCTTTCACACCATTTGTCTTTATTTTCAAGCTTTTAGTAGTATATGTTCACTTTTGGAAAAATAGTAGGATAACACAAGGGCAATTTTGGCATGAAAATATTTTCTCTCTCCAAATATGAGTTTCTTATAATATTTTTTTGAAATGGGTTGATAATGTTACAAAAAAAAAGGGAGGTAGGTGAGATTTCTCAAAGTTCAAGGGTACCAAGTGACATTCCTACAAACCTTAGGGGAGGTTTCTGAAATTATTCCTTACTTTTATCTAGTAAAAAATGTGTAAACTTTTCCATCTTGTATAAATTTCTCATGAATAGAATGGTAAAATTTAAAGTCTTGCAAAATTGAGTGTAACTAACTCTCTGTCCGGCTCTAGAGTCATAAAAATGATAGTTAGAAGAAGAGAGAAATGGTACGTTAGCTAGTACAAGGATAAGACTTGGGTTAAACTCGTCTAATTTACATACCTTCGGATCTCTTCTGCTTCATTAGAATCAACTCCCATTTACAAGATATTCATCGATCACAATTAGGAATTTCATGAATAGGTCTTGATTGATATAATTTAACCAAATCAGGGACGCTACAGTGGTTCAATTTACCCCAATTCGTAAAGTTTGCTTTTGTTTACAATATCAGCCACCAAAGTTCTTGTTTTTCCATTAACTCTTTCTCATTATAGCATTTTTGTAGCATAGAAAAAAGTCTATAGTATAAGAATCAATTTTCAAAAGTAATTATACACGGTGATGGTCCAAAATCTTTGCTCATGTGACTAGCAACTTTTTTCACAATCCAAAACGCGATGAATCAACTACCAGGCATTCCCACTTAGGCTATAATCGAATTGAGAATTTAACAAATATTTTAAAATTAACTTGTTAAATACTCGATTCGAGATCAATTTTCAACGAACTCAAGTTCAATTAAAATTCATTTATAGTTTTAAATTGAATTCAAACTTGTAGATATTCGACTTGTTAAAACTTGATCCGATTCGAATAATTTTTAATTTTTAAAATATTTGTATATTTTATGTAAAATTATATATGCATTATTTTATTATTTAGATATTATATATGTAATAGTGATAATTTAATATTAAAAATTGAAAAATTAAATAAAATTTTCGAGTCTCAAATTGAGCTCGAATTGGGCTCAAATTTGAACTTAAAATTTCAACTCAAGCTCGAACTATGAAAAGTTCAATTACAATTCTCTTTACAAGAGAATGCAAAAGAAAGTTCACATCTTGGGTAAGTGCATATTGAGGAAAGAAAAAAGCCTATTTTACACAACTCTCGTGCCAAAATTTCAAGAAAAGTGCTTAGTAGTCCCTCGATTTGATTAGTAGAAATGAAAAAAAACAAATGTGTATGAAATAATTTCTCACAACTTAGCTGTGAAGTCGAAGCAAATCAGCACTAAATTTCACCCTACTTCCCCACTCCTTAGGAGAACCTAACCCCATTCACTAAATTTATGGCTGTCTTTATGTTTTTTGCCAATTCAGCCGCTGCTCCAACATAAGTTTGGGGTGTTAAATTCAAGAGCATCATCTTTGCATCTCCTGGTATATCCAGGTTCTTAATAAATTCTCTCATGCTCCCTTGGGTCACCGCTCTTCCTCTTGTTACCTCCTTCAGTTTTTCATAAGGCTCTGGGACACCATATCTTCGCATGACCTAAAGACCAAACCAAAAAGATTATCATGTGAGTCGATTCTACAAAAGCAATAAAGTTAACTGAAGATAGTGAAATGAAAACCATCCACAATCTGAAGAAACAGTAAACAGTCAGCCATTCAAAACTGCAGTGAGTTCAAAAGGTACCAAATTAATTGTGAATTAGTCACTTAAATGCTAGAAAAATTCCTCCCCACTGCCACCTTAGACCATTTCTTGTTAGGGGAAAATATCTGGATCACTTCCAAACGATAGGGACTTGTCTCTAGTACTTAATCCAACCCTCTACAGATTATCTGTTTGCCTCCACATCACGGTATCAACCTATTCAACCACCTAGCTAGGCCTTCTCTCTCGAGACCAACCCACATTCACCCCTTACCCATATAAACCTCCCCAATCTTCTTCCTCTATCGAATCTTACAGGTCATCACTTCTTCAGTATTCTAGCTCTATCCATCTTGCCCAAATGAACACCCAGACAATGACTTCCAAACCCAGCACTTCGCATGTAAAAATCAAACTACAAATCAGATTAAACTTAGTGTTTACTCATCTGTGTTAAGCATACCCTGAACCAAGTAAAAGAAGAACTTAAAAAATGAAAGACACTTCCACAAATCCTTCAGGTCTCTATATGTTAGTGAAGAGGGAGTTCCCTGCTTTTCTATTACATGTCGGTGTTCTAGAGGGTGCATAATATTTTGGGCTCGTGTGTCATGAAAGTAAAATTGAACAACTGAGTGCAAGTTCATCATTGGCAGCTTTTAGGAGTGTGCTTTTATCGTCTATGTAAAGAGCTCAGGAATCCTCTTACTAGATAAACTATTGGACTTATTCTGCTCTCAGAAATTACTCAAATTTAGCAGAGAATCCTGTTGCTGTAGAAAGGCAAGTTCTTCCTTCCTCAGAGGGATGGAAGGCAGCTGTCAATGTGTTTTTAGTGTGTTCTACGTAGTTCAGTCTTTTATGTTTATTTATATAAAGAACTAAAATTTTCCTTTCCAAATCTTCCTTAAGTTGTCTTCTTCATTTTCTTCCTTTTGCTTGCACTCTTCCTAGTTTGAAAAACTGCGAGTCAATCAATTATATGTTATAGCTCAAAGCAATTAAAAGAGTTCCTATAAATATTTTTCCTTTCAGGTAGACAATAACCATAGCCATGAAGACAGTACAGGAGTCCCTATTAGTTGACCTCAGGGAAAATGATCTAATTATATAGTTCTTTTTCAAATCTGAAGGTGTTAACAGTTATATAGAACTCATTAAAGATGTCTGAATGTAATAAGAAATTAAATTCGTACTAGAATCTTTCCCGTTAACTCTTTTGCCCATTTAACTTGGGATCTTTCCATCACAGACATTATAAGACTTTGTCAAGTTATATACCAACATCTTGCTAGGAGGAGAAATTATGGGACTAAAACTACACAGTTTTTCTGCCCAGCATGCCAAATAATACCAACATCTCATCAATATGCCAAGTTACTGAGTACCAACTCCTCAAACATGCAACAAAGAAAGTAGACACCAAGTAACTGAAAGCACAAATTCAATATCAATTTATTTAGAAGATATCAAATGAAGATATTCACGCACAGTTTGTATTGGTTCTGCAAGCACCTCCCACGTGTGGTCCAAGTCTTCACTCAGGGAAGCTTCATTGACCTACAATAAAACAAAACCAGCCAAATTAGAAGCAACAAAAATGATGCCCAATTACCAGTTTTGCAAAGTTCTTAATATTTAAATAAAGATAAAACTGCTTTGGTTCTTTCATCTGAGAAAAGAAAAAATAGAAAAAGAAAATATATGGAAAAGAGTACATGGCTTCCTTCTAGAATGGATTCGTCAGGGGAAAAGACACAGTGAATTTGCCACAAGAAGCTATTATTCCAGTATTGTCAGAAATGCATTTCTAGTACAGATGTTAGATGCATTAGAGGCCACCAATTGCCAGCTGAGGTAGCCGACAAAAATCAACAAACTACAACTTTTTAGAATAATAAAAATAAAACTTTTTAGCAGGGTTTGATTGCGAAGGAAGAATGGAAGAAAACAAGGAATAGAGACACTGATAATCAAAGCATCAAACCAAGATGACACATATCCATGGCCTATATCCGATTCTCAAACAACTTTCGCCTTCTGATAAGCCCTAGCTAAAATACTAAAGCAACCCAACATTTTTCAATAAACTATGTTCTACAATTGGCCTGTGAAAGCCACCACAAAGACTACTCTAACTGAAGACCCTAAGAATCTTACCATGCTATTCCCTCTGAACTAGTAATCATGAAAAACCAATTACTGAGAAAACTGATTGAGCAACTTCACAAAGTATAAAGCTTACTAACAACTATTCCCTGTGAATAGATCCCAAGACATCATCTCTTTGACTAGTTATTCCCCCTTCATTTCCTAATCAGCCATACCACACCAATGAAGCAACATGAGCATGAGACTACTAATTCCACACAAGCATCTTTCTTATATACAATACTCAACATTCAATACCCCTCTGGTACTCATATTTCTTGACCATCAATGAGAGAACTATTGTAGAATACCTGAAGCTTCCCAATGCCCATTAATGTATTCCTGTAGGCTAGCAGAGAATGTCCTAAACCTACACCCATGTTTCTCAGAACAGTAGAATCAGTCAAGTCCCTCTGCAAATGACAAGCACAGAAATCAATAAGTAACTTTAAACAGAAAAAAGTGCAACTACAAAAATAAAGCACAAGCCAAAGTAATTACACATACATATCAAGCACAACCTTGGGATCTATCTAAAACAGTGTCTAATCAACTTTGTTTAAATTGAGTAACAACATCCCTAGCCAGGGTAAAAACTTCCAAGTACAATGATGAAATGGATATTTGCATAGAGCTGAAGATGACACAATTGAGAAGGAAAAAATATTGCACATTTACCTGCCAGCGTGAAATAGGTAACTTCATGCTTAAATGGGACAACCCTGCATTAGCCACTCCAAGATTTCCTTCGCTATTTTCAAAATCAATTGGGTTAACCTTGTGAGGCATTGTAGAAGACCCAATCTCACCAGCTTTAGTTATCTGCTCAAAAGCATGTACAAACACCAATCTTTCATCAAGAGACAACATGTATGTAAACATGAAACACGTGTACATATATATAAATGAGAAAAGTGTTCATATAAGAACATAGACAAAAATTGAAAACAAAAGATTTAAAACAACAAAAAACAGCACTGACCTGCTTGAAGTAACCTAAAGAGACATATCCCCAGATGTCTCTATCAAAATCAACTAGAATGTTGTTGAACTGGATTATAGAATGAAAAAGTTTGCCCATGTAGTCATGAGGTTCAATCTGCATTGCAGAATAATTAAATCAAAACCATGAAGTATCGAATAGTATCATTATGTCAAAGACATAAACCATGATACTTATTTTCATGAAATTGTCATCAAACCAGAAGATCATTCATTGGGAACCAGTATTAAAACTTTCAAATGAGGCAAGACCAATTGGTAATTCTAATAGTGAAGTGGCAACTCAAAGCACTGGGTGGCCTAATGCATGACTCAAATACCTCTGAAGAATAAGCTTCTAAATCTGCCAAAACCAAGCCTTAGGATCAAACATGACAAGGATCCCATAATATATTTTAATAAACTAGTCAAGGACAAAAAATAAGGGACAGGAAATGAGAAAATTTGAGCCAGAACATGATTAGTTTAGGAAAAGTACTTGCGGCACATAGGGATTGAAATCAATTCCAAGAGATGTCACAAATTCCTCCGCAACTTGCGGCCAATTGATATCAGGATACGCCACAAGATGTGCATTATAGTTTCCAACAGCACCAGCAAACTTCCCAAGTATTTTAACTTTTGAAATATCCCGCTTTTCCCAACTTAACCTGAATGCGAAAATTGCCATTTCCTTTCCCAAGGTTGTAGGTGAAGCTGGCTGCAAAGAAATGGCAGATGTGAACAATTCATTCGAGTTTTCAGCTGTTTGAAAAGTAAAGAATCAGAAACAGATCCAGCAATAAGTGTCATAAAATATATTGGAGATTCATTGTGCCTTAAAAGGGTAGAATAACTCAGGTTGCATTCCCACGCCCAATCCCCGAACCCCCTCAGGCTCAAAGAAAAAAAAATTAAAATAATAAGAAAGAACAAGTGATTGTTACCTGTCCATGGGTGCGAGAAAGCATAGGAATGTGAGCATTTTCCATAGCCATGTCACTTATGGCTGAAATCACTTCATCCATAGCAGGTAACATCACCATAGAAAGAGCTTCTTTCAGCATAAGTGCATGAGCAAGATTGTTAATGTCTTCAGACGTACAGGCAAAGTGGAAAAACTCGAGCACCTAGACAAGCGACAAGAAAAATACTGAACATATGCAAACCATGCACAGATATTATTTTGGGTTCCATAATTCTTTGGAAACATCATGCAGGGAAATCAAAAGAACTGAGAGTCCTAATGAGGCCATCATGTCATGTCTATAGAATAGAGTAGAAGGAAGGATGACATTTCCATTCAGCTAACATCAAGGTTCCAAACTGACACCTTTCCTATCTCTGGGTGTGACTGGCACCTTTGCTTCAAAAAGTATTCCACTGCCTTAACATCATGGTTAGTCACTTTCTCAATTTTCTTGACTTCCATGGCATCATCCAAGCTAAATCCATCAATCAAGCCTTGCAGATAAGTCTCAGCATCTTTAGAGAAGCTTGGAACCTCAGGAATTTCAGGAACTTGAGAAAGTTTTAACAACCATTTCACCTACAAAAAAAAGGGTTTCTGGCTATGATTTTGTTTGAAATTCATAAAGGCAGAGATGACAGCAAGGCAAAGAAAGAAATAAAGGACATGAAACACTCATGATCATTGGTGAGATGTTAAAGTGTTAAAACTGCTCATCCAAATTCAAAGAATAAGCATGATCAAGTTAGCATGAGAATTAGAGTTGCAAAGTAATTTATTAGATTGGCACAGTAAACTTGGAAGTGTGTACATAGCTCACCTCACCATATTCACACACAATATATATGACTGAAGAGAAAAGGGTCCCCTCTAAGAGATCTCTGCTCGTGAACTGAGACATTTATCCCACCACATAGATAAACCAACACACTTTGCCAACAGCCCTCGTACAGATCTCAAGTTAGGATGGCCAGAATTTCATGTCATGCCACATTTGCAGATACAGGAAGTAAAACTCCTCTGTGGATTGGTAGATGACAATTTATGTTTTGGACACCACTCGACATGATAAAAACCACAAATCGATAATACTATCCAGATCCAGCGCTATCTAACATCATTCCACCATTGCAGTCTCCATCAACATACAGAGTGTAATATAATATGACAAACTAATCTCTCTTTTTCCTTGTTAGAATATTTCGGCTGCATGATCAATAACTGTTTAAGTTTCAAATTCAGATTTCTAGAGAAAATTTGGTACTTTCCTTCCTCATAACAGCATTTTGTGGTAGGAATCACTACTACTCTTAAAATTCCCGAAGTAAAGCTTCAGCAGCCAAATTCAGCATGACTAACAACACAAGGATCAAATTTTAATAATTCCATTTCCTTCCAATCTTACAGAATTGTCAGACAGACTAAAATAAAACTTCCAGCAAAAGCCAAAAAAAGATTCAAAAAAGAAAAATATGATTTCTGTGCTCTGAAGTTCAAAATCAAGATAGTATAGAAAGTAAAGCTCCAAAAAATTTAAAGTAAGTCATGTCATGTATCTGCTAGTCCACCCATTTTGCCCTTTTTCCTCTTACTTTATTTGAAGCCAACACTAATTAGATAAGTTACTTCCAACCAGAATGTGAAATCAGGTGACCAACAATTTTCATTATGCTCTGAAAACTCAAACAGTACATTCCAGATGGTTTGCAGCAAGAATTATCTATAAGTCAGGGAAGCAATTTAGCAATATTACCAGTTAAAGAATTGCAGTATTAGAAACATACCTCAACTAAAACCCTAAAGCGAATTAAACCATATTCACTCATAAAAAAAGCTAGCTCCTTGACCTTAGCCCAATAACGTCCATCAAGAGGACACAGAGCTGTTAAGCTTGAGAGCTTTAAATCATGTGAATCATCAGCAGACATCTTCCTTCCCTATAAAAAAAATTCACAAAAACCCAATAAAATTTCACTAACGAAACCCCATAATAAGAACACAAAAATTTATTTGAAAAAAAAAATTCCAAGTTCCACCTGCCCTTTTTAAAAAAAAACACACACACAAAAGAACTGTAATTGCAACAAGGAAGAAGTTAAATAAACATGATGTTATCAAAGTTTCATCAAATTAGAAAAGAAAAAAAAGTAGCCATTACTTTTTCTACAGCTTTGGTACTGCTCTCTTTTGCAGCAGCTTTGCAGCAGCAGTTTTTGAGTGTGTGAAATGAAGCATTTGAGAGGTGGGGAGGACGGTGATGGTAGGGAAAATGGAGGTTTAAGGTTTGATAATTGCAGATTGGATTGCAATACGGCACTGCTTGGCAATGAATACGAGATACCACCCTAAAACTAGCCTCCACTTCCATCGGGCCAGACTTCTTCCCTGAATGAAATGACTAAGGGGATGCTTGGTTGAAGCTTCAGAATCGTAATTGTAATTGGAATTATCCTAGGTGAGTTGCCCTCACGCAACGCATGAGGCTGCCCTGATCTTGATGCTATGCTGCAATGTAGTAGCACAAAGACGATAAGATGATAATTTTCAGGCTTGCCCAGAAATGTCCAATTATTCAAATTGGGATATTAAATATAAAAGTTACATAAAGGTGCACCAAAATCTTTGCAATTATTTTTTGCAATTTTATTAAGCAATGAAGAGAAGCCACAATTTCAACCAGGTTGCTAAAGGACAGAGTCATTTTTGTTTTGCTGACTAATTGGACAGCAATGGCAATGTCATTAGTTTGAAACTAATACATCACCGCATAATGCTGCCTTACATTGTCTATGTACACCAAAAATGTGTTGCTCATGAACAAATTCAACAGGAATTTATAAACAACACTAAAATATGTTGGGCCAGAAATCCATATAATTGTAAAATATAGGAATGGCTGCAGAATAGCAAGAGATATAGGACTCAAAACGATAAGGATTGGAGAATTGTATGTGCTTTCTTGTCTATGATAAGATAAACAAGCCATTATCTCATACTTAGAATCTTCTCAACACAACATATGCCATTTAATTTTTGTACCAGCAACTCTTAGCATCATAGAAAATAAACATAAAATCTTATAGACTAAAAAGAGAGAGGGAAGAACACCCCAAAACAAAAAACTAAGTAAGATTAATTAAATAACAAAAAGTTAATTGAGATTAAGCATTACAGACTCAGATTGTTCGCAATCTAAGCACAATAATAGTAGAAAGGTCCACAAGTGCAATAGCATGGCAGTTCCATTTTTTTTTTTCAATCCAACCAAATCAAACTAACTTTCACTAAATATGATAACTCAAGCCAATCCCCTGGGAACAAAATCAACAAAAAATGTAATGAAAGAACCATACTCTAGCAAAAGAAAAAGGACAAGCAAGATTTATGTAAAGACATGAGCAAAGGACATCAATTATACCTGTTTATTTTGTGACAAAACGGTGTCTTCAGAGTTCAAACTATTGTTTTATCAAATGGAATAAAAAAGTAAAGCTCACTACATTGACAAAATATACATCCAGTCTAACATGAAAACTTCATGAAGAAATGTCATTGAAGTTGGCAATATCAAACTACATCCCCTAATAAACAACTAAAAAGTTGTGAAATTTGCTTGATTGATGGCTTGATTGATGTTCTTTAAGGATCATCATCATCACAAATACAAGCTTAAAAAATAGCTTCATTACCAGTGGCACTGGTAACTAACCAGGTTGGCATTCCCAACCGAAATAAATTTCAACAAAAGACAAACTACAAATTGCCTAAGAAAACTAATTAGTTTATTTTCCTTGCCAATATTGAGTTCATAAACAAAAGAAAAGCAAATCTTGCAACCCATCAATAAGATTGACAAATAACCAAAATCTAAAAAACAAGGCTAACATCTATAGACAAAGGGAATGAGCAAAACTACAAGTTGAACAGCAAATGTACAACGAATAATATGGCAGAGTTGAATTCTGGAAAGAGTAAATTGAACTTTAGGTCCTGGCAGTGTATGATTCCCAAAAGAAAAACTCGAAACAGTAAAAATGGAATAAGTAAAGCAAGAAAGTAAAAGAAAATAAATTTGGATCTAAAGGAAATAGGATGCCATCACAAATTTTCATCTTCACTTTTCTAAAGACTAATAACAGGGTTAAGAGAGCAGAAAGCTACAGTAACTGCAGGTGGAGAAATCTGTTCACACACAAAAAAGGGCATTAAAACATACCGTCATGGCTTAATGAAGAAAAGTAACCTCTTTTATTTTTTCTTCCTTCATCTAACAAAGACTTAGAATAAACAACACTGGCAAGAGCAAATTTATTAGGAAAAAAAGGAAAACGAAACCTTGGATCTGCACTAAACAAATTAACATTTTTTTTGTTCAAAAAAAAAGCCCCTAAATAAAATTCACCTTGAGAAAACAACTTCTACAATCCTTTTCTACTATGGTGCAAATCTTAATATCTCAACCTGTAACAAACATTTGGAATTTAGTAGAAAATAAAGATAGTTATAATTCTTATGTTACACCATGAAATCTGGCATAGCATATGTAAGATCACAAAAGGAAGTAAAACAATAGGAACGAAGCACTAAGCACCTGAATGTTTTTTCAAAGTTTTACATCTAGATCACACTCAATGTAATTAGTCATCTCTACAGAAGGAAATTGAACCTGAGAAAGTACCTTAAAGTAAAAGCCTTTAACACTTACTAAG
>NC_040039.1:28763973-28819806 GCF_003713205.1 Coffea eugenioides
ACAAAGAAAGGATCAAAGTTTTAGTTAGTTTATGTGTTAGAGACTTGTCATTTTTATAGTGTAAAGATAACCCAACAGTCACAAGCTATTTAGCTACTATTTCACATGTTTATGGACATTGATAGGCACCATTAAGCCCCTTCAATGGATAGAAAATGTCAAAAATGTTTCAGAAACTTTTGGCTTCCAATAGATCCTTAAGTTACCAGATTTTTTGTTCTAACAAGCCTAATTTCTATTTGATTCAGAAATTATTCCAACAATGCCCCACTTAATTTGTGAATGAAATAAACAATCACATATAAATCATGCATACAGATAAATATCGTTAGATTTAAACTTTTCTTTTATTGTAAGCACACTACCAAATCTAACAAAATCAAGGTTGCATACAACACTAAACCATGATTTAAAAATTAGACTAGATATACTACACATATGATATTATAAACATTAGTCAATTCACAAAAAACTTTAGCACTATTATTGGCCATATGTTCCATCCTAGATTCATGATCATAAGCAAAAGCAAACCCAACTTTTGTTAGAAGCGGCACCACTCTATGATCATATAGGTGAGCACACTTTAACCTTTATATGACCAAGCACTAAGAAAGAATTTACATTTCATTAAGAGTATAATTTCAACATATACTCAACCTCTTATAACACTATGCACTAGTTGGGTGGGAATGTACATAACAGTACCTAGTGCTCACAACCACTTAGCAACTTGTTGTTACTCCTTAAACCTTTTCATCTACGGGTAGTGCTAGGATCAAGGAAGTGTTCTGATTGCAAGTGATTTTACATTAAGGTTTTCAACTGCATATCTAATGACGTTAGATTCACCAAATTCCTTAACAAGGGTTTAGTTGATGGATATTCTTAATTGTTATAGATTCTCATATATAATAAACATAGCGTCATTCTTTATTAAAATTTGTCTAAGGCACTCAAGTCTTAAACTTAACATATCTAGATTTACCATTACACCTTTTTCAAGTATTTAAAGCTCTAGACATAGTAATTTCATATTGCATAATAAAAAGACTGGATACATAGGGTATGGCCACAAACCCTAAACAACTTGCTTCTTTCTCTTGACTAAATTTAGAATAAATGCAATTACCAGCATTTGTACTACCAAAATTCACTTGAGAGTAATACAAATACATATTTCTCCTACCATAGTTTAGGTGATTGCCTTAGATACACATGCACAAATATTGAATAATCATCAATTAAGGTAATAAAATACTTTTTACCACATTTGAATACATGTTACACACCTCGTTTCTTAGGCTATAATTTGACATAAAATATTATTTCCTATATTCACATGTTACAAACTACCAAGCCATAAAAAATAAGAAAATTTAATCAAATAGGTGGAATTGACACACTTATTGATAACCATGTTAAACATATCATATAAACTTGTTTGACAAATACACCATCCTTGGACAATTTCAATTACTCCTTGTCCTTTGAACTAATATTTTTGTCCAAAATTATCCTTCCCATTGTATCATAGGATAAGTATCCACCATGAATGTCTTGTTAGCATGAAGACATTTCCTTTAATAGTCGTTCCAACTTGGAGTAATTTTTCAATGATTACGCCCACTATGAATAATACAGAAATCTCCACTTCATGATCTTTCGAGTTTTCTTGTAGTCCAATGCAGTCCAAATTTCTCTAGGAGTTTGTTCACGAAGTAAAAGTTGTAGAAACAATCCATGAGACCCTCTACACAGCACTTCATCCATTTTACATTTCTTTCATCTGCTTTGCTATCATCATCTTGTGGAGGAGAGATCGTTGAAATACTAGATCATATTTGAGTACATTTCTGGTAATAGATTTCTTTGCACCAAATTACTCACAAAATAACACCTTAAAATTATTGAAAAAATAAAACAAGGAAATATAAGAGTGCAAAAACTTCACTAACAAATTTCACAAAAGATAGGGATTTTGTTGATGATTCTTGAAATAGGTACAAACACTATCATTAAGGTATTTATTGCCCTCACTACACTTAGTAGTTTGTTTCTGAATTAAGGCAATATACCTCTAGGATACAACAAGAATGATGAACTTTTGACGGCAAAATCAGAAGGTCTTTTACTAAGAAAGGATCAAAATTGCTAAGTTAGTTTATTTTATTAAAAGCTTGTCATTTATATAGGAAAGACAATCCAAAAAACATCAAAACTAAAGAATTACAATTCCCTCACTTCAATGATCATCAAGAGGCTGCTTTAGTCTCCTTTAATTGGCAAAAATACCAAAATCATTTTCTCACTATAATGATCATTAAGAGGTTGCAATTAATCTCCTTCAATGGATAAAAAATGCCAAAACCGTTGTCTCACTATAATGGTCATCAAACTATTTCCAATTCGATTAACAAACTATTTTAACAATCCCCCATTTAGTTTGTGAATTAAATAGACAAACTAACACACATAAAATACCATGCATAAAGATAAATATCATTAGATTTAAACTTTTATTTTAGTGTTAGTATATCACTTAGAACCAATCAAATCATGGTTGTTTATAAAACATTAAACCAAAATTTGTAAATTAGCCAAGAAATACAACACATATGACATTTAAACATATGATCAATTCATAAAAATCTTTAACACTATTATTAGTCATGTGTTCCATCCTAGATTCATGATCATAAATAAAAGCAAATTCAACTTTTGCAAGAAGCGGCACCATTCCTATAATCATTTAGGTGAAGACCCATTCAAACTTTTTATAGGACCAAGTACTAAGAAAGAATTGACACTTCATTAAGAGTTTAATTTTAACATATACTGAATCTCTCATAACAACCTGCACTAGTGGGGTGAAAATGTACACAACAATACCAAGTGCTTACAATCACTTAGCAACTTCTTGTTACCCTTTAAATCTTTTCATCTAGTGGTAGTGCTAGAATCAAGGTAGGGTTCCAGATGCAAG
Source organism: Coffea eugenioides (assembly GCF_003713205.1). NCBI lineage: Eukaryota > Viridiplantae > Streptophyta > Magnoliopsida > Gentianales > Rubiaceae > Coffea > Coffea eugenioides. The sequence goes on from NC_040039.1 coordinate 28,766,960, forward strand.
TGAATTTGAGACTAAATTTTTCAGCCCGATATCTAATGACGTTAGATTCACCAAATCCCTTAACAAGGGTTTAGTCGATGGATATCTTTAAATGTTGTATATTCTTATATATAACAAACATAACATCATTCTTTATTAAAATTTGTCTAAAGCACTCCAGTCTTAGACTTAACATTTCTAGATTTATCATTACACCTTATTCAAAATTCTAAGCATGATAGTTACACATTGCATAATAAAAAGATTGGAGGGCATAGGGTATGGCTACAAACCCTAAATCACTTTACCTTTTTACATATGCGATAGCCAAAATTTTGATTTCAACAATTAGCATCTTATGATCACAACATACTCTTGACTAAATTTAGAACAAATGTAATTACTAGCATTTGTAGTACCTAAATTCACTTGAAAATAATACAGATACAAATTTCTTATGCTATTGTTTAGGTAATAGCCTTAGATACACAAGGACAAATATTGAATAATCATCAATCAAGGTATTAAAACACTTATTTTCACATTTGGATGCATGTTAGACACTTCTTTTCTTAGACTATGTTTTGACATACAATATTATTTTCTATATTTACATGTCACAAACTACCAAGTCACAAAAAATAAGAAAATTTAATCAAATAATTAGAATTGACACACTTTTTAATAACCATGTTAAGTAGAATTGACTTGGATGAAGTGGTACATATCGAACAACCTAAAAGGTTTATTATGTCTAGAAATGAAAAGAAAGTATTCAACCTAGTTAAATCATTATATGGTCTAAAGCAAGCACGTAAACAATAGCATAGGAAATTTGAATCTGTATTGCTCTCAAATGGAGTTAGGTGCAATAATGCTAATAAGTGCATTTATACTAAACACACTTTTATAATAAGTGTATCAATTCTACATATTTGATTAAATCTTTTTTTTTTTTGTGTTTTGGTAGTTGGTGATATGTGAATATAGAAAATAATATTTTATGTCAAAGCATATCCTAAGAAAAGAATTGTGTAATATGCATTCAAATGTGGTAATAAGTATTTTATTATCTTGATTGATGATTATTCAATATTTGTGCATGTGTATCTAAGGCAATCGCCTAAACAATAGCATGAGAAATATGTATCTGTATTATTCTCAAGTGAATTTAGGTACTACAAATGTTGGTAATTGTATTTGTTCTAAATTCAGTCAATGATATGTTATGATCATAAGATGCTAATTGTGAAAATCAAAATTTTGGCCACTCCATATGTAAAAAGGCAAAATTTGTGGCCACACCTTATGCTCTGATCTTTTTATTATGCAATGTGCAATCACTATGTCTAAAACCTTGAATAAGGTGTAATAGCAAAAATAGACATGTTAAGTCTAAAACTTGAGTGCCTTAGATAAATTTTAATTAATGATATCTGTCGACTAAACCCTTGACAAAGGATTTGGTGAATTTAACGTCATTAGATATGTGGTTGAAAATTTTAATCTAAAATCATTTACATGGGAACCCTACATTGATTTTAGCATTACCATTAGATGAAACGATTTAAAGAGTAACACAAGTTGCTAAGTGATTGTGAGTACTAGATACTATTGTGTACATTTTCATCCCACTACTGCATATTGTTATAAGAGATTGAATATATGTTGAAATTATACTCTTAATGAAGTGTCAATTCTTTCTTAGTGTTTAGTCCTATAAAACTTGAAAGTACAAGGTTTTAAAACCCAGCCTGGACATCAAACCAAAAAAAGTTATTGGGTCAAGGGTCAAAGGTCAAATCATTGGATTAAACATTATTGAGCTGTTATCGATCTGTGACGTCATAAATATATTAAAAATAATTAATACATGATTGCTAATAATCTAATGTGTGACGACCCTACTGTACCCAGAGGCGTACCAAAGAACTTAGCGGATCGCCTACCTAGCTCGCGCCATGACTCAATATTAAAAACGAGAAAATAAATTTCACGCTAAACGAAAGTTTTATATATACTATGACATCTTCAAAAGTTGTATAAACTATTATATCAAGCCATACATACCACTAGTATCAAAAAGTAAACCCTAGAGAATTTACTAACTATAACCACCACAATAACTATATACATCGTACTAGTCAACTTATAACAAGTAATAGGGCAAAAGTCAGCTATTCTATAAATCAAAAGTCTATACACCTTCCCGAACTTTCCCCGCGTCGGCCCCTGCTAAGGAAAACAAATAGAATTGGGTAAACTATATGCTTAGTGAATAATTAGGGGAAAAAATGTAAAATCACATCCAAATAAACATGTAAACCAAGATATTTCACATCAATAGACAAAATGTAACATCACAATGATAGGATACGGGTGGCTTCAAAGCCAATTCAATTCCCCGAACTTGACCACCTGTTGACACTCCGTCAACCAAAATACTCATAGTCTGTAGACTCCACTTAACTTTCCCCATTCACCTTATCAACCCCCGTTCCATTCACCTTATCAACCCCCACTGGCCAGTCAACAGCACACAGCAGTTCGAGCAAAACAAAATCACTTAATTTTAATCAAAGCTTTAACAAAGAACGAAATCCCAAGGTTAGCATGGAACTAACTACGATCAAATCCGACTGACTCGAATAGTTCGTCACCTTTAGACGAGTTGGAACAACCCTGAGATATCCAGTTTCTCAATAGAGGATTCTCTCAAAAAGTACTCATGTCATGTAATCACCCACAACTGCATACAGGCACAAGGAGTTCAACTCAAATCATGTAATCACCCCAATAGCACACAACAAAAGGGTGATACTTAACACAATGCATGTATTCTTACATATTGGGTCAAGAACAAAGAATGAACTTAGGTCGAGTGAAATAAAGTACACCCTTGCCTAAGTACCCACTTAACATATACAAAGCACTTTGACAAGTTCTTACATAAATAATCTCAATTACTCACTCAAAATAATTAGCTTGCAAATCAAGACATTTTATACGAGTCCACCAACTCCATCCTGTTCGTCACTGCCTGTGATAGAAGATTATACTCAACCATCGGTCAAACAACCATCACAATGAAAATAGAGACTAAAATGGCCAAAACGGCCAAAAAGGGCAAAGAAATGCATGTGCGCGTGCGCGAAAATGAAAACGGTATGAAAACGGATTGCACGGTTTTGACCATAACCAGAGCTGTGGTTATCGGATTAAGGTGTACTATGTAGTGTCTTGAAACTAAGATCATGAAGACAACTCAACCCAGTTTTCAGTGGATCCAGATCGAATTTGCAGATTATAGAACCATAATTCCAAAGGCTGGTTTGATCAGATCTCGGGTGAAAATTTGGGCGACATACACCTTGTGTTCACCTATTTTTTAGCCATTTATGGCTACATTATTTTCCTCATATCAGCCCCAATGTCACACATAGGCAATGTTACCACAATAGCCCTTCAACTAAGCTCAATGTCAACTCATGCATTTTCAATATCAAAATGTGACATCTCAGAGAAAAACATAAAACTATCTGCAAAACAGTACATTTGGCAGTTAAGGGTATTTTGGTCATTACACATGCTACAATACTCCGATTGAGCTGCAAGTTTACAGACAGCTATATAACATCATTTCCTACAATTTCATGTTTTGACCTAAGCTTAATTCAACCTCTAACATGGACGAATGAAGCTGGTCAGAAGCAGGACAGATTGAATTTACAGTTCAAGAATTGATGATTCAATGCTTAAAATTCACATTTATGTCTTAAATCACCACACTAAGTCCCTATCAAAGCTTATCAACATCATATGCTGTATAAAAAACACTAAACACAACTGCCCAAACTCAAACCCTAGCTCAACAATCCACTATATCAATCAAAACTAACCAATTAACCGTCATAAGGCAAAATTAAGAGTTTCTAACTAAACTTTAACAAGATTAAATGCAAGAAGAGGATAGGAAACCATAAAACCTCACCAAGGTTGCTTGCAAGAGAAAATCACAACCTTTCCCTCCAAAACTTTGCCACACAAAGCTTCCTAAGTACTAAAGAAAGAGTTTAATCGGTTTAGATGTTTAGAATTCACTCAAACCAAGCCAAAATTCAAGATGGAAATGAAGTGTTTCTTGCATTTTTTTTTCTCTCTTGCTCTCAGCCACAATGATAGAAAAGGAGGAAGAAATGAAGCACAAATAGAGATAAGAAGATGGGATTTTTGTTTGGTCAAAGTTGGGTTGATCTTCGCCAAGTGTCGCCGTGAGATTCTATCTCAAATTTTTCTTCTTTTCCTTTCTTTTTGGTCAATAATTTGGGCTCCCTCTCTAAAATAATTAGGGCTCATATTTATGAAATAACAACAAGAGGATTACGGTAATAAAGTGGTGGTCAAGTGGTGTATTCAATCGGTAGTGAACGGTACACGTCGGTTCACACCATTTTTCCTTAACTCGTACGTACTAGGGTTTTCACTTACCATTCACTAATTTATTATTATTACTTCTAATCACACACTTTTTCTTATCTACAACTTACTCTTAATCACCAAATTTAGTATACACACCGTACCGATTACTCACACTTCAAAAAGACGTAAAAACCCTAGTTTACCCTAACGATGAAAGAAAAGGAAAAACTCTTAATTCTATTCTTTATTCCAACCATTGGGGAAGTAAATAAGTAGTATAGCTATTATAAACTAATTTAATCAAAATAAAAGGATATTTTAAGAAAATATGAAGGATTTTACAACTCCATAGATCACTAACTTAATGTAATCCATAAGCTTAATTACACCTCATTAATCTACGAACTACCCAGCCGTTATAGTACCTATCCTCTTGCGCACCAATGATTAATTATCTAGCCAAACTCTAATTGTCTTTTAGTATATTGTAATATAATATCCCTTAACACAGAATTCCAACTAGTTGTCAAAAATTATTACACATACCGCACTAGCAGGTCTCACATATAAGATACACTACTAATGTCACATGAACTAACTTATATCGAAAAATTCATTCTAGAAAATGTATGCACGAAATTAAAATAAGGGCTAGAAAATAAGAAAAATAACGGGTTCTCACACTCTCTCTTAGACAAAATCCAGAGTGTCACATACTCCCCTGCTTAAAAGAATTTCATCCTTGAAATTCCAACCGTTCATTCAAATTTTCTTAATCTTTTCACGAGTTAAGGGTTGGAATACTCTAATACCTCATTAACCAGTTCATCATTGATAATAAAATTCACCTCAAAAATTTGTCACTCTATGTATTCCAATCGAAGAACCAGTCGTGTAATCCTTATCTCAAAGTTTCAATGGTCTTTACGTATTCTTAATGAACACTAAATGTCTCGTAAATCGAATTCTATAAGATCTTAACAATATAATAATTCCGTTGTACTCGGCCTTAATGCTAGCAATCGTTCAAAACGATTAAAAAGAACCCTTAATATGATGGAAGATAGGGAGTGTACCTTCGATGACTACCAATGGGTCATTCACATCTTGATATCCCATTGCATAGGTCCTTGCCGACACTTTCGGTCGATTACCCATTGCATTGGTCGGTTTAGAAGTGTTCCCTTCTGCCATTGGTAAATTTGATAGGTGAGGGCACTGATCAATCAGGTGCTCAGCACTACCGCATCGGTAGCACTTCCAAATTTGTCCTTTCTTCCAACAATTATCTTCCATGTGGTTAGCAGCCCCACAAAATTCACATGTCATTTTGGATCCTGATGTCGGGCCTCCACGTGAGGTACCCCTTTGGGTCTCTCTCCCTGCCTGACCTTTCTTAAAATTTCCCTGATGCGGGATCCCTTTTGATCGTGGACCGCCTACTCCTCGGCCCATCTTAGATGGTGGCTCGCTCCTTGAGCTCTGTCCATCGAGATAACTACTCGTATCCAGTTGTCTTCTTTTCTTATCATGAAAAGCCTTTACTTGACTTTTAATATTTTCAATCATTTGCGCTTTTAGGTTGACCATATGTCTCCAATTGAGCGGCCGCCAGTGCCTCTTGAATCTTCACATTCAAACCTTGGACAAACCGACGAATTCTATTTTGGTTTGTTTGTACTAGATTCAGAGCAAAACGAGAGAATTTGGTAAACTGTGTCTCGTACTCCGCCACACTTAGTTCCTTGAAGCAGTCGTGTAAATTCATCCTCCTGTCTTTCCTGATCAAGTGGCGGTAAGTACTTTTCAGTAAACTCACGGGTAAAATTAACCCATGTTCAGAGGGTCTGCTCTCTATCCCATTTGGCTCGGATCACATTCCACCAAACACAAGTTGCCCCCTCAAACTAAAAAACGACGAAAACTATCTGCCGTTCCTCCGAGTATCCTAATGCAACGAAAATATCTAACATTCGATCCAACCAATTCTTTGCTATAACAAGATTAGGTTCACCCAAAAATTTTGGTGGTAGAAACTTCTGGAATCGTTCTAAGGCACAGTCCTCTCCCTTATGATTTTTGGTATGCTGTACCCGGTCTTGACCTTGTTGATTAACCATTTGTTCTAACAAATCAGCCATTCGTTGTATGACAATAGCTACTTGGGTATTGGCTTGTCTATTCGCATTTTCGGTTGTTACTCCTTCGGTTCCTTGTCCTCGTCATCTACCCCCCCACCTCAACCACAAGTCTCCATTTGATTATTTTATAACTTCTATAATTGAAACAAATATGGTACGAATTCAAAGTATTGAAAATTATAAAATACAAGGAATAACAAAAATATCCAAATATAATACACTAAACTATATAAATATATATACAAGTCACGCCAAAAAACCACATATCAGTCCACATAACAACTAACATCCAATCAGTGCAAAACATGTTAGTTCATGAGCACTCCGGCTTCAAAAGAGTCAACAAAACAAGTCAGAGTAACGGTCCTAGCGGAAATCCCCTACAGATCCCATAGAGTGTATCACATCCATCGGTCCCGCGTCGCCAGCCTTAGGTGGCTCCTCTGCAGCCACATCTAAGAGAACTTTACAGTCTCGCATAATACCACGGGCTCTCCCTCTCATCTGCCCCTTCAAAACGAAGAGGTGACGGTGGGTCTCCTCAAGCTGACGACCAAGAGTATACGTCCGCTTCTCCTCAACTCGTAACCCCTCCTCGAGGTCACGCAGGCGCACGGCCTGTCCATGGCTCACTCCTCTGGCCTCCTCCAACTGTACCTTAAGAGTGTCAACTGCCTCACGTAGGCGACGACGCTCGTCATCCATAGCTATAACAACCTCGTCAGGGTATCCATACATATGTCGACACTCACACGATCGATTCATCTGACTGAAGGGAGAATACAGCCTATAAGGTTCCCTGACCCTTCTCTGATATCTAAGGACTCGTCGGCGCACTACCCGATTCACCGACCCACCTACACTCATAACTAGTACTCTAGCACCGCTAGATCCACCGGTATCACTAGGTCCACCAGCCTCCATACCTACACAACAAAACATCACTTAATCAGTTTTCCGACATTTCCTCTTAATCGATACGATTCAACTTAAAGGCAATCAAATACTTATATGTCTTATAACATCTTACCCACCTACCCAAATCCTCTAATTTAGGTGCTCTGATACCACCTGTGACGACCCCACCGTACCCAGAAGTGTACCAAAGGATTTAGCAGATCGCCTGTCTAGCTCGAGTCAGGACCCGATACTAAAAACGAGAAAATAAATTTCACGCTAAACGAAAGTTCTATATACACTATTACATGTTCAAAAGTTGTATAAACTATTACATCAAATCATACATACCATTAGTACTAGAAAGTAAACCCTAGAGAAGTTACTAACTATAACCGCCACAATAACTATATACATCTTACTAGTCAACTTATAACAAGTAATAGGGCAAAAATCAACTATTTTATAAACCAAAACTCTATACACCTTTGCGAGCTTTCCCCGCGTCGACCCGTACTAAGGAAAACAAATGGAATGGAAAAGCTATATGCTTAGTGAATAATTAGGAGAAAAATGTAAAATCACATCCAAATAAACATGCAAATCAAGATATTTCACATCAAAAGACAAAATGTAATATCACAATGGTAGAATACGGGTGGCTTCAAAACCAGTTCAATTCTCTGAGTTTGATCACCTGTTGACACTCCATCAACCAAAATACTCAGTCCGTTGACTACATTTAATTTTTTTCGTTCACCTTATCAACCCCCGTTGGTCAGTCAACAGCACACAGCAATTCGAGCAAAACAAAATCACATTGCTTTAATCAAAGCTTTAATAAAGAACGAAATTCCAAGATTAGCATGAAACTAACTTCGACCAAGTCCCGACTGGCTCGAATAGTTTGTCTACCCTTGGAACCGGATTGGAACCAAACCCTGAGATATCCAGTCTCTCAATAAAGGATATCTCTCAACAAAGTACTCATGTCATGTAATCACCCCAACAGCACACAGCGCAAGGGGTTCAACTCAAATCATGTAATCACCCCAACAGCACACAGCAGAAGGGTGATACTTAACACAAGACATGTATTTTCACATATTGAGTCAAGAACAGAGAATGGGTTTAGGTCGAGTGAGATAAAGTACACCCTCACCTAAGTAGCCACTTAACATGTACAAGGCACTTTGACAAATTCTTACATAAATAATCCCAATTACTCATTCAAAATAGTTAGCACGCAAATCAAGGTACTTTGTACGGGTCCACCAATCCCGTCCGGTTCGTCACTGCCTGTGACAGAAGATTATATTCAATCATCAGTCAAACAACTATCACAATGAAAATAGTGACTAAAACGGCCAAAACGGCAAAGAAATGCATGTGTGCGTGCGCAGAAATGAAAACGGTATGAAAATGGGTTGCACGGTTTTGACCATAACCAGAGCTGTGGTTATCGGATCAATGTGTACTATGTAGCATCTCGAAACTAAGATAAAGAGTTACAAATTTCATGAAAACAACTCAACCCAGTTTTCAGTGTATCCAGATCGAATTTGCAGATTACAGAACAAGAATTCCAAAGGCTAGTTTGATCATACCTCGGGTGAAAATTTGGGCAGCAAGCCCCTTGTGTTTACCTATTTTCCAGCCATTTATGGCTTCACTATTTTCCTCAAATCAGTCCCAATGTCACATATAGGCAATGTTATCTCAATAGCCCTACAACTAGGTTCAATGTTATCCAATTACAAGACAAGTCCAATAACGTAACCGTAAACCAAGTTTTAAGGACAAAGCTAAGTAGCAGGTGTGACATCTCTTGATGTTTCGGTCACAACTGAAGCTACGTTTATCGGATTAACATACACTTTATACCGTTTCGAAACTAAAATAGAGAAATGCATTTCTTGTGAAGACATAAACAGCCAACTCATGCATGTTCAATATCAAAATATGACATCTCAGAGGAAAACATAAAACTGTCCGTAAAATAGTACATTTGGCAGTCAAGGGTATTTTGATTATTTCACATGCTACAGTGCTCTGATTGAACTGAAATTTTACAGACAGCTATATAACATCATTTTCTACAACTTTCATGTTTTCATCTAAACCTAATTCGGCCTCTAACATGAACGAATGAAGCTGGTCAGAAGCAGGACAGATTGAATTCACAGTTCTGGAATTGATGATTCAATGCTTGAAATTCACATTTATGTCTTAAATCACCACACTAAGTCCCTATCAAAGCTTATCAACATCATATGCTATATAAAAAACACTAAACACAACTGCCCAACTCAAACCCTAGCTCAACAATCCACTATATCAATCAAAACTAACCAATTAACCGTCATAAGGCAAGATTAAGAGTTTCTAACTAAACTTTAACAAGATTAAATGCAAGAAAAGCATAGGAAACCATAATACCTCACCAAGTTGCTAGCAAGAGAAAACCACAAACTTTCCCTCCAAAACTTTGCCACACAAAGCTTCCTAAGTACCAAAGGGACAGTTTAATCGATTTAGAAGTTTAGATTTCACTCAAACCAAGCCAAAATCCAAGAAGAAAATGAAGTGTTTCTTGCCTTTTTTTTTCTCTCTTGCTCTCCGCCACAATGACAGAAAAGGAGGAAGAAATGCAGCTCGAATAGAGATAAGAAGGTAGGATTTTCATTTGATCAAAGTTGGGTTGATCTTCGCCAAGTGTTGCCGTGAGATTCCATCTCAAATTTTTCTTCTTTTCCTTTCTTTTTGGTCAATAATTTCGGCTCCCTCTCTAGAATAATTAGGGCTAATATTTATGAAATAACAACAAGAGGATTAAGGTAATAAAGTGGTGGTCAAGTGGTGTATTCAATCGGTAGTGAATGGTATACGTCGGTTCACACTATTTTTCTTTAACTCGCACGTACTAGGGTTTTCACATGCCATTCACTAACTTATTAGTATTACTTCTTATCACACACATTTTTTTATCTACAACTCACTCTTAATCACCAAATTTAGTATACACACCGTACCGATTACTCACACTTCAAAAAGACGTAAAAATCCTAGTTTACCCTAACGATGAAAGAAAAGGAAAAACTCTTAATTCTATTCTTTATTCCAACCATTGGGGAGGTAAAAAAGTAGTATAGCTATTATAAAGTAATTTAATCAAAATAAAATGATATTTTAAGAAAATATGAATGATTTTACAACTTCATAGATCACCAATTTAATATAATCCACAAGCTTAATTACACCTCATTAATCTACGAACTACCCAGCCATTATTGTACCTTTCCTCTTGCGCACCAATGATTAATTATCTAGCCAAACTCTAATTGTATTTTAGTATCTTATAATATAATATCCCTTAACATAAACTCCAACTAGTTGTCAAAAATTATTACACGTACCGAACTAGCGGGTCTCACGTTTAAGATACACTACTAATGTCATATAAACTAACTTATATCGAAAAATTCATTCTAGAAAATGTATGCACGAAATTAAAATAAGGAATAGAAAATAAGAAAAATATCGGGTTCTCACACTCACTCTTAGACAAAATCCGGAGTGTCACATACTCCCCTGCTTAAAAGAATTTCGTCCTTGAAATTCCAACCGTTCATTCAAATTTTCTTAATCTTTTCACGAGTTAAGGGTTTGAATACTCTAATACCTCATTAACGAGTTCATTATTGATAATAAAATTCACCTAAAAAATTTGTCACTCTATGTGTTCCAATCCAAGAACCAGCTGTGTAATCCTTATCTCAAAGTTTCAATGGTCTTTACATATTCTTAATGAACGCTAAATGTCTCGTAGATCGAATTCTATAAGATCTTAACAATATAATAATTTCGTTGTACTCGGCCTTAATGCTAGTAATCATTCAAAACGACTAAAAAGAACCCTTAATATGATGGAAGATAGGGAGTGTACCTTCGATGACTACCAATGGGTCATTCACCTCTTGATGTCCCATTGCATAGGTTCTTACCGACACTTTCGGTCGATTACCCATTGCATTGGTCGGTTTATAAGTGTTTCCTTCTATCGTTGGCAAATTTGATAGGTGAGGGCACTGATCAATCAGGTGCTCAGCACTACCGCATCGGTAGCACTTCCGAATTTGTTCTTTCTTCCAACAATTATCTTCCATGTGGTTAGCAGCCCCACAAAATCCAATGTCATTCTGGGTCCTGATGTCGGGCCTCCACGTGAGGTACCCCTTTAGGTCTCTCTCCCTGCTTGACCTTTCTTAAAATTTCCCTGATTCGGGATCCCTTCTGATCGTGGACCACCTACTCTTCGACCCATCTTAGATGGTGGCTCGCTCCTCGAGCTCTGCCCATCAAGATAACTACTTGTATCTGGCTGTCTTCTTTTCTTTTCATGAAAAGTCTTTACTTGACTCTTAGTATTTTCAATCCTTTGCACTTTTTCAATAGCTTGACTATATGTCTCCAATTGAGCAGCCGCCAGTGCCTCTTGAATCTTCACATTCAAACCCTGGACAAACCGACGAATTCTCTTTTGCTTTGTTTACTAAATCTGGAGCAAAACGAGAGAGTTTGATAAACTGTGTCTCGTACTTCGCCACATTTAGAGTTTCTTGAAGCTGTCGTATAAATTCATCATCCTGTCTTTCTTGAACAAGTGGCGGTAAGTACTTCTCAGTAAACTCATGGGTGAAATTAACCAATGTTCAGGGGGTTTGATCTCTATCCCATTTGGCTCGGATCACTTTCCACCAGGCACGAGCCGCCCCCTCAAACTCAAAAACGATGAAAGCTATCTGTCGTTCCTCCGGGTATCCTAATGCAGCGAAAATATCTAACATTCGATCCAGCCAACTCTCTACTATATCAAGGTTAGGTCCACCCAAAAATTTTGGTGGTAGAAACTTTTGGAATCGTTTTAAGGCACAGTCCTCTCTCTCATGATTTTCGGGATGCTATACCCGGTCTTGACCCTGTTGGTTAACCATTTGTTCTAACAAATTAGCTATTCACTGTATGGCTGTAGCTACTTGGGTTTCGGCTTGTCTATTCGCATTTTCAGTTGTTACCCCTTCGGTTCCTTGTCCTCGTCCTCTACCCCCACCTCAACCACGGGTCTCCATTTGATTGTTTTATAACTTTTATGATTGGAACAAATATGGGACAAGTTCAAAGTATTGAAAATTATAAAATACATGGAATAACCAAAATATCCAAATATAATACACTAATCTATATACATATATATACAAGTCACGCCAAAAATACATATATCGGTCCACATAGCAACTAACATCCAACCAGTGTAAAACAGGTTAGTTCATGAGCACTCCGGCTCCAAAAGAGTCAACAAAACAGGTCAGAGTAACGACCCTAGCGAAAATCCCCTACAGATCCCATAGAATCTATCAAATCCATCGATCCCGCGCCGCTAGCCTTAGGTGGCAGCTCTGTAGCCACATCTAAGAGAACTTCACAGTCTCGCATAATACCACGGGCTCTCTCTCCATCTGCCCCTTCAAAGTGAAGAGGTGTCGGTGGGTATCCTCAAGCTGACAACCAAAAGTATACGTCCGCTTCTCCACAGCTCGTAATCCCTCATCGAGGTCTTGCAGGCGCACGGCCTGTCCATGGCTCACTCCTCTGGCCTCCATCAACTGTACCCTAAGAGTGTCAACTGCCTCACGTAGGCGACGACGCACGTCATTCATAGCCATAACAACCCCGTCAGGGTATCCATACGTATGTCGACACTCACAGAATCGATTCATCTGACCGAAGGGAGAATACAGCCTATAGGGTTCCCCGACCCTCCTCTGATATCTAAGAAGTCGTTAGCGCACTACCCGATTCACCGACCCACCTACACTCCTAGCTCGTACTCCGGCATCGCTAAATCCACCGGTATCACTAGGTCCACCATCCTCCATACCTACACAACAAAACATCACTTAATCAGTTCTCCGACATTTCCTCTTAATCGATACGATTCAAATTAAAGGCAATCGAATACTTATATGTCCTATAACATCTTTTTCACCTACCCAAATTCTCTGAAATCACCAGTGACGACCCCACCGTACCCAGAGGTGTACCAAAGGGTTTAGCGGATCGCCTGTCTAGTTCGCGCCAGGACCCGGTACTAAAAATGAGAAAAATAAATTTCACGCTAAACGAAAGTTCTATATACACTATTACATTTTCAAAAGTTATATAAACTATTACATCAAGCCATACATACCACTAGTACCAGAAAGTAAACCCTAGAGAAGTTACTAACTATAACCACCACAACAGTTACTAACTATAACCACCACAACAACTATATACATTTTACTAGTCAACTTATAACAAGTAATAGGATAAAAGTCAACTATTCTATAAACCAAAACTCTATACACCTTCTCGAGCTTTCCCCGCGTCGGCCCGTGCTAAGGAAAACAAATGGAATGGAGAAAACTATATACTTAGTGAATAATTAGGAGGAAAAACGTAAAATCACATCCAAATAAACATGTAAACCAAGATATTTCACATTAATAGACAAAATGTAACATCACAACGGTAGGATACGGGTGGTTTCAAAACCAGTTCAATTTCCCGAGTTTAACCACCTGTTGACACTCTATCATCCAAAATACTCATAATCCGTAGACTCCAGTTAATTTTTTCCGTTCACCTTATCAACCCCCGCTGGCCAGTCAACAGCACACAACAGCTCAAGCAAAACAAAATCGCATTGTTTTAATCAAAGCTTTAACAAAGAATAAAATTCCAAGGTTAGCATGAAAATAAATTCGACAAAGCCTCGACTGACTCGAATAGTTCGTTTACCCTTGGAACCGGATTGGAACCAAATCCTGAGATATCCAATCTTTCAATAGAGGATATCTCTCAACAAAGTACTCGTGTCATGTAATCACCCCAACAGCACACAACGCAAGGACTCAACTCAAGTCATGTAATCACTCCAACAGCACACAGCAAAAGGGTGATACTTAACACAATGCATGTATTCTTACATATTGAGTCAAGAATAAAGAACGGGTTTAGGTCGAGTGAGATAAAGTACACCCTCGCCTAAGTAGCCATTTAACATATACAGGACACTTTGACAAGTTTTTACATAAATAATCCCAATTCTCACTCAAAATAGTTAGCACGTAAATCAAGACACTTTATACGGGTCCACCGACTCCGTCCGGTTCGTCACTGCCTGTGACCGAAAATTATACTCAATCATTAGTCAAACAACTATCACAATGGAAATAGAGAATAAAATGGCCAAAACGGCTAAAAATGGCAAAAAAATGCATGTGCGCGTGCGCGGAAATAAAAATGATATGAAAACGGGTTGCACGGTTTAGACCATAACCAGAGCTGTGGTTATCGGATCAATGTGTACTATGTAGCGTCTCGAAACTAAGATAAAGAGTTACAACTTTCATGAAAACAACTCAACCTAATTTTCAGTGTATCCAGATCCAATTTGCAGATTACAGAACCAGAATTCCAAAGACTGGTTTGATCATACCTTGGGTGAAAATTTGGGCGGCATGCCCCCTGTGTTTATATATTTTTCAGCCATTTATGGTTTCATTATTTTTCTCAAATCAGTTCCAATGTCACACATAGGCAATGTTACCACAATAGCCCTTCAACTAGGCTTAATTTTATCCAATTACAAGACAAGTCCAACAATGTAACCGTAAGCCAAGTTTTAAGGACAAAGCTAAATAGCAGGTATGACATCTCTTGGTGTTTCGGTCACAACTAAAGCAACGTTTATCAGATTGGTGTATACTTTATACCGTTTTGAAGCTAAAACAGAGAACTACATTTCTTTTGAAGTCATAAACATCCAACTCATGCATTTTCAATATCAAAATATGACATCTCAGAGGAAAACATAAAACTGTCCGCAAAATAGTATATTTGGCAGTCAAGGGTATTTTGGTTATTTCAGATGCTACAGTGCTCCGATTGAGTTAGAATTTTACAGACAGCTATATAACATCATTTTATACAACTTTCATGTTTTGACCTAAGCCTAATTTGGCCTCTAACATGGATGAATGAAGCTTGTCAGAAGCAGGACAGATTGAATTCATAGTTCTGGAATTGATGATTCAATGTTTGAAATTCACATTTATATATTAAATCACCACACTAAGTTCTTACCAAAGCTTATCAACATCACATGCTATATAAAAAACACTAAGCACAACTGCCCAACTCAAACCCTAGCTCAACAATCCACTATATCAATCAAAACTAACCAATTAACCGTCATAAGGCAAGATTAAGAGTTTCTAACTAAATTTTAACAAGATTAAACGCAAGAAAAAGATAGGAAACCATAATACCTCACCAAGGTTGCTTGCAAGAGAAAACCACAACCTTTTCCTCCAAAACTTTGCCACACAAAGCTTCCTAAGTGCTAAAGAGAGAGTTTAATCGGTTTAGAAGTTTAGATTTCACTCAAACCAAGCCAAAATTCGAGATGGAAATTAAGTGTTTCTTGCCTTTTTTTTTTTTCTCTCTTGCTCTCAGCCACAATGACAGAAAAGGAGGAAGAAATGAAGCTCAAATAGAGATAAGAAGGTAGGATTTTTGTTTGGTCAAAGTTGGGTTGATCTTCGCCAAGTGTCGCCGTCAGATTCCATTTCAAATTTTTCTTTTTTTCCTTTCTTTTTGGTCAATAATTTTGGCTCCCTCTCTAGAATAATTAGGGCTGATATTTATGAAATAACAACAAAAGGATTAAGGTAATAAAGTGGTGATCAAGTGGTGTATTGAATCAATAGCGAACGGTACACGTCGGTTCATACCATTTTTCCTTAACTCACACGTACTAGGGTTTTCACTTACCATTCACTAACTTATTATTATTACTTCTAATCACACACTTTTTCTTATCTACAACTTACTTTTAATCATCAAATTTAGTATACACTTCGTTCCGATTACTCACACTTCGAAAAGACGTAAAAACCCTAGTTTACCCTAACGATGAAAGAAAAGGGAAACTCTTAATTCTATTCTTTATTTCAACCATTGGAAAGGTAAAAAAGTAGTATAGTTATTATAAAGTAATTTAATCAAAATAAAATTGTATTTTAAGAAAATATGAAGGATTTTACAACTCCATAGATCACTAACTTAATGTAATCCACAAGTTTAATTACACCTCATTAATCTACAAACTGCCCAGCCGTTATAGTACATATCCTCTTGCGCACCAATGATTAATTACCTAACCAACTTCTAATTGTCTTCTAGCATCTTATAATATAATATCTCTTAACACAAAACTCCAACTAGTTGCCAAAAATTGTCACACGTACCGCACAAGTGGGTCCCACGTCTAAGATACACTACTAATGTCGCATGAACTAACTTATATCGGAAGATTCATTCTAGAAAATGTATGCACGGAATTAAAATAAGGGCTAGATAATAAAAAAAATGTCGGGTTCTCACACTCTCTCTTACACAAAATCTGAAGTGTCACATACTCCCCCTCTTAAAAGAATTTTGTCATTGAAATTCTAACAGTTCATTCAAATCTTCTTAATCTTTTCACGAGTTAAGGGTTGGAATATTCTAATACCTCATTAACGAGTTCATCATTCATCATAAAATTCACCTCAAAAGTTTGTCACTCTATGTATTCCAATCCAAGAACCAGTCGTGTAATCCTTATCTAAAAGTTTCAATGGTCTTTACGTATTCTTAATGAACGCTAAATGTCTCGTAGATTGAATTCTATAGGATCTTAACAACATAATAATTTCGTTGTACTCGACCTTAATGCTAGTAATCTCTCAAAACGATTAAAAAGAACCCTAAATATGATGGAAGATAGGGAGTATACCTTCGATGACTACCAATGGGTCATTCACCTCTTGATGTCCCATTGCATAGGTTCTTGCCGGTACTTTCGATCGATTACCCGTTGCATTGGTCGGCTTAGAAGTGTTCCCTTCTACCATAGGCAAATTTGATAGGTGAGGGCACTGAACAATCAGGTGCTCAGCACTACAGCATCAGTAGCACTTCCGAATTTGTCTTTTCTTACAACAATTATCTTCCATGTAATCACCCCAACAACACACAGCGCAAGGGGTTCAACTCAAGTCATGTAATCACCTTAACAGCACACAACAAAAGGGTGATACTTAACACAAGGCATGTATTCTCAGATATTGAGTCAAGAATAGAGAATGAGTTTAGGTCGAGTGAGATTAAGTACACCCTTACCTAAGTACCTACTTAACATATACAAGGCACTTTGACAAGTTCTTACATAAATAATCCCAATTACTTACTCAAAATAGTTAGTACGAAAATCAAGACACTTTATACGGGTCCACCGATTCCGTCCGGTTCGTCACTGCCTGTGACATAAAATTATACTCAACCATCAGTCAAACAACCATCACAATGGAAATAGAGACTAAAACGGCCAAAACGACCAAAAAGGGTAAAGAGATGCATGTGCGTGTGCGCGGAAATGAAAACGGTATGAAAATGGGTTGCACGGTTTTGACCATAACCAGAGCTGTAGTTATTGGATCAAGGTGTACTATGTTGCGTCTCGAAGCTAAGATAAAGAGTTACAACTTTTATGAAGACAACTCAACCTAGTTTTCAGTGGATCCAGGTCGAATTTGCAGATTACAGAACCAGAATTCCAAAGGCTGGTTTGATCATACATCGAGTGAAAATTTGGGCGGCATGCCCCTTGTGTTTACCTATTTTTCAGCAATTTATGGTTTCATTATTTTCCTCAAATCAGTCCCAATGTCACACATAGGCAATGTTACTACAATAGCCCTTCAACTAGACTTAATTTCATCCAATTACAAGACAAGTCCAACAATGTAACCGTAAACCAAGTTTTAAGGACAAAGCTAAATGGCAGGTTTGACGTCTCTTGGTGTTTTGGTCACAACTGAAACTACGTTTATCGGATTGGTGTATACTTTATATCGTTTCGAAACTAAATAGAAAACTACATTTCTTATGAAGACATAAATAGCCAACTCATGCATTTTCAATATCAAAATGTGACATCTCAGAGGAAAACATAAAACTGTCCACAAAATAGTACATTTGACAGTCAATGGTATTTTAGTCATTTCATATGTTACAGTGCTCCGATTGAGCTGAAATTTTATAGATAGCTATATAACATCATTTCCTACAACTTTAATGTTTTGGCCTAAGCCTAATTCGGCCTCTAACATGGACGAATGAAGCTGGTCAGAAGCAGGACAGATTGAATTCACAGTTCTGGAATTGATGATTCAATACTTGAAATTCACATTTATGTCTTAAATCACCACACTAAGTCCCTATCAAAGCTTATCAACATCATATGCTATATGAAAAATAGTAAACACAACTGTCCAACTCAAACCCTAGCTCAACAATCCACTATATCAATCAAAACTAACCAATTAACCGTCATAAGACAAGATTAAGAGCTTCTAACTAAACTTTAACAAGATTAAATGCAAGAAAAGGATAGGAAACCATAGTACCGTACCAAGGCTGCTTGCAAGAGAAAACCACAACCTTTCCCTTCAAAATTTTGCCACACAAAGCTTCCTAAGTACTAATGGGAGAGTTTAATCGGTTTAGAAGTTTAGATTTCACTCAAACCAAGCCAAAATTCAAGATGGAAATGAAGTGTTTCTTGCCTTTTTTTTTTCTCTCTTGCTCTCGGCCACAATGATAAAAAAGGAGGAAGAAATGATGCTCAAATAGAGATAAAAAGGTATGATTTTTGTTTGATCAAAGTTGGGTTGATCTTCGCCAAGTGTTGCCGTGAGATTCCATCTCAAATTTTTCTTCTTTTCCTTTCTTTTTGGTCAATAATTTCGGCTCTCTCTCTAGAATAATTAGGGCTGATATTTATGAAATAACAACAAAAGGATTAAGGTAATAAAGTGGTGGTCAAGTGGTGTATTCAATCGGTAGTGAACGATACACGTCGGTTCACACTATTTTTCTTTAACTCGCACGTACTAGGGTTTTCACTTACCATTCACTAATTTATTATTATTACTTCTAATCACACACTTTTTCTTATCTACAACTCACTCTGAATTACCAAATTTAGTACACACTCCGTACCAATTACTCACACTTCGAAAAGACGTAAAAACTCTAGTTTACCCTAACGATGAAAGAAAAGGGAAAACTCTTAATTCTATTCTTTATTCCAACCATTGGGGAGGTAAATAAGTAGTATAGCTATTATAAAGTAATTTAATCAAAATAAAAGGGTATTTTAAGAAAATATGAAGGATTTTATAACTCCATAGATCACCAACTTAATGTAATCCACAAAGTTAATTATACCTCATTAATCTACGAACTACCCAGCCGTTATAGTACCTATCCTCTTGCGCACCAATGATTAATTACCTAGCTAATCTCTAATTGTCTTCTAGTATCTTGTAATATAATATCCCTTAACACAGAATTCCAACTAATTGTCAAAAATTATTGCACGTATCGCACTAGCGGGTCCCACGTCCAAGATGCACTACTAATGTCACATAAACTAACTTATATCGAAAAATTCACTCTAGAAATGTAGGCACGGAATTAAAATAAGGGCTAGAAAATAAAAAAAAATGTCGGGTTCTCACACTCTCTCTTCTTACACAAAATCCAGGGTTTCACATAATGTCATATAATCCACTAACTAGATATGTAATTCCATTGAAAAATAATAATAAATTAATAGCAGTTCACTAAGTTAATTAATTTAACTTCACTATATGCTTATATGGGCTTAATAACACACAAGTTTGGAAACCAAGGTAAGTCCAAGTTACTTACACTTTAACTTTCTATTCGAGCAAAATGCTAATTTTCAGTAGCTGCATAACTATAAGGGAGATAGCTAATTTTAACTTTACATACCCTGTATCTTTCATGTTAGACAAGTCATCATCCAACACAAATAACTAAGAATCTGATAATAAAGAGTTCTAAACGGTATGAGAAATCTATAACCAGAAATCTAATTATATTTGATAACTGAACTTGAAACCACAAAGTATCCAAATATATTATTTTCAAAATATCTAAATATACAATTCTCTCTCTCTCTCTCTCTCTGCACATTCTCACACTATATCCACATCATAACTAACAAAATGTCACTCTATTTTGCTTTTCCTTCATTATGCTAGTAATCCTATTATTTAATCAAACCATATCAAAAGTAATTCAACTAATTTAGTCACAATTCACAACACCTTACAATATAAATTTAATTAAACCATTAATTTTGCCACAAGTCATAACATATCCAAATAATAAAGTTGACCCATTAATAGTCACAACATAAATCATCGGCAACCCAATAACAGTTTCAACTAGATTAATACTTACAAATAAACTTTATAATTTAACTCATTATTGCCAAAGCCAAAACCACACGTGCTACTATTTCCATCATCATAAAAAATGTTAGGATCTCCAAGATAATTGAACTTGTCATAGGCTAAGAGGTCCATATCATCAATATTAGCTTGCACCGTAGACATGTCTTCATTAGCATCTTCATCATCTAAAAAACAACATTTAAATAAAAACTAAGTATAATGAGGCCACCAAAATCCATTACAAATACAAAATTTAGTATAATGACCTAATTGAGAATGACAATGTTGTCTTTGGAGTTTTGATCCTTCAAGATCTTCATAAAGCAAATTTTCTATTTCATCATGATCAATGAAAGGCTCTTCCTCTTCTTCAAAAACCCAAAAGTCAATTTTATTTATACTTTCATAATCAATAGGATGATAATTCTTCTCTATAGGTAAGAATCTATTATTATTTACACTTGCTAGCACTGAATTTTAAAATAATGAAAAAATCAAGTTCAAATTATGTGACAAAGCAAAATAAGTATGGTAGAAAAGAAATTTATATATTTTTTAACTTTAAATTATAGTGAACATAAACTAGTATGGTAGAAAAGAAATTTACTGTCATTGAGTCTTGAATGCTTTAACCTATTTCTCCTTTTAGAGTGAATTCGATCAAACACATTCCAATTTCTTTCACATCTAGATTTTTTTTTTGACCAGTGTAAAGTGTTCTCTACATTTTGGCATGATACAGTTGATTGGTGCTTGGCACTACAAGTACCTTGTGGCTCAAAATTGCTAATTACATGTAAAATGTAAAAAAGAGCTGACACTACTAACTACTAACTAGTGGTCGACACAAAAGAGCTAACAATCCCTAGTGGCTGAATGTTGCATCACTACTAACTACTAACTAGTTGACTACTACTAATTACTAGCTATTAACTAGGAGTTGATACAAAAGAGCTAACAATTCCTAGTGTCTGATTGTTTCTTTTGCATCCAGATGAGTTACTTGTCTGTCCGAAAATTCGAATTGCCAATTGCTGCAAGGTTGGGGCATTATGACCAAACAATTTCCACCAATCATCTATTCAAATATAAGAAGAAACTTTAACAAATTAAAAATTTTAAGAAATATATTTGTAATTGCATGCTATAACTTTTATTATAAGATTAACTAACCTGGTTATTTACTTTTACTTGTTTCAATAATAAGTTGACGTTCAAAACTTCCAACTTGATCTCAAAACAATTGAGTTTTGCCCAACAATTTGGAACTGCTTCCTTTGCCCTTGAATTGAATCATATCAAGATAAGTCCATAACAAATGATTTTTTTCCAAAAATTTGTTTGATCGTACTAAAAAACTGGATTCAACCAATACCCTGCAACATGGATATTTTTTTTTCAATTGCCTATTCCAAATCCTTTTTATAATATTTGTGTATATTTTATAGTATTTCTTCTTGTACTTGAACATGGCTTTGATTGCTTTGCGTGCTCTATACATTCTATCAAAAACATAGTCAATAGAAATTTTCTTATCACCATCAACAATGCGTAACAGATGCATTAATGATTCTACAACTTTTACAATGATAAGGCAATCATTCCAAGATTCGTTATCTAAAACAATAAAGACTACTTTTTTTGTTTATTAATCTCTAAAGAGTCTTGAATCATAAAATTCTTTACAAATCACCAAAACTTTCAAATCATGCATATGCTGATAAACATTATGAAGAGCAATAAAAGTAGTAGGAAACCTAGTAGCACCTGGACAAATTATCTCAGTTCAATCTTTTCTTTTCCTCAACCAACTCAACCAATAACCATGATTATAAACAAATTTTGTAATTGTAGTAGCTTTTCTAGAAAGATCAGCCATATTTTCTAGTTTAGTAATATTTTACGTCATCAAATTTAAACAATGAGCTACACATGAAGACCAATCAATTGATTTATAGCTAACAATTATAATTTTTCCAATAACCACATAATTTGCACCAGTGTCAGTTACTATATGAGCCACATTTTTAGGTCCCACCCATTCAATAACTTCACTAAATAAATGAAACAAAGTTTGTGCATCTTTGACAGCATCAGAGGCATTAACAGATTTTCCAAAAAACTATTCTTCGGGGGCAATATATCATGAAATTAATTAATGTTCTTTATCTATTATTAGTCCAGCCATCCCCCATAATAGTACAATCACACTCTACCCATTTTCTCCTAAAAGAGTACAAAACATTGCACTTTTTTTTTTTTGCAACTCTTAACAAGAGCACTCGAAGATTATGATATATATGAACTTTATAACTTGGTCCTATAGCAAATGCAACATCAAATACTTGTTGAAAATAGATAGAATTGACAGCATTTATGGGAATATAAGTATCATAAAAAAAATTTAGCTACTTCCATATTTGCTCGCGCATAATTTTTTTTTATTTGTAAAGACACTTTTTACAATTGGTTGAGAGTTTGGGATAGTCTGCGGAACAAAAAAAATCACTAAGGTTTTTAGGTGCATTTCCTTTTTCTTTTTGATTAATTTACTGACATTTGGGTGAGAAATTTATTGAACATCTATATCATCCCATTCAAATTGTGAAACACTAGGTCCATAAGAATTCCTAAACTCAAATTTTTCTTGATTTTCTTTTTTTGTCAACAATTTCTTTGAGAAATTCTTGCATTTGATATGCGATGTCTGGTGGATAATAGTTAAAAGCTCTTATTTCACCTTTTTTTTTCTATCTAGATGTTGTTTCATTTTATTAATACCTCCACTTTTAGCAAACATTCCACAATGCTTGCAAGTTAAAACTTTTTTTCCATCCAACCTTTTTGTCTCTGTCACATGATCCCAAGTAATTTTTTTAATTATTCGAGTATTATTATTCATAACGCTGAAGAATACATAGAGAGGGGCCACATAGGACCTCTAAGAAATCCACGACAATGAAACTTAAAACACATGCAAGTTCAATCTACTTCCTATGCACGCGAAAAATAGGCATTTCCCACGTATCCATGTGAAAATCTCCCCTATCCAACCTTGGAAGTTGTGTAACCGACTCATAAACCATGTTGAAACCAGAATCAGCTCCAACATTAGCCAATCTATCAGCTGTCCTATTTGCCTCGTGAAAAACCTGAGTAATCACTTACAGATGATGATGCAAATCAGCCAACTCCTCAAACTCGCCTACCAAGTAGCAAGGGATGCCAATCTCACCACGCAATATCTGAACCATAAGCAGGAAGTCAGATTCCAAATGAACTGGCACAAGACCATGTTGCACAGACAATTTCATCCCATGAAACATGGTTTTCAATTCTGAAGCTAGACTGGATACTTCACCAAAAAAACAAGAAAAAAGGAAGATAAAT
This sequence comes from Coffea eugenioides, assembly GCF_003713205.1. Taxonomy (NCBI): domain Eukaryota; kingdom Viridiplantae; phylum Streptophyta; class Magnoliopsida; order Gentianales; family Rubiaceae; genus Coffea; species Coffea eugenioides. Next base: position 28,791,201 of record NC_040039.1, read on the forward strand.
TGTCTTAATGGAGCACGCAGGATACCATCCCCGCCAGACTTGCTCAGATTTCCCCTCGAACATCCGTCCACATTCAACTTAGGAATTACCAGACCGAACACCCTTCATTTCACCAAAGAAAGCCTATGTGACTTCATTCATCTAACAGTCGAGTCATAGAAAGCTGGCCAAGATGCAACCCTAGTAGCCAGATCAGGAAATCGAACAGAATAATATCTCGAAACTCCCCCCAAATCTGTAAATGAATTTGGTCTACAGATATCACTTTACCTTCAAAGAACATTAGGCTCCTACCTTTCCATAAGTGCCAACATACCAAACAAGAAAGAAGTTGAAATATCAACTTCAGACAAGAACTTGTAGTAGGTCTTAGCCACCATCTCGCTAGGATGTGGTGCATTGTGAAAGCTGGAGAAAATCTACCTACCATCTCTTCAAATGACTGCCAAACCTATTTAGGTAGATCCCCATTGCAGAAAATATGGTCTATACTCTCCTTCCCGGGTTCACAACAGCACAAACAACATCAGGGATCTTGAACCTTGAAGTGGTAGAGTATATCCATCACAGGAAGATGAAACTCTAGTTGGTGCAACATGGAAAAAGAAACCTTCCCAAGGAGCAATGAGTGCCATATATTAGTCGCAAAAAAGGACTTAGTGTTGGGTTTTAGGGACACTACGCAGCGGAAAAATAAAAAAATTTTCCCTAAAACCATCCAGGAATCACCCTAGATTTTACGTATGATGTACTAGAAGCAGGGTTATAGGATTACCTTAATCCAAGCGGCGTCTCCCTGCAGCGTTTTTGAGGATGGTCAGCCCTTGAGCAGTCCAGTCGTCCTGCCTCTACTGATATCCACGCTAGAGCAACCCTGGGTCGTCTCACGAACTATGTATTGAAGAGCAAGAAAAAGTTGCTAGCCCTTCTTGATCTTATTCGAAAATATGTGACGCTCACAGATTCTCCCTTTTTGCCTTTTTGTTACCTTCACCCTCTCGTATCTGTATCTCTCCAAAAAAACCATAGGAGAGAGAGAGGGATATATGATAATATATAATGATAAGTCTTCTTGCCTGATTCAAAATCAAAACAATAAGACTTCTCTTAACACAAGACTCTATCTATCATTATCTGATAGATAAGAGATAACCATTTACTCTTATCTGCTCAAATAGGCCTGGGATTAATTTTCTTTTAAAATTAAACCCCTATAATCCACATAGTTTCAATCCAGGATTAAATCTCTATTGCGTGTGACCCAATAGGTCCCGAATACATTGGTAATAATTATGGTTTAATAATTAGATAAAATAAATGACTTTATTTTATCATAACTTATAATAAATAATTAATCCATAATTATAAATCACGAGCGGTGTCTAGCAACACATCGTGATTGCCCAATTATTCGGAATTAGTCAAGGGAATTTGACCTAACCTTTCCGTGAAAAATTACCGTGTAATTATTATCCTTTCACCAAAGATATCCAATTAGTCAGGAATAAGGAATAAGTGCCAATTCCCTGATGACTAATTAAATTTTCTAGTTCCCGAAATTTACCCTTAATTAGGTTAAATTGAAGACATTCTTCAATTTACCTAATAGTCGACTTTAGGGTTAATTTCTCACTAGTGGCCATCCGGATATCAACTCCTTCTATCAGAGTGGTAAATCCTATCTTGATCACCCATTTTCTTTACGTGCTTCACACTACATCCAACTTCTACACTTTAAGGTACTCACGAAGAGTAACAAGTAAATAGAGTCAAAATGTAGCGATTCACACTCAAGATACTATGGTGATCTCAAGTCGTAGGATCACTTACACAATTTTTCACTAGAGATACACCATTGGCACTAGATAGATATCCTAACGGGATCTCTAAACGGATCACTCCAATGCATTTGTACTTTTCAAATCATCTACACATTAGCCTAAGTATCTTCATACCATAGTTGATGAGAACAACCACTAATTACATTAATTAGAGGCTAACTGTGTACTAGTTTTACCGTACTAAAGATGTCCTATTTCATTAGTACAAAAACTAGGGAATTTTAATAATATTACTATAAATGTGATTGATATCTCATAGTCACCAACTCTTGTGACTATCATCACATTAGTAATATTATAAGGACTTTATCGGTTGTATCTAATATTTAACAGATAAATAAGAAGTTATTAAAATACAAAACATATAATAAGGAATGTATAAAATAAAAACAAATACATTGTTTTAGGGCATACATTCCAACAATCTCCCACTTGCACTAAAACACATTATCCATGTTTTTCATCCCATAAGATAATACATGACTATCATGCTTCTTTTGAGGAAGAACTTTAGTAAGAGGATCAGCTATGTTATCCTCTGTGGAGACTCTCTCTATCTTTACATCATTCCTAGCAACAATTTCTCTAATCAAGTGAAATCTCCTAAGCACATGTTTGGATCGCTGATGAGACCTAGGTTCCTTGGCTTGAGCTATAGCTCCATTGTTATCACAGTACAAAGTGACCGGATCAACAATGGTTGGAACCACACCAAGTTCAGTTACGAACTTCTTGATCCAAACTGCTTCCTTAGCTGCTTCCGCGGCCGCAATGTACTCGGCCTCTGTTGTAGAATCTGCTGTGGTGTCTTGTTTGGAACTCTTCCAACAGACAGCACCTCCATTAAGAGTAAAAATGAAGCCTGACTGTGATTTACAATCATCCTTATCTGATTGAAAACTCGCATCAGTATAGCCTTTGAGCTCTAACTCACCCTTTCCATATATTAAGAACAATTCTTTGGTCCTTCTTAAGTACTTAAGAATGTTCTTAACGGCTATCCAATGACTCTCACCTGGATTAGCTTGAAATCTGCTTGTGACACTCAGAGCATAGGAGACATCAGGTCTTGTACATAACATAGCATACATAATTGATCCAATTGCTGAAGCATATGGAACATTGTGCATCTTATCAGTCTCAACTTGTGTCTTTGGACACATGTTTTTAGAAAGGCTTATACCATGAGTCATAGGTAAATTACCCCTCTTAGATTGATCCATGCTAAACCTCTTTAGCACTTTATCAATGTATGTAGATTGTGAAAGACCTAGTAGCCTTTTAGATCTATCTCTATAGATCTTAATGCCTAATATATAGGCCGCTTCTCCTAAATCTTTCATGGAAAAGTTCTTCGACAACCAACCCTTTACCGATTGTAACATCGGTATATTGTTTCCCATTATTAATATGTCATCTACATATAAAATAAGGAAAACAATTGAACTCCCACTAACTTTCTTATACACACAAGGTTCATCCGGATTCTTGAGAAATCCAAACTCTTTGATCGTCTCATCGAATCGGATATTCCAACTCCTAGATGCTTGCTTAAGTCCATAAATAGACTTTTGTAGCTTACATATTTGACTAGGATTTGGAGATGTAAAGCCTTCAGGTTGTGTCATATACACATCCTCATGCAATGTCCCGTTAAGGAACGCGGTCTTTACATCCATCTGCCAAATCTCATAGTCATGATATGCTGCTATGGCAAGCAATATCCGAATGGATTTAAGCATAGCTACTGGTGAGAAAGTTTCATCGTAATCGATTCCCTCTTTCTGCTTGTAGCCTTTGGCTACCAGTCTAGCTTTATAGGTAACCACATTACCATCCATGTCAGTCTTCTTCTTGAAGATCCATTTACACCCTACAGGTTTTATCCCTTCAGGTGGATCAACTAAGGTCCACACCTTATTGTCATACATGGAATTTATTTCGGAATTCATGGCTTCTAACCATTTAGAGGAGTCTGGATTACTCATTGCCTCTTGATAGGTAGTAGGTTCGTCATCTTGAATGACTAGAACATCATTGCTATGGCTCACAAGAAATTGGTATCTCTTGGGAGTTGAGCGTGTTCTTACTGACCTACGAAGCCCTTGTGTATTAACAGCTTCAGTATCTACCCCATCATTATGTGGTTGAAGCTGTTCTTCATGAGATCGTTCAATGTTTGTTGGATGATCCTGAATTTCTTCAAGATCTATTCTACTCCCACTGCTTCTTTCTAGAATGTATTCTTTCTCTAGAAAAATAGCATGTTTTGAGACAAACACTTTTTGCTCAATTGGATTGTAGAAATAGTATCCTATAGACTCTCTTGGATACCCTACAAACAAACATTTGTCAGATCTAGGTTCAAGCTTGTCTGACTCTGCCCTCTTCACATAAGCTGGGCAGCCCCAAACCTTCATATAAGACAGATTTGGTTTCTTTCCTTTCCATATCTCATATGGTGTGGAGTCGACAACTTTAGTGGGTACTCTATTAAGAGTGTAAGAGGCTGCATCTAATGCAAATCCCCAAAACGATTTTGGGGCACTTGAGTGGCTCATCATAGAACGAACCATATCCAATAAGGTTCGGTTTCTCCTTTCAGATACACCATTTAACTGTGGTGTACCTGGAGGAGTCCATTGTGGAACTATTCCATTATCCTTTAAATAAACTCCAAACTCGTCATTTAAGTATTCTCCACCACGATCAGATCGTAGTATCTTAATACTTTTATTCGTTTGTTTTTCTACTTCATTCTTGAATTCCTTAAACTTTTCAAAGGATTCAGATTTGTATTTCATTAAATACACGTAACCATATCTCGAATGGTCATCTGTGAAGGTGATGAAGTATGAAAAACCTCCTCTAGCAGTGATCGACATTGGGCCGCATACATCAGTATGTACTAGCCCAAGTAAATCACTGGCTCGTTCCCCTTTTCCAGTAAAGGGCATTTTGGTCATTTTGCCAAGTAAACAAGCTTCGCATGTATCATATGATTCATAATCAAATGAATCCAAGTATCCGTGTTGGTATAACTTGGAGATGCGTTTTTCATTTACATGACCAAGCCTACAGTGCCAGAGGTAGGTTTTATTTAGTTTATCTGTTTTCATTCTTTTTCCACTCACATTGAGAATTTGATGATCAAGATCTAGAATATATAAACCGTTATTCCAACTTCCAGAACCATAAAACACACCATTTTTAGAAAAAGAACAACATTTATTCTCCTGGGTTATCCGAAACCCATTTAAATCCAAACAGGAAATAGAAATGATGTTTGTAGTAAGTGCTGGAACACAATAACAATTCGATAATTCTAAAATCAATCCACTGGGTAAAGTGATATAATAAGTCCCTACAGCTAAAGCAACAACTTTTGCTCCATTGCCCACACGTAGGATGACTTCTCCTTTTCCCAGCTTTCTACTGTCCCTTAGACCCTGCATAGATGTGCAAATGTGAGAACCACATCCGGTATCTAATACCCAAGAGTCTGATTTGGAAGTAGACACATTAATCTCAATCATATATGTACCTGATGATGAAGCTTCAGCAAGCTTCTTTTGCTTCAGGCTCTCCAAGTATGACTTGCAGTTCCTTTTCCAATGTCCAGTTTGATTACAATGGAAGCAGGTTGCTTTGGACTGATCCGCCTTTGCCTTTTTGGGCTTTTGGGTGGGCTTGTTTTTGGATTTCTTAAATCCCTTTTCTTGCCTCTTCCTCTTCTTAGAGGAAGTAACGACAAGCACACCAGTAGAGCCTTTTCCCTTTTTGATTTCTTTCTCAGCAGTTTTCAGCACATTCAACAATTGAGGCAAAGTGTGCTGCAGATTATTCATCTGATAGTTCATAACAAACTGTGAGAAAGAATCTGGCAGAGATTGGAGCACTAAATCAACATTCAGCTCCTGATCCATCTTAAAACCTAATTCGGCCAGTTTTTCAATTAGCCCAATTATTTTTAAGACATGCGGAGCAACAGGTGCTCCCTCTGCCATCTTGCACCTGAACAATTCTTTAGAGGTATCATATCTAACCGTCCTCGATTGTTGTTCAAACAACTCTCTCAGGTGTTGTACAATATCATACGCCCCCATGTTCATGTGCTGCTGTTGAAGCTGAGGAGTCATGGAAGCTATCATGATACATGAAGCTTCCCTATTGTCATCCTTATGTTTCTTATAAGCATTTCTAACAGCAGCAGGTGCAGTAGGTTCAGGCTCTTGAGGCATAGGACCATCAAGTACATACTCAATTTTCTCATGAGTGAGAACGATAAGGACATTACGATGCCAATCAAGAAAGTTTGTGTCGTTGAGTTTGCAATCAGTAAGAATAGTACGAAGGCTCAAATTGTTACTCATTCTACAACAAAATGAAAGATAGAATTTGTTAGAAAAATGTTTTGTTTAATAAAATCATAAAAACTTCAAAATTATGATTTTATTTCCACTATTTTTTTTCAAATCAATTACCCTCCAAAATTGATTCGGGAATTTCTAAAATTCCATAGTGGCTAGAATCCTATCTTAATTTATTTCGACCTTGAGTGTGTCCCAACAAATCGAAAATAATTATGAAAGGTAGGTACTTTTACCAATTACAACTTATTGTAATTCCTAGATCAGTTGGGTGTCAACTCTTGACTTTAAATCTCTATGAATCAACCCAACACTTGCCTCTAAAATTAATGATTTTGAGTGAATCCCAACAAATCATAATTTTAGTTAAATCAAACCCATCATTCTTGAGAACATTTCCCATAGCAAAAACACGTAGTAAGTAAGGCAGCCTTGGGTGAATCCCAACAAGCTAGCACTTAATAACTACTCTAGTTTTAGACTATAATGATGGAAGGCATTTTATTGATTTAATATTATTGTTGAGGGATTTGTCTCCTTTTTTCCAAAAATATTTTATAATTATAATTTGGAAAAATTGCTCATTTGGTCTCATCAATAAACATGCATATAACCATATCAAACTTATAAACATGAATTTAAATCGTGGATGGTTGTGGATATTCCTAGACTAATTTCCCCGGCCATTAGGAAAATTAGCATGAGACTAAAACCTTTAATACCGCGACGAACCCCTTCGTTGTAGTATGCCTCCTTTCTTCTTTTCAAAGTAACAATTTCTATATAAATAATATAAATTCCTATCATCTATTCCTATCTATTGTACATTACAAATAGTATAGAAGAAACCCCGAGTTACATTCGGGGGGAATTTAGATGAGAAAAGAATTTACAATTAGAAAATAAGAAAGGCAGGACACGCAGGCCCTATTTTAAAATTAATTACAACCATTCAATCTTAGAATGATTGTAACCATCCAAAATACCACAATCATATTGCGTACTATATCCACAACCATCCACCATGCATTTTCACAATTTAAACAACTTTAAATAAAAGAAAAGCATGTAAAATAAGCAATCTCAATTCATGGATTAATTGGATTTAATTCCTAAGGTCCCAAACAAATTTTGGGTCCATGCATACGCAAGAAATATTGGTAAAATTAAATTTTATTAGATCAACTTTATCCTCAACTAATTTGAGGAAAGAATGGGAAGATAATTCAAATTAATCAAATTAGTTCTAAATTAATTCCCAACCTAATAATATATGAAATAAATGATTCCATAATACATTTTAACAATTAAAATGGGATTTAATTCAGAAGATTGCCAAAAGTTCAAAACTTCAAATTTTAGAAAAATTTTTTTTTTCTTCTAAAACACTCCTGCAATCGTTTACTGTCATCTCCGGCAACTACCATTGGACACCACCACTTCAGTCACCACCGCTGAGGTCTCCACTGACCATCAACGGCAGCAACTCCCAGCGGCAGCCACCAGGGTGATCACTGGAAGCAAACTTTCGGCTGCAACACAATTTTCCCGTGCCTGTATGCTGCTGCCCATTGTCACCGCGCCTGTTTGCTGGATAGCGGAGCTACCACCGCAACAGCCACCACCACTGGAGTCTCCACTGACCACCAGTGGCAGCGGCTCCTGGTAGCAGCCACCGGAGGCCATGGGCAGCAACCGTGAGGAGGCTGCTGTGCCCTGGCCTGTGTCTGCAGCAAATCTGCTGCACTTTTGTCCCAGAGAGCTCATAGCTCTGTTACCCAGCAACCACCACCAGGCGTGCATCTCCTACTGCCACCATGGAAAAACCACCATGGTCTCACATGGCAGCAGCAACTGGCGGCAGCCCTTGCAGCCGCAACATCGCAGCAGCCGCAGGTTTGTAGATGCAAACCTGCTATATTGTTTTTTTTTTTTTTCTTTTTGGTCCAATGATCATCCTGCAACTTTTGCAGATGATCAACTATGACCATGGGTGACCCAAATCCATGAAAGAAGGGAAAAAGGAAAAACCCAGGTGCTTGTGAAAAACTTACGACAGCGGCCGCGGCTTTCAAAAGCTTTCAGAAACCAAGTTTTCAAAAGCTTTCATGAAAACCCTTTTTTTTCTGTTTTGAAAAACCCAAAAACAATTCTTCCATAATTCCGCATATCAATTAAATCCAACCAGCAATATTAATCCATGAATCCAAAATTGCTTAAAATCATACGTAAAATTCTTAGGGATGGCTCTGATACCACTGTTGGGTTTTAGGGACACTACGCAGCGGAAAAATAAAAAAATTTTCCCTAAAACCATCCAGGAATCACCCTAGATTTTACGTATGATGTACTAGAAGCAGGGTTATAGGATTACCTTAATCCAAGCGGCGTCTCCCTGCAGCGTTTTTGAGGATGGTCAGCCCTTGAGCAGTCCAGTCGTCCTGCCTCTACTGATATCCACGCTAGAGCAACCCTGGGTCGTCTCACGAACTATGTATTGAAGAGCAAGAAAAAGTTGCTAGCCCTTCTTGATCTTATTCGAAAATATGTGACGCTCACAGATTCTCCCTTTTTGCCTTTTTGTTACCTTCACCCTCTCGTATCTGTATCTCTCCAAAAAAACCATAGGAGAGAGAGAGGGATATATGATAATATATAATGATAAGTCTTCTTGCCTGATTCAAAATCAAAACAATAAGACTTCTCTTAACACAAGACTCTATCTATCATTATCTGATAGATAAGAGATAACCATTTACTCTTATCTGCTCAAATAGGCCTGGGATTAATTTTCTTTTAAAATTAAACCCCTATAATCCACATAGTTTCAATCCAGGATTAAATCTCTATTGCGTGTGACCCAATAGGTCCCGAATACATTGGTAATAATTATGGTTTAATAATTAGATAAAATAAATGACTTTATTTTATCATAACTTATAATAAATAATTAATCCATAATTATAAATCACGAGCGGTGTCTAGCAACACATCGTGATTGCCCAATTATTCGGAATTAGTCAAGGGAATTTGACCTAACCTTTCCGTGAAAAATTACCGTGTAATTATTATCCTTTCACCAAAGATATCCAATTAGTCAGGAATAAGGAATAAGTGCCAATTCCCTGATGACTAATTAAATTTTCTAGTTCCCGAAATTTACCCTTAATTAGGTTAAATTGAAGACATTCTTCAATTTACCTAATAGTCGACTTTAGGGTTAATTTCTCACTAGTGGCCATCCGGATATCAACTCCTTCTATCAGAGTGGTAAATCCTATCTTGATCACCCATTTTCTTTACGTGCTTGACACTACATCCAACTTCTACACTTTAAGGTACTCACGAAGAGTAACAAGTAAATAGAGTCAAAATGTAGCGATTCACACTCAAGATACTATGGTGATCTCAAGTCGTAGGATCACTTACACAATTTTTCACTAGAGATACACCATTGGCACTAGATAGATATCCTAACGGGATCTCTAAACGGATCACTCCAATGCATTTGTACTTTTCAAATCATCTACACATTAGCCTAAGTACCTTCATACCATAGTTGATGAGAACAACCACTAATTACATTAATTAGAGACTAACTGTGTACTAGTTTTACCGTACTAAAGATGTCCTATTTCATTAGTACAAAAACTAGGGAGTTTTAATAATATTACTATAAATGTGATTGATATCTCATAGTCACCAACTCTTGTGACTATCATCACATTAGTAATATTATAAGGACTTTATCGGTTATATCTAATATTTAACAGATAAATTAGAAGTTATTAAAATACAAAACATATAATAAGGAATGTATAAAATAAAAACAAATACATTGTTTTAGGGCATACATTCCAACACTTAGTAGTAGGACAACGCACCAAATGATAAGCCGATGACACTGTGAACAACCCTGATGTAGTTAAATTTCAAATCATCCTATCCGATATTGTGTTCATAGGCGGAGGGATACACACAATGTCCTGTACGATACCCTGTGGCAACCACTCTTGCAGCAAAGTAATATTCCAATGCCCATGATCTACGAAATCATCCACTGAATGCATCTCAAAAACCTTCACTTTATCACACAAAGGTCCAGTTCCTGTTCAATTTTCATGCCAAAAATCAATCTCACCATTCCTCAAAATCTATCGAATGTGAGCCTCCGCCAAAGGTTTGGCCATAACCATTCTCCGTCAAATACTAGATTGACCTAGAACTAACTCTGCCTCATAAGGGTGTCTCTTCCAGAGATATTTAGCGTGCATAAAACTAGCCCATAGAGAGGCATTTTGATGAAAAGACCATCATAACTTCAACAAAAATGCCTCAAAAATAGCTTGTAATGACCTGATGCCCGCCTCACCTTCCGTAAACGGCTTGCACATGGAATACTATTTCAACCAGTGAAACCTACATCCATAGTTCGAATTTTCCCATAGAAAATCTCTAAAGATTTTTTTTCAGCATTCGAAACATCCCTTTAGGAGGCATAGTCACTGCTAAATGTGAATTGGGATGCAAGATGGCAAACTTTTAATTAGGACCAGCTTACTACCATAAGATAACAATTTACCTGTACACGAGAAAATTCTCCTAGCCACTCCATTACATATCTCCAAAACATAATGTAATTTCCCTCTCCCAGCGTAGAGTGGCATCCAAGATACTTAATAGGAAAAGCTTTCCCATCACCTGAGAAATGACATGCTTCCTGATAGGAACAAGCCTCCGACGGACTGAAAAATCACTCTTCTGTTGATTCATTTACTGCCCAGACACCTTACAATATGCTTCCAAGACACGCATTATCAGTTGTAAAGAACCCTTCAACTCACTACTAAATATCATTATGTCATTAGTATAAGCTAGATGAATAATATCAGGGCACCCTCTAGGAATCTTGAAAGGGACAAAAACCTCGAGCCCTTATCAAAGTATTAAGGGATTGAGACAATACCTTTGCTCCCACAATGAATAATGTTGGGGAAATAGGATCACCTTAGCGAATCCCCCTTGTAGATTTGAAGAATCCCTGAGGGGACTCATTAATAATTATAGAGAACCACAGGGACTGGAGCAAACCAGCAAAAATAAAATTCCTACTCTTAAGTCACGAATTAAGTCCACTATGGTACTGGAGCAGGGACTTAGGCTGTGCAATGGGTTACTAGCTTCACCCTGGTGCCAGAGTTTGCTTGATCCGATTTACTAAAGTATCTTAATTACGTGAAAGATAAAATTCGAATATAGTAGTGAGCAGGGTCGAATCCACAGGGACTTGGAAATTTATTTTGAATGAATGTAACATTAAATAAAAATGGGGGGATTGATATGAAACTACCTAATTTAATTGCTCAAATTAAAAATAAGACAATCGCAGATAAAATAAATAACAATAAATATAAAGTAAATTAACGGAAGGAAAATCTCTAGTCAAAGGTATATTCTCCACTAATGATTCGAATCATTGATCACAGATGCAGAGATAAAATCTTTCATTTACAAATAAACTGGTTATGGTTGTCAACAAGCTCTGACAACCTGCCTAACCTTCCTGATTCGATAACCACAACAAGCTCTGTAGTTATTGCCCTAGCCAATTAAGCAGTCCTAAACACGCTCTTAGGATTTAACATATTGACAGCATTAATCATTAGACTGGCCACCAATTATAACCAACAAACACACACGCTCGGTTTATTTAGGCTATATCATATATTTTCGCAACAACAATTCAAAAGTTTCTACTACAATTGAATCATGTCACTTGCCACATGCACTAAAATTACCCAACAATTACGGATTGAGCACTCTTAGATGGCTGTTAATTACTCACACAATTAAACAGTGATCAAGTATTTAATTGCAAGAAATAATCATATGCATAAGTGAACAGGAAATATATAAATACTTGCAAATTAAAGAACGTAGGCAAATCAATTCGATCTCACAGTTTTGTCGAACCAAAGCTTCGATTTAACCTCTGACTAGATGAAGAAATTAGCCACTCCTCATAGTTGAATTGCAGCCAAAAGTACTACTCGAGTTCTTAATTGAAAAAGGAAAATAAATTGGGAAAAGGAAGGAAAAACGGAACGGAACAGAATGGCCTGCGTTGATTTTCAGAGTCTTCTCCCCTGCCGTTTTCTCCTTTTTCTTTTTTTCAACTCCCCTTCAGTTGAACCAGAGGTCTCCTTTTACCTAGCGTCCCCCCAGGGCTTCTTTAGCATTTCTTTCTTTTTTTTCCAAAAATGGGTCTCGTGTGCAATTGAAGCTCAATGGGATGCGGGCTTTCTACTGCATCAGTTATACTGTTCTTTGCTGTAAACTAACCAAAAGCAAAAGCCCAAAATGCTTGCTAACTTGATGCAGTAACAATCATCAACACCCCATCATCCCTGATGTAGCGGTTTTCAAGTATCAACTAAGAAACTTGTATCAAGATTTTCTTAATGGAATTTCCTCAATTAGGCTTCAATTTCTCCTTTTCTACCTCAATTGACTTGAAGTTCCTAGAAATCACACAAAAATTCAAATATAAGTAGAATCTAGCAAATTATCACAACATTTGGTCAAAATAAAGGGGAAAATATTAACAAATAAACAGCCTAATTTGCGCATTAACAACACGTTACTCACCAATCTACAAAAGTCAAATTGACAAAAAACTTGCAGGCTTTAGCCATGTCTGATTTAAGAATAACATTACCCCCTTTATTCGGTCTTCGAATCCCCGAGATTAGTTCTTGGGCCAGAAGGAATCTATTAGATATTTGATGCCCTTGAACAAAGCCACTTTGATTAGAAGAGATAATGTCGGGTAAGATCTTTGCCAACCTTTATGCCAACACTTTTGAAATTATTTTATTCACAAAGGTACACAGACTAATCGACAGGAATTGTGAAAAATCTTAGGGCGAGCTAATTTGGGGATTAAGATAATAGATGTTGCAGTTATACTCCTCGGCAACTCAACTCCACAGAAAAAACTACACACAACAATATACACGTCAGTGGCCATAACTTCCCAAGCAAACATAAAAATCATCCTCGAGTACTTATTCGGCCCAGCCGCATTGTCAGCATCCATCAAGAAAATAACATCTTTAACCTCTTCTAAGGTAGGGAACCACTCCACATCAGCGTTATCCTGGTCAGTTAATTGCTTTGGAATCACCTCTAACACTTGAGAAGGAAGAGGAGCTGAATTAGCTGAAAACAGCTCCTGGAAATAGGATACAACCTCCTTTGAAATCTCAACCTCCACTTCCAACCATTCGCCACTCCTGGATCTAATCCGATGAATAATTGCTTTATGCCTCCGTTTAGTCACAACAACATGAAAAAATTTTGAGTTCCTATCCCCATTCGAGAGCCATTGCAATTTTGCTTTATGACGCCAGAACATATCCTTATTAACCTGTGCATTACAAAGCTTTGCACTCAACTCATTCAAATGGATGCAGTGATGATCTGAGGGATTTTCATCAAACAAACTTCCAACTGTGACACCTCCTGCTTTACCACCATAACCATGTTAAAAATATTGCCAAAAGACTCTCTTGACCAGGCCCGAAGCACACCTTTCAGATGACGTAACTTCGCGGCCAAAACGTATAATGGATCGCCCACAAAGTCCACCTGCCAGTTTTGCCGTATTATATCCATCAGCGAGTCGTGCGTGATCCAATAATTTAAAAATAAAAAAGGTTTATCCGAATTATCCAAACGAGTTGTAGTAGACATCAAAATAGGAGCATGATCAGAAGGAGCTTTACTCAAATATTGAACTACAAAAGTAAACCCCAAATCCATTGCCATTTGATCATAGAGCAATTTGTCTAGTCGCTTCCATATCCGAGTACAGCCCTACCTATTATTACACCACGTGTACTTGGATCCCGAAAAACCCGCATTCGCCTACCCAGCCACAGATATAAATGACAGCAACTCCACACATTTTCCATGCCTAAATGGTACATCCCTTCTCTTCTCTTCCTCTGCCACCACCATATTAAAGTCACCAATGATAAATCAAGATTAAGACAACGACCTATCATTCAACAAAGTTAGCTAAAACACCGCACGATCTTCCACCGTCCATTTGGCATCGATAAAAGAAAAAATCACTGGAGATATGACCATATAAGACTGAATTTTAATCGACAAATATTGGTCCGACTTCCCAACAAAGTCACAAACAGATGAGTTAGAGAAAAACACCCATACCAAACCATTATCATTCAGCAAAACTAAATCCATTCAAAACTTCATTTTAATGGATTGAATGTTAACCCGAGTTGGAGCTAGTTTTGGTTCACACAAGCCAACTCTTGAATATCATATTGAAGAATTAATGTTGCAATCTACGAAGATTAGGGGCACGAGACACACCCCTTATATTCTAGAAGAGGTAATTAATCATCAAATAAAGTAGCAAAAGAGTTAGTTGAAGCTTTAGACTTGGAACGTAGTAACCTGTCCGATGGGAACTTTGCTCTCACCCCCTTCTGCTTCAGATTAGAAATCAATTGAAAGCCATCGCTGAGCTGGATTCTGTCCTGGACCTCTTGAATAATTAGGTCTAAGTTGAAAAAATCAAGAATTGAAGATGTTGTCGCTGATTACAGTTGGTCCGAACTAAAGCGAGGAGATAAACTTCCTCTTGCCATTTTTGCTCGCTACAACTCACCTCCATACGCAAACCCTCCCTCATGGTGATCATCATGAACTTGATCCCTTGTTGTATAGGCTGTGCATACTTGCTATCCCCCTCTAGAGGTAAACTTTCGTCCATCGAACAAGTCCCTAATAAAACTAGCTGCTGCGAAGATGCACCTAAGTTTTGTGCATCCACATAAGTAATTTGCACCTAGTGCGAAGACTCCCTATCCGGTCGGCCTACCTCCTTAGCTCCAGGTCTACATCCTTCCAATCCCTCCGTCATCGCCAACGAAGGTGACAGCCTCTCCTACGCTGCCTCCCCAACCTTCTCCAACAACTTTTCCCCAGTTCCTGTATTAGGAGCTGTATTTACTTTTGCCTTAACAGCCTTCACCTCAAGATCGCCATGAGCACTCTGCTTCTCCAATCCCTCCCTAGGTTGCTTTGGGCGAAATTCAACAATAACAATCCTTTTCTCATGACACATCACTTGATTTCGCTGCTGATTAAGCCTCTCCCATAGCTCTTGATTTCGAACTCAATAATCAACTTCAGAGTGCCCCTGCCAAAAGCAAAAGCTATAATATAGTGGTAGATTCTCAGGCTCAAGTGGTTGCCAAAAACCCTCTGCGTCACTGGTGCCTACCCCAACCCAAACCTGCTTCGGTAACGGATTCAACAGGTTGATTTCCACACAGACTCGAGCAACACTAGGCCGAGACAATGTAATTGTGGCAGAATCCATGAACAACGGTCTACCCAAGCAGGAAACTATATGGAACAAACATTCCTTTTTGAACAAATGAACAGGCAGCTTCGAAAGTGAAAATCAAACTGGAGCAATCGCCGACCCCTTGTCAACGTGAAAAGAAGGGGAGCATTTAAACACTCGCATAGGGCACCCATAGATATACCATATATTCCGTCCCTAAATTCGGTGAAAGTCCGATTCGTTACTCAAACAAATTAGCACATGTTGATGGTCCAACAAGTCAACCATGGCAATATCTTTCAAATCTAAGGCAGAGAAGAATTTACGAATCTCCTCCATACGTGGTCTTCTCTTCGAGAATTTTTCCACCAGAGATAGATGGAAGAGAGTTGCGATATTTACCATGTCATGACTTGAGAAAACCATAGCTTGTTCTCCCTTCTTGGTTATCTTACCTACAACTCCAATGCTGGCTAGTCCCAAGACAAGAATAAAGAGGAGAAGGACTTCTGGTGAAGCGAGGGTGGTTTACAAATGGTGGTTACCCTCCAACCATGGGTTGAAAAGCAGCTGAAGTGGCCATGATCGGCAATAACTCTAACGAGAAACCCTATCTCTAGAGAGAAACCCTAAGTGTCGGTTGATAGGAATGACTATCTTTTCTAATCCTAAGTAATATCAGGCTAACACTTAGAGATGGGTTAGATTGTGAACTAGAGTTGCATGTCGAAGAAACTTCCATTTTTAAATTTTTGCATAAAATTGAGTTTGTTTTAGTAATCAAGTGACGAGTGTGACATAACAAAAATGCTAATATTTTGAATAATTAACATAAGCAAAAAAAAAATCCTAAAAGTAATTGAAAAAATGATGAAGTATATAATAATAGTTGATGGTAATTGATATTCTGCAGGTTTGTGACATGGCACATTAACTTATGATTGGTACCTATTTAGTCACATCTAACAAATAGGGAAAAATATTGAAATAGGTCATCTACTGTATTCTAGTTTTATAGCAAATTAGAACCAAGTTCAACCTCTTTTTTTCAAGCTCCGTTTTTTCTTTTTTTTTGCCAAAATGTTCATATTTAGAATTGAATGTCACACAAATCAATAATGTATCACTATTCTTAAATCTATATAATACTAGGTTATTCATCTATATATATAGGAAAAAAAGAAAACTAATGCCGGAAAGAAGTCTGCAAAGAAATAATAAAAGTAAATATGTAAATAATTTGAGCTTAAAGTTGAGAAACAATTCGCTAAAAAAAAGTAAAACCAAAATATGAATGCCAGAAAGAAATAAAAATGCTGAAAAACAAGTGAAGTCTCAAAAACATAATGTTTAGGGGAAAAAATCAAGAAAAATGCTAGAACAAGATAAAAAATTTTGTTTGAAATAGCAAAAATAACAATGCAACCAAGAGATTAAATGAAAAAAAAAAATCAAAGGCTTAGCTAATTTATAGCAGTAGAATTTTTTTTTAAACAAAATTTGTAATATATGTTATCTCCTAAATTTTTCTTCAAATTTCAAAAG
The DNA here is from genome assembly GCF_003713205.1 of Coffea eugenioides. Taxonomy (NCBI): domain Eukaryota; kingdom Viridiplantae; phylum Streptophyta; class Magnoliopsida; order Gentianales; family Rubiaceae; genus Coffea; species Coffea eugenioides. The sequence continues at coordinate 28,808,342 of NC_040039.1, forward strand.
GTCCAAAGATTAATTGCCAAAAAGTTATCACTTTTTAGCATAAAAATAAGGATAGAAAAATGATGAAAAAAGATGAATACTTATCGGTAAAATGTAAGTTTTTGAGTAGCCAAATCTATTTGATTTCTGTTGCTCCGTATGTTTGCTCAAATTTCTAGTAAGTATATGTCTATAAGTTGCAAAAATACGTTTGATTTCTGTAGCAATAGACAATTCATATATGTCTGTTGCTCCGTATGTTTGCTCTTTAGAAGTTCAGACTATTCATAAGACTATATGGTTTCATCTCTATAAAGCTTAAGCAATTTTAAATTTTGACCAAAAATTTGATTTTTGACTAATACATAGAACTAGACCAGGTTAATGAAAATTGCTCTAGTCTTGCAGTCCAATGGTTGAACCAACTGATTTAACTAGTTTTGATAAAAGAGATCGATTTTTAAACCCTTCTAGGTTTGAACTATAACCTGGATCACCCAACGGCCTCGTCAACGATTCAACCAGTTCGACCAGGCAGTCCGAGTTGGGTTTTAAAATCTTGTAAAAGTGCTTTCAGCTATATGATCATAGGAGTGGTGCAGATTCTAGTAAAAGTTGGGTTTGCTTATTTTATAATCATGAATCTAGGATGGATCATATAGCCAGTAATAGTGCTAAAGATTTTTATGAATTGATCAAATGTTTAAATGCCAGGCGTGTGGTGTTTCTAGGCTACTTTTCAAATCTTGGTTTAATATTTTATAAACAACCATGATTTGATTAATTCAAAGTGATATGCTAATGCTAAAGAAAAGTTTAAATCTAACGATACTTATTTTTATGCATGGTGTTTTATGTATGTTAGTTTGTTCATTTCATTCACAAACTAAGTGGGGGATTGTTGGAATATTTTGTGAATTGAAATGGAAATAAAACTTGTTAAATTCAAAATAAGCGACAAAAGAAAAATGCTTAGTGTAGCCTCTTAATGACCATTGTAGTGAAGAAACGATTTTGACATTTTTTGTTCATTGAATGAGACTAATTTCAACGTCTCGATGATCATTATAGCGAGGAAACAGTTTTGATATTTTTTTCCTATTAAAGGAGACTAAAGCAGCCTCTTAATGATCATTGAAGTGAGATAATTGTGCCTCTTTAGTTTTGATATCTTTTATACTTTTGGTGAAACAAACTAATTTAGCCATTTTGATAATTTCTTAGTAAAAGACCTTTGGTTTTGCTGTTTAAAGTTCTTTATTTTTGTTATATCCTAGAAGTGTATTGCCTTAACCCAGAAGTAAACTACTATGTGTAGTTGGGGCAATAAACACGTTAAGAATAGTATTGTACATGTGTCAAGAATCATCAACAAATTCCCTATTTTTTGTGAAATTTGTTAGTGAAGTTTTTGCACTATTCTATTATCTTGTTTTATTTTTCCAATAATCTAGTGAAAAGACAATCCAAGGGTCACAATATATTCAGCCACTATTTCACATATTTATATTGAAAGGACTTAATAGAAAGGCCCCATTAAGTCCTTTCAATAGATAAAAATTGCCAAAAATGTTTCAGAAAAACTTTGGCTTCTAACAGACAATTAAGTTAACCAAATTCTCACAAATCACTTGTTGAAAATCAATTAGAAAAGAAAATCAAAATCTTAAAAAGTGATAGAAGAGGTGAATATTTTCCTATTGAATTCTCAATATTTAGTGAACAAAATGATATTCAGAGTGTTTGGATAGATAATATTTGAAATAATATTTGACATAATATTTACCACTCCTTCGAATTATTTCAGATAACGAAAAAAACGTTTGGGTTTGCATTTTGTAGACTGCATGTATTGACGAAATGTAATGCTGACGAGGACAATTCAGAAAAATCGAGAAGCAAAGTTCTAAAACGTGGCCACTGTAGGACGAATGCTAGGTGGATTTCCATCTTGGGTCCCATCCGTTCTCCTTGGATGTGTCTAGAGTTGTGGGTGGCCTACTTTGAGAGTTGCGAGTATAAAGCGGTTGCGGTGAATAATGAAACAATTTCTATTACTATAGAATGCTTGAAATACACTAGTACATCGGGGGTAAATGTGGGTTTCCAAGAAAGTAAAGACCAATCCAAGTGACAAAAACAAATAATTGCACAATTTATTTCACTTATCCTACATCTCCTACTATACGAATTCAATAACTTCCTAAATTTAACTTATCCATATAGAAAGAGTTTAAAACAACATGCATTTTGAGGTAAACTCCACTATACCCCTCATCCGTTTTTATGCTTACTTCATCATCACCTACGCATGCAGCGTGTTGGCCAATGATGGTCATTCAACTACTATCTCCGCCTTTGTGACGTAGTATGCATTTGATTAGCCATTTCTTCTCTCATTGCCTTCCAATCTTCTATTTCTTATGGGGGACACTGTCAACGGTTGTATCTGTAGGTATGGAGGAGCTCCACATTCGCCTTCGAATTGCATGCCCTCTTGTTCATACAGCATCAAGTGATTATTCGAAGGTGTTTTTTTTCTAGAAAATTGTGTAGTGCACAACACGCAATCACTACATTGATTTACTTTTGCATATATGAATATGGAACTGGTCCCCTTAAATAGGCAAATCGTTGCTTCAAGACACCGAAAGTACGTTCAATTACATTACGAAGTTGAGAGTGACATGTTATTAAATAGCTCTTTCGACCCTTTGGCCACGACACGTCCTTGTCCAACTCTTATATTATGTCCTCTCTTGAATGGTACTAAAAAATCTGGGGCACCATCTTATAAGCCGCCGTCAATGGGGAAGAACTTGCCTACATTCGCGAAAATCAGAGTAGTGGTATAAATACATTATTTTAAGTATAAAATTTTAGACCATCAAATACCCCAATATATATGTGCATCCAAGTTGTATAAATAATACAAAAAAGTTATAACCTTGGGGAGGAACTGGGAAATCGATGTGCATTCTCATTGCACTTTCTAGCACCTGTGCATCATGTGCACTACCTTCCCATCCAGCATAGACATAAATAATTCGCATACCATGGTCATATACAGCTAATACGTTTTGTGATTGAGTCCTATGCCTATTAGTGTAGGCCATCTGCTCTATTGTTGGAACTGAAGCAGGGATATGAGTGCCGTCGAAAGCATCTAAATAGTCCTACAGTTTATAATTTGAAATATAGCCAGTTATAAATCTAGTTATTAAAAAAACCTTAGTATTAAAATATTAGGCTTAGGTGACACTATTAAGAGGAAGCGATTTTCTTGAGAGCTTTTGATCTGCCTATGCAATTGGAGGTAAATTAAATGATTGGGCCTCAGTCACAGCATAACAATTGGAAGTGGAGGAACAAATATATTCACAAGTTAAGTACAGAAAGCATTATGAAAATACCAATTTTTTGTTATATTCCATCCTTAGTTCATTTATTGGAGAGAGTGAAGATATGTTTTACCTTGAACCAAGGACAGTACTTGGTGTTATATCGTATTTGTGGATGCATATCGTCACTTTGTTTTGGTCGAATAATTCTTTCTGCAAATAGACATAACCCCAACAACACTTTCGCTACATTTCTGTGGATGGTTTCTATTGAATGTTGGAATCTTTCAGCCACTATACGAGTTCACGTGCTATGATTTAACATAATTAAAATCATGGCTAGCGATTCCTCAATCGACATGTGCTGCTTGTGTGGATTTTGAGGAACAAAGTTATTGCTTACTAGAATTTCACAAAGCCGCATGAAATTGTCGACTGTGATTCGGCAATTCTCCGATATACGTAGTGGGTGACCTGTTATTAGCACTTGAACCCACTTCCAACTAGGCTTGTCTCCATTGCAGCATGGTATTTTTATAAGAGGCCCATCGTAACGTTTCGCATCCGATGAAAAAAGCAGCATAGCTGCATCGTTCAGAATGGCCTCTTCATCTTCTTGAGAGCTTGAGCCAGAAGAGAAGGAAGTGAAATATGGATTAAAGTTGGCCATGTATGAACTTGGACAAAACCCTGCGATTGAGGACACAAAAACAGCTATTAATTGAACGATAGTGAACACCAAGGAAAAGACCAGGACTATACAGATAGTCAACGATATACTAATTGAATAATGGTGAGGTAGAGCGTTAATACATGACAGGTCTTTAAATAGAGGATGTAGCAGTAACAGATATCAAAGGCAAGGCTGCAACTTACTCTGCTGCCATTTAAATACAGAAAACTGCAATAAAAGACCGTCAATGCACTACTTTTGAGGGAATTTAGAAACGACAAGTCAAATTTAACGTTATTCAAATAGAGATATAAAAAGGCGTGGTCGATCATTAATGTGTAGTGACTCATTTCAACGACATGGACAAAAAGGAGGCCTACACTATTTTTGTCGTAACCTTCAAAATCTTAGTATCCAGCATGTTTAACGGAGAAATAAATATAAAGCCATGGTGATTCATTTCAAAGTGGTGGCCCATGTTATTTTTTAATTGATTATATTAAAAAAATATATAGTCCATGTTAGTGGGTTTGCCAAAAGTTATCCCAATATGAATCATAAATATATAAATGGCTTTAAATGAAAGTCACGTGGGTTTCAAATGAAAGTTACCCCTATTACTAGACACGTCAGTCATATTATTGGCCCTAGAAGTTGAATGAACCGTGAGAATGGCCATGCTTTATTTGGTCACTTCTTTAAGTTAAAAAGGATGCTATAATGGCTTGTTTGTTTCACAAGTGAGCCGATGAACCAATTGATCTTCGGGCAGGAAAAAAAATTCTCTTGTACATCGCATAGAGTTCTTAAATTAAAAGCTTGTATGTGCTTGAATCAGTTATAAGTTTAATAATGGCGAATTATATAGGATATCTGAGACTACTTAAATAAAAAGTAACTTAATTACATCAGAAGTTGGAAAAATGGATATCCGAGCTAAAATCTGGTGGTAAATTGCAAATAAAATCCACCACAGACAGCAACTTAATCATAAATATCAAATACAAATGTCATCCATCACAATATATAAGTTAGGTGACATTTTAAAACTTAAAGTTATCTGAACTTCCTCACTTCCCCTCCATCTTCGGCACGATGAACAACTCAATCCATGTCATTTGCTCACTCTCACTGAAGTTAAGAAATAAAGCATGAAAACAATTCTTTTAACAGATACATGTGCAGTCTTCTCTCTAACTTCAGTCCTTCCAGAATTTTTTTGGCTACTTCAATTGAATACTTCTCCTTTGCTATTCTTTCATTCGAAACTATGAAGGAAAATCTATTGAAGTTGCTAAGTGCCTTTTGGTAGTTATCTGAACCCGACCTTTAGAAATTGGTTTCTCTTGAGCCTTTTTTATCAGAACTGCAGGCAGCACTACCCAATGGTCACTTGCTGGGATTTCTTAGAATAGGGCTTCCATCATCATCAGATGTTTCCTGAAAATTTGGAGGGTTGATGACAGAACTTGAAGCCACGCATCTGCCTTTAATGTTCAAATCATCCCTACGTCTGTGGATTCGAGGAGGCACATATTGGGTGGGGGTTGAGCAGAAAATTGAGCTCGATTGCCTGTGGCTTGTTTGCCATCCATCACCTCACCCTATAGAATCATCAAATCAGCACTATGTGGGTGTTGGAAGTCCAAATATTGATGATTTAGCTATTAAACAAACACCAAGACAAAGTTTATTAGGTAAAAGCAACAATTTTCTGCTCAAATGGACAACGAAATGAGCATTGGGACAAGTCCAAAAGCTGTAACAAAATCAATTGAACTTGTGATCTTTCACAAGATAGGAGTTAGCTAGCTAAACATGAGTAAAATTAGGGTCAGCACTACAAATTTCTGTAATAAGCCGAATCTCCACTTTGTTTGGTGTAATTTTATGCCAAAAAGATATTCACAATTTGGTACAGGCCGTGACCTACCATCCAGAATTGCACTAACACACAATGGAAATGTATTATGCAAAAGATTGAAATAATAAAAGCATGGTCGAGCTGTTATTGCTTGGGATAATTCCAAGGCATGTTTATTCCACAACATCTTTGAGAGTAGTAATTGAATGATCACATTTTGTAACATTTTTCAAACTGATTTATTAATGACCCTAGAAGATTGAAGTTAGCACAACAAATAAATTGCTGCAATAATACACACCTTAGAACCAACGTGGATTGCAAATTTCCAACCACAAAAAAAGGTCGTAAATTTAAACTATCAAGTATAACCATACATTGACATCTACCAATAATAAATAACAGAAGTCATTTGCCAACATTGATTCAAGGTATAAAGGAATACCATACCTAGTACAATTATGCCCATTGATTAGCTCCGACTAAGAAGCATCTGTGTTCCTCATCCCATACTATCCTCGTCTCTGGCTTGGCATAATCACCCTGAAGATGTGTGAGCAATCTCCACTTATTGACCACTCGATAGTACCTGGACTGGGATTGAGTTCCAGTGCAAGTTATCCTACATTCTTGAGTCAAGTATATGGCCATTGTAGTGTGGTTTGCCAAGGTGCTTTGAGTTGCCTCTCACTTTCCATTTTTCTGCTACTCAACATAGGTGCGAATATACAGCTCCTCTTCCCAGTCTAGCCAGTACTTTTTTTCAGATATCTATGGATGAAAAGAAAAGTATGGATTTAATAGAAAAATTTTTGAAAAGTAGACAAGCCTTTAAATTTGTATGTTCAGGGAAATTAAAAACTCACTTCAAAGTAGTTTATTAGGCTTTCTTTAAAGTCGTTTGAGTCGCACAAAGAATGGACACTGATAGAAATTAAAGGGTTGGATGGGGATTTTGATCAAAAGAACAAGCATAGCATTCAGCTTTATTAACTGAGATGCATTTGTAAGACAAGATATGCTACAACCAACTGTCCACATGTGCAATGCCTTACCAGTTGATAAACTTAGTTTTTTCCTTTTGCAGTGGGCATGAACACTTCCGTTTGATGTGTAGCTTATAACTTTGTAATTTCAGCACTAAAAAAATGTGACAAAAACAATGAGAGAAATACTTTGTGGTCTCATGGACTTCAAAACTCTGTATGAGGTGAGAAGTTCAGTCAAATCAAGCAAGTTCAAAAACTGAGTGAAGTGGGCCTATTACTACCCTTGTTAGGTCAGTTTCGTGCTTAAATACAGCACACATGGCAAAAGAAATGTATTATTTGGGCATAGACATATCTACCTAGGAATTCAGAATAAATCAGTTGTTTACATGAAACCTTATCCAATGCAAAACAATTGCAAATTTAGAGAATCCAATTTGCTCATTCAACATGGCATTCCAAAACTACTCGATATTGAATCAAATTAGCAGGCCAATTACTCCGGTATTTCTTGCGGAGATAGTGAACTAGCCAAATGAAAGGACAAGGAAATTATCATTTTCACCATGAATTTTAATTTTGTCAAACATAATTTGAAAAAAATGCGTAAATGTAGCAATCCCAAAAACCCTAACAACCTCCAAATTCTACCAATAGATACTAGAGTTTTCTACACATGTTTTCATTATACAGACCCCAAGAGAAATCAAATTGAGAATATATAATCGAAAATTCCGGCAAAGGAATAGTGAATTACTAACCGAATCGCTCGTAACAAATCGTGTTAGGGCAATCTCCACTTTCGTTCAATCGCTCTTTTCTATAAGTGCTGCACACGAGAAGACAGCGGCCAGGAATATGCGATGTGTAGTGTACAATCGCGATCCATCGCTCAACCACGGCTACTAGAGGAACTACCGTGGTATTTTTGTGAAAAAAAAACCCAAGGGAGAGCAACTTTATAGAATGCTCCAAGCTTCCAGTAGCACAGTGGGAAATTGCTCTCCTTTCAGGTGGATTTTGAGCAGAGGAATTGAATCCTTTGCCGGATTTTGCTAGCTTTCTGGCCTTGGATGAAAATGCAGGCCTAGCTTTTGCAGGTTTTGATGGGAGAAGACAAGGAGAAATCAAGAGCAGGAGGACAGTTGTGGCGAATAAATTCTGTGCAATAGCAAGAAATCGCAGCTTTAGCTTTACTTTTCTTCTTCACGAGTGGACGCAAGAGTAAAAAATTAAAAAGAAGCTGCTCAGTTGTGTCTTACATGGCCAGCAAACATGACACGGCACAATGTGGGTTTGGAGTTTTCTCCACGTGGATACGGGCCCTTTTTGGTTTTCAATAACAATTCCACGTGGAATTACTTCTTACGCGGCATGTGACATGCATTTTTTGGGTTATTTGCGGTGTTATCCAAACACCTTTCTGTCATATTATTTGGAAAATCAGAATAATGGACTATCCAAATGTGCTCATTATAATCCAAACAAGTTCATTTTATACTCCACAACAAAATGGTTTTGTTGAAAGAAAAAATAAAACTTTAGAAAACATGGTTAATTCCATGTTGATAAGTTCGGGATTACCAAAGAATTTGTGGGGTGAAATTTTGTTGGTTGCGTGTCATGTGTATAATAGAATTTTTTCTGGTTAATCCTCTATAATAGTGAGGAGACCATCTTCAAAAGTAGGTATCAACTCATTCTTTTGTAGTTACACACTTTCAACAGTAGCAACATGAGTGAGAAATTCACTCATATCGATAAAATATGTTACTGTTGAAGATAAACTACTGCTATTCTTATTTGGTGAATCATTGGTTACTATTTGAGGTTTCTGAACCACTTGAACTTGAAACATGCATATTTACATATTCGGCATATAAATCATATAATGCTATAAACCTTACCTATATTAACTTGCACTTTATGTGAAGTATATATCAATAGAAAGTAATAGTTTATGACTCTCATTTTGCACATAGGATCCAAGATAGTTGCTATAGACATCAAAAAGTTACACCTGTCCCAGTACTTGTTGAAGTTTACTTTCATCCTTTGCACTATTAACCGAATAAATTAATCTTCATTATTAGACTTACTATCTAGTAGTACTTTTATCTTATAAATTTCACTGAGATATAAATTAACTTTCGAATAATCACTACCAAATATTATATGACTTGTTGTCTAAAAACCTTGTAAAATTTTGTAAATTCTATCTATCTTTTCCCAATTATCTGTGGTTGGATAGACATTATAGTTTGGTTCTCTATTTCTGACTCTTGAAAAAACTTCTTAAAATTTGAGAGCACAAGTCAACATCTCATAGGTAGAATTCTACCTTATTTTACAGTCATAAAGCAGCACTTTCTTTGGCAATTGTAGCTGCTATATAATTTCAGCAATGAACAAGCGTCTTCCATTTATTTTGTTTTTAAACTCCATACTGTCCCTTACCCTGTCAACTACTTCTTTTATTTTATCGAGGCCATCTTGAACCATTGAGTTGAATATATAAGTACAACATCTCACATGAAATAACTTTTCTTTTAATAATAAGCACTTGTTTCTTAAAAGAAGTGTCCTTCAAAGACCTTATTATAGTGTTATTATTTGAGACATTATCCACTGAAACTGTATAAACTTTGCTCTCAATTCCCCAGCCTTTAAGCATTTGAAATTAGCATTTGCAATTGGGATGTCTCGATGTGAAAGAGGGACATGTACAAAGTTGAGGACCTATTTCTACAATTAACCTAATGCCCAGTTATAACCATATACTCGATCTTCTGGTTCTTTGACTTCCAAAGATTTGTAGTCAATCTGGTTTTCTTTACTTTCTTCAACAAATTCTTTAATTTGGTCTTCTCTTTTTCATATACTGCTATGCAATCATTCTTGTTAGAAGTTTGGGTGATTTTTTGCCATTCCGGCATGCGTTGAGATGCTCATGCATAACTACCCTATTTTGCCCTAGTGCAACTTTTACAAGGAATGGAGTTTAGAAAAAGAACACAATAATTAAAATCAAATTAAAGAACCACTTGTAAAAATAAAAGAGTAGGGATAGAGAGATCAAACGTAAGTGATTTATAGTGGGTTTGACCAACTTCCTTGGTGCCTACATCTACTCTCAAGTATCTTTCAAGTTTCAACATTTCTTCATATTAAGTGTTTCTTCATAAATTGGGTGAGACAACGGCCCAAATACATTGGAGACTCAATCTAGCTCACACTATGTTGCTAACCCTAGTTGAGGCTAAACTTTTACTCTTAACCAAGAAATCCTTCAACTACTCACTCAATCCTCTCAATTATGAATACCACACACCTGTATACAAATGAGACTCAACTTTTTCAAGATTTTACTTCTCCGCAATGAGAAACCTCACATAAAATACTCAACTCAATCTTGTTACAAGAAGAACCTATACTCTAATAGTGTGGTTATGCAATTGAAAGCATAATAACACCCTCTATGATGTGGATTTACAAATGGGAACTCATGAACTAGCAGTAAGAGTGAAAGAATTTGACTTGTAAGCTTTTGGATATGTTCCTCCACTTGTTTATGATGAAACTTGAACATTTGACTTTTCATAGATGCTCGAATATTGCTCTCAACAATGAAAAATATATATATGTTAAGAATTACCAGACTGTCGATTCAAATGTATTGCATCCAATCCGTGCATCCGAAAGTCGACTGAATGGCCGAATCAACCAATGCTGTCCAAACCATGCTTCTAAAAATGGCAACCAACTCTCTATCTTTATTTGGACGACCAAACATAAGGAGTTGCATCTAAAATCTATGTCTAAAGATCATTTTCTAGCTTTTGGCTCCTTTTTTCTTCTCTTTTTCAATAACACATTCTTGTTTCTTTGAGTATAATCTATCATAAAACTCATTTAAATTATTAACCACTTCATCATTTGTTTTCTTAATCACCAAAACTAAAGGATTAAGGACCTTGAGGTCTTCACACCCATTTAGCTGCAACTTCTCTCATGGTAGCTATATCAAACTTCCCAGTATGAAGATAGGAATGAGAAAGTGAGCCAGAATCAGTAAATTGGAAATTATTCTTTTGCTATTGTGACTTTTTTAGTTGTTGCCATCATTAGGGAAATGAATTCATATGCCTTAACAAACTTGAAGTTGTGCTGGTTTTGGTCTTCTTGAATTGAGCATGGTAATGAAGACACCTTGACATGGAAATTTTTTGAGACCCAACTTTTATATCTTTGAATTCATCCCATAATTTGGATTTTCTAGTTCTCTTTGTTTTTTTTTTTTTTTTGCTAAAAGCATCTAAACCATCACTCGTAGTAGCCTCTTAATTCGCAGTTTGAGTGGTTGTATGTGTATCACCTTCTACCCGCTCTTCTTCACTCTCTAATTCTTTCATCTCGAATTGTAGCAGTCTCTTAATTCGCTGTTTTAGATTGAGCTGGTTAACTTTGATCATGTGTAGACGATTATTGAAAATCCCTTAAAAAAGATAAAAGCATAAAAAAGATAGAAAGTATATGAGAGAGTAGTTCTCAAGTTTCAAATATGTAGGTAAAAGAAGGAACAAGTACTTGTCCTAGCCACTATGAGATTTTCAGAGGTT
>NC_040039.1:28827524-28906808 GCF_003713205.1 Coffea eugenioides
GGTTAAGCGCTGAAGTGTCTGGTTGCGAGGGTGGACTCACGCCACGAAACTTACCCTACACATTATGAAGCTGTTAGGAAAATGAACGTCATCTGTCACACAGACAACTGCTTGCACATCATACTTATGCTTTACACCGAGGGGGATAAGGAATTTGGGAACATGTCAAGGACACTAACGTAAGCACGCACGGGACACTATACAACAGCCACCTTTTGTCGACGCAGCGCTGATGTCTGTAGCTTGCCTTTCAGCTTGCAGCTTGCTGACCTTTTCAAACCTTTACACTTCTTCATTACACCGGGCCCAAGTTTTTTTGATGCTGTGGACGACATTTGAGAGTTCTCCCTCGACACATCGTGAACGTGGAGAATGTTCACGCCCGGTTGAACCTCCTTCGTCGGTTGACCGTAGACTCAGTCTTCTTGAGAAAAGCAACGACGAGTTGAAAGCGCACCTAATAGCTGTGAGGGAAACGATGAGCAGCATGGGGCGGTCGTTGGATTTGGTGAGGGAAGCATTAGTGAGAGGGGACGAAAGGACTTGTGTAGCAGATGACCACACTACAGTTATGGGCCGACGCAGAGGTGATGCGCACCTCCTCCCACCAAAGGGTGCCGACACCAGCCGCGGGCGTGCCAACCGTGACGCGAATCTGGCCAAAATGAAGGCGAATTCGGTTGTTCAGGTGTCGTCGTCCGGTGGCGGATACCAGCCTCGGTATGCAGATGTGCAGGACTCTGGACATAGGCTGAACCCTTTACACATTCGGGATTCCGACAGTGGCCAATCAAATGATGTAACCTCCCCGATAAAGGATACTAATGTGAAGGTGAGCAGAGGTAAGAAACCTCGGTGCATGAAAGCACTGTGGCCCTCATCAGCTGCACCAACTGATGCAATTCCCCTGGTTCCTATTGCGTCGAGGGAGAACTCTCAAATGTCGTCCACAGCATCAAAAAAACTTGGGCCCGGTGTAACGAAGAAGTGTAAAGGTTTGAAAAGGTCAGCAAGCTGCAAGCTGAAAGGCAAGCTACAGACATCAGCGCGGCGTCGACAAAAGGTGGGTATTGTATAGTGTCCCGTGCGTGCTTACGTTAGTGTCCTTGACATGTTCCCAAATTCCTTATCCCCTTCGGTGTAAAGCATAAGTATGATGTGCAAGCAGTTGTCTGTGTGACAGATGACGTTCATTTTCCTAACAGCTTCATAATGTGTAGGGTAAGTTTCGTGGCGTGAGTCCACCCTCGCAACCAGACACTTCAGCGCTTAACCAAATATTCAACGCAGGAGTGAGTGATGGGTATTTGTATGTGTACATTTGTTTGTCGACTAAATGCTTCACAGTAACCCCTGTCTTACTTGTTCTCGTCTCCAACGCTGTCATGTGGCGATCCAATGGTAGGACAACAATGGAGTGGACTGCGGATACTTACCACTTCACACATTTGCCCAGGTTGTTGACTTCATCTTCCACAACCGGCATATGCAAAGGTACTATTGTTTTTTTGGTATACCGCTGTTTTCATACCTATACATGCTCACGGGTTCGCATTGTAAGATGCAGTGAAACGCTGCTCCTCATGTTGGGTCAGATTGCATGTCGAGAGCATCTAATGAGTCTTTCTCCCGGAATTTGGATAAGTTCGGAGGTATCACGGTCATTACAAGCACTTCGGTGCTTCGAATAAATTGCACCCACTACGTCTGCATTTTACTAAAGATCTAAATTATATCACTACTGCTGTGCTTCAGGTCATCAACTGTTATGCTGCTTGGCTAACTTGTCGATTTCGGCGACTCAACCCATTTGCCACGGTAGCAATATGGTTTCTCCCTGCGGTTGTCCAGGTACGCATATGCCGGTCTTTGGGCTGTGTTACCATAAGTTTGGTTATACGAACCGCAGGTCTTGAATATATGCATTAAAAAGTTTTCGATTTACTTTACCACGAAGTTGAAGTTCGTCTTCAACTTCCGTCACACCCAAGTAATCCTTCCCCAACACATTCATTTGCGCACTCAATTGTTGTCCACGTACGGTTGGACGAAGTCAGCCTTCAAGTGTGCGTATTATGCATGTGTGCGTATCATTTACTGAGAATTTGTTGCGCTGAATAGCACCTGGTTTTGTCGATCAATGTGGCTGCCGAGACAGTGTACACCGACTACCTGACGGACGCGTCGTTTGGCGGACCTGTGTATGCCTGCAGCAAGGTATGCGTATGCCATTTGTTGTGTTTGTTGGATGGTTGTTGAGTTACAGCAGATTTGAGACTTTTCCGCATGCAATTTGTGTTCATGGTGTAATCAGGACATGTTTTGTTTGTTGCGTTGGTGCCTTGCAAATTTGTGTCCCAATGAACCATCGTTGTCAGCATTGGTTCCTGTGCATCATAGACATGACCGCCTCGAAACTGTTTATATACGACAGTTTGTCGGATGAACAACAAACTGCTGGGCGTGAGGCGATTACAAGAGTAGTGGTTAGTTTGTCAGCAGTCATCCACTCACCCATCACAAAGTAGTATTGTTTCACATTTACGTGTACCTCTTCAGTGTCATGGAAACTTATACGGGCCTACTTTTGTCTGACAACATAAGTCCAGTGTTTGTCCAACTAATGTAATCTGTATACATGTTTGTTTATAAGGCAGCAGATAAGATGGTAATCCCTTTTTGTTGGTTTGACTCCATGTAGGTGCGCAGAATTCATGAGGCTCTGTTGTTTGGTTTTGGACCACGGTACAAGCACAACATATGCCAGTTTCCCCTTGAAAGTGCATCGTGGTGCCCTCGGCAAACCAACACGTTACGGCTCCATCCTTATACTTCATATCCTTTCTCAGTCCAACATCATCCCTAACCCATTCCTTACTCTGTTTCAGGTTTGACTGCGGACTATACGTGATGAAGTTCATGGAGCACATTTATGAGTTTCGCCCGGGATTGGATCTTCAGGTTTGACCCAACAATAACTGCGCCTTATACAAATGTCTCATAGGCTGCCTTTTGTAAACGGTAACGCAGTATTGTTGTCAACGCAGTTGATGTCCAGCCAGGAGCGGTTGAAGATAGCCGTCAACATGTTTCTGTCAGAATGCAACGCAGCAATGAGGGAGGTGGTGCTGCGCGGCGTGCCGGGGTTCGATCATCTTCTTCGCGTTGCACTTCCCGAGCCACCAATATGAATGGCCGCATTTTGGTTTACCTGGGAATGTATGTAGGGGGTCTAGTAATTTTGTGGTTCTTATATCTTACAGGCACTCTGTGGTCAATGTATTTGGAGGCAATGTGTAAAAGTGGTAGTTCTGCGTCTGGTTTCAGCGCAAATGCCTGACCTTAAGCGGTAGGCTTGAATGGGTTCGCCGTAGTATTGGTGATTATAATGTTGGCAAAACATTTCTATATTTTGAATTGGAATTGCATTACTATGTAAATGTCACCTTATGTATCACCTTATGGATTCATATGTATCACCTTAATTTGAATTGGAATTGCATTTCTATATTTTGACCTAAGAAAAGAATTGTGTAATATGCATTGATTGTGATTATCTAAGGTGTTGTTTCTGCAATGAAAATTGAGATTTAACACTAGTTCAAGAAGTACTAAACATAGGAAGTACACTTACGAAAGTAGAGGTGCATCTATGTGGTTTTTAGTGATTCATTTCATGTAATTTCACTGAAGAAATGAACTTGTAACTAATTTCATAACCATGAGAATAGGTATGGATTAGTTATAAGTATAATTGATTCACTACGAAAGTAGGATTGAAATGCATAAGGAAATTACACCATAACTAGCCTAGATGTAGTGGTCAATGATCCAAATATAGCACTTGCACGAGTAGTTAGGGATATCAAAACCTAAGGAGTTTTTATTTGTTATTTTATATAATTTCATTAGCTTAAATTTGTTATAATTCATTGATAGTCTAAATACTAGAGAAACTTTAGTAATACCGGTAATTGTTCCCTTTTCCCTGTGGGATCGACCCGATATATACCCTAAACTACTAGTTGACCTGTATACTTGCAGTGAACTGGTGTAATTCGGTTTTTTTAACTTGCATGTATGTAAAATACCCGTCAAGTTTTTGGCGCCGTTGCTGGGGAAGATTTGGCAATATCGGTGTGAAAAACAACTTTATTAATTTAGACAATTTCACTTGTTTTTGTTGGTTAAGTGTCTTGTTTGTTTTGAGTCTTGTTGGGTCTTTTATGTTTAGTGTCTTATTTTTGTATATTTAAAGTCATCTATTCTTTTTTACTAAACTTGTTTTTGAGCTACTTTGAGAGCATATTTAGGGGATCAAGGAGAGTAGAAAACAGGGGAGGACAATGCTTGAGAAGTGAAAGATTGACAATGGATGGTTATCAAGTGCAAAGCTTCTTCAACAGAGGTAACCAAGAATTTACTGAATGTATGTCTTTTGAAGATGGTTTAAGGTGCTTAAAGGCTAAATTTGATGTTATGATGCTACAAGTTCAAATGGACACAATTATGCATGAAATTGAGCAAGGGAGGAATGTTAATACTTTTAATTCTTATCATGTGATTTGTGACTTGTGTGGAAGTTATCATGCTACTAATACATATATGCAAGCACAAAATGTGGATTATTATGATGAATTAGAGCATTACAATCCTTATTTTGATTAATATAGTGCTAATTTGAGCAATTCTCCTGCTTATGGTTGGGATCATCAATGTACATATAGTGATTATCCATATTTTTATGATTACCAACCTGAAAGTGTCCTATATGAATCAAAACCATTTTGGGAGTTGGCAATAGAGAAGTTAGCTAATGCACCTCTACCTTGGGAGTTAGAAAGTGAACCATTAACTAATGATTCTAATGCATCTTGGGAGCTAGCTGTAGAGAATTTTTCTAATCAATTTGATTTAGTAATAGAAAAGCTAGCAAATGCAACTTCCGACCGTTTTGATAGGATTGAGGAAAGAATAGATGAATTAACTTCTCACTTTGGTAGAATACATGAGCAATTGAATGCATTATGTGAAGTTATTTCTTCTAATAAATTTACAAAAAAATCCTAGCATGAATGGTGGGAATGTTGTATGTGAAAATGGGTTGCATTTTGATCAAAATGATGAGTCTAACTTGTGTTTCAATAAGGAAATGTCCATTTCACATAATAATATCTTTGGAGCTAACTTTGAATTTCAAGAGGTGAGCTTTAATGACTCATTTTTCACCACTCTTGAGGAGTGTATAAAAAGTATAGGTTCTAAGGGTATTGCTACCCCGGATACTTTCATGGCATTTCCTTTGGTAAATTCTCAAGTGGTGCGTATTCAAGGTAATATCTATGAAACACTTGGGATATGTAAGTTACTTCTATTTCTCACATCATTAGATCATGTGGCTGTTGCTATAAAGTCACCATTTAATGATCCACCACGTCCAAAAATGGTGGATTATTCGTTAACTAAACCTACTTGAAAAATGAGGTTGTATAGTCAAGCTAATGACTATAAAGAAGCGCTTGTTGGGAGGTAACCCAACGATTTCTTGTTTTTAGTAAGTTTAAGTGTTTAATTAGTGTTTTTGTGTGTTTTATAGGTGGCAATGGTAATGGTTTATGCAATTTGTTTCAAGTACAAAAGAGCTTATAAGGAAGCAAAAAGGGAGTTTTCTTGTTCATTTGATCCAATTCATGCATTTAAAGTGCTTTTATGCTAAAGTTATATGGATGCATGATTTCATGTTTTTAAGGTGCAATTGGTTGAGAGAGCACATGTTTCATGTTTAAGGTGAGTTTTTCTTGAACAAAATGAAGAAAGTTGAAAATTGGGTGAGTAAAAAAAGTTTTGTAAATGAAAAAGGAAGGAAAAACTGCAGAAATAAAAAAATTTCTGCAGTAAATCCGACTAGGAATCCGGCCAATTTTTGGCCGGATTCATGGACGAATTGATGGGGGAGGCGAAACAAATTTTTTTTTTCTTCACTGCCTCATATCCGACCGTAAATACGGCCGGATATGCAAAAATATAAAAAAAGGGGCATTGTAGCAAATCTGGCCAACTTTAGGCCGGATTGAAGGCCGAATTGTTCGACAAAATTGAAAAAAAAAATTTTAGCCACTGGCCAGTATCCGGCCGAGAATCCGGTCGGATATTCTGGCCAATTTCGCGCAAAAAGGGGAATCCGCGAATTCCCCAAGTTTCCTTTTTCCTCCTTTCTTCAACTTTCACACACACCACTCTTACAATCTCTCTTTTCACCATCCAATCTCCAAACTAAATACACCAAAACACTCCCCTTTCTCTTAAGAGTTGATTCCATAGTTTAAATTCTTTTAAAAACAAGTTTTAATTCGGATTTGAGCAACTCAAGAACAAGGGTTTCAAATTTTTGAACTCTTCATTTGAGGTCGAATTGGAGTGAAATTTTTGGGGGTTTCTTCGCCATTTGCATCCATAATCATCAACAAACAAGTTTGAGGTAACAAATTTTCACCAAATGTTGTCATTTGAATTTTGCCAATTTTCACTTTTTTCTATTTTTGGGCAATTTCAAATTTTTTTTCATTTTGTGAAGTTTGGTGCTTTACATTGTGCTTATTGAGTTTATTGATGATTATTGGTGATGTTTAACTCATGGGTTTGTGATTATTTGGTGAATTTAGCAATTTTAGCTAATTTTAAGGATTAATTTGATTTGATACTTATGAGCTAAATTCTGGAGCTAATTGGATTAAAGAAAAATGTAGGAGATTAATGGATTACTCTAGGATATTTACATGCTAAATTTAGGTTTAATTAGCTTATCCTTTGATTTTTGACATGTTTATTCTAGAAAATTTGGTTAAAAATGAATTAATGACCTTTTTAAATCTAAACTCATGGTTAAGGTGCTTTTTAGCATTTCATTATGCTTATTTAGGTCAATAATTTGGGAGTAGTAGTGCATTTGTTTAATTGATTCCTTTAATGGGACTTATATGCTTCAATTTAGGAAAAATGAAAGGAGCATTTGTGGTTGAGGGTCAAGTGTAATTCTTACTTATGATATCAATTGTTAATTATTATATAAGTAAGTTGATAAGATTGTCTAATTAAAGATAAAGGGGTGAAAGTGAATGACTTTTCATTATCTTTATTTAGCAATGTATCTATTAAATGAAGTGAATGTTTAATTATTGAATTTAGGTACAATGGCTCGCACTAAGAAAGCCGGTGTGAAATCTCCTTCCCCTAATAGGAGAGGAGAAGTTTCGACGTCTAGACCACCGCGCATGAAAAGAAATGCAAGTCGACGTCTAGTGCTTGAGGACGAGCCATCATCCGGAGAGGAGACTCAACAACAAGAGGAACAAGAGGCACAAGGAGAACAAGAGAAGGAAGTCCCTTATGATAAGTCGCGCTTCACCTCCGCCGAAAATGAAGCTTGGTACAATTAGGGTTGCAAACGAGCCGAGCCGAGTCAAATTTTGGACTTATTGAGCCGAGCTCGACTTAAAAATAGATGGGCTCGAGTTCGAGCTCGGGCTCGAGTTCGAGCTCGACGAGTCTAGAGAATTGAGTTCGAACTCGACTCGACTAAAAAAAACTAAGCTCGAGCTCGACTCATTAAAGCTCGCGAGCTGATGCTCGATTTCTGGCTCGCGAGCAGCTCGATTTGTGAGCTCGAATTTTTGACTCGTTAACGGCTCGTTAGCTCGAATTTTGGGAATTAATCTAACAAAAATATCATTTTATCAACTAATTCCTAACCAAATTATGAGCATAATCGTAGCTTACAATTCATGCGTACAATTGACCATAATTTTTCACATTATCATAATCAAAAAAGGCCTACAAATTTTTCACTAAATACAATCATAAATTTAGAAATACATACCACATAAGTCTAGAATTTAAATGCCCAACACCTCATACAAGTTCAACATTCTCGGTCACAAAGTTCAATATCAGAAAATAAGTAAATAACAACCAAAAGCAAGCCAAGAACTTCTTACTACAGAAACGTATTGAATTAAAAATTACAAACTAAGCACAGTCATTGAAGTCACGAACTTCTTGTCTTCTTAGAAATGTCAGAGGATTCATAGTCCCAGCTCCAACCTGCTCAATACGTCCCAAAATAAATAAGTGTCAATCAAGGAGCTATACAAAAACATCACTAAGCACTTTTGCTGGATGCTTACGGTGAAATGGTAGTCAAGAATGCCAAGAAGTATTAGCCAAAACATCACTGCAAATGCTAAACCAAAATCAGATATTCAATATTAAAAAAAAACTTCCAATAAGCTGAAGTTAAGTTTCCGCAATTGTTCTTTGTAAAATGGCTTAGACAGTGTTTAGCATTCATTGGCTGCTCTTTCGGACATGTACTCACTGAACATATAACTAAACTAATCAAGGGGATTGAATCTAGTACCTTGTTGAATGAGGAAAATCTACTCTGTAAGTTAACTAGACAGCTTAAAGCAACTATTTTACTCAAAGAGGGGAGGAAAACTGTCTTATAATTTAAAGGAGAAATTCATTCACATTCGAGTGCAAACTAATCAGTCATATCAGCAGCGTATATTGATCATCCTAATTTTGGAGATGGCACAGTTAAAATTTGGACAGCCCACCAAGACTAACAAGCGCAATTCTCGAAAAAATTCATTTTGTTTAAGCAAATCTCCATTGAAAAAATTGACCATCTGCGACATGAATTAGATCAGACTAGGAATCCAAACGAGCACCATGCACACTCAATGCTATCACCATTTCTATCCTAACAAGGATATAAACAGCAATAACTTGACCCCTTCAGCTATGCCAAAACTGTAAACTAGTCAGTCATATGAGTTGCTATGCCAAGGATATTTTCCAAACTAAGTTACAGATGGGAAATTTCCAGCCTAATGCAGAACCCCTTCCACAAAAATACCAACAAATGGTAGCAGATAAAGAAGATTTTACTAGACATAAAAGGTCAAGCAGCATCACAACATCTTCTAAATCATAAATCACTTCATTTTACATAAAGCAGCATCTTATATTCATTCACATTCACATTCGAGTGCAAACTAGTCAGTCATATGAGCAGCTTATATTGATCATCCTAATGTGTCTCTATGAGTGATTACACAGTTTCACACGCAGCTGCTGCACAACCAAGAAAATCAGCCAAATAACTTCCATTTTAGTTGCAATGAAGCACAGCCAATACACTAATAAATCATATACACATATAAAGAAACCAGCAGCCAAAAAACTGAGAATATAGATTACCTAAAACATGAAAAAGTTCAAGGAATAGGCAATGAAATCTCTTGTGCTGACTTCATTTTCTGCAAAGTAAAAAAAATAATAAAGATCAAGATTAAGCCAACTATAAAACATATTGTAATAGATGAAATAGTAATTTGCAACATAATTACCTTATCCCTTTTCTTCACCCCGTGTAGCTTACGACACCAATCCCCAGCACACATCAACATCTCTACAGTTTCTGGAGCTAAAGAAGCACGGTAGGAGTCAAGCACTCTAGTTCCAGCACTAAATGTCGCTTCCGAAGCTACGGTGCTAACAGGAATGGCTAAAATATCCGCAGCCATCTTAGGCAAAATCTTGTATTTTATTGTGCTTTTCCACCATTTCAAAGCATCTAAGTTGACAATATCCAGGCTCGACTTATCCATAGCACTGAGAAGGCCATCTTCAAAGTAGATATCTAGCTCATTTTTCTCCAGTTGAACGGGTTCCACAGTAGCAATGTGAGATAGAAATTCACACATTCCAGTAACGTGTGTCATTGTAGAGGATGAACTATTGCTACTCTTGCTACCTGGATCATTTGTCACTACTTGAGAGCTTGCTCCAGAATCTCTTGAACTTGAAACATGCACCTGCACATACTCGGCATATAAATCATACAATGCTTGCCGGACTTTGTTTATATTCGCTTGCACTTCATGTGGAGGATATATCAGTGGAAAGCAGTAGTTGATAACTCGCATCTTGAGCCTGGGATCCAAGATGGCTGCTATGGACATCATCAGGTTACACTCACCCCAATACTTGTCAAATTTCATCTTCATCTTCCAGACCATTGCTTGAATAAAGCTGTTTTCATCGTTTGCTCTGCTATCTAGAAGCGTTTTTATCCGCCAAACTTCATTTAAATATAAATTAGCTGTCGGATAATCACTCCCAGATATTATATGAGTCGCATTCCAAAAAACTCCTAAAATACTGCACACCTTTTTTACCTTTTCCCAATCTTCTGTGGAAGGACAAAAAGTATAGCTTGGCTCTCTGTCTTTGAATCTCGGGAACACCTCATTGAACTTGAGAGCGCAAGCTAGCATCTCATAGGTCGAATTCCACCTTATTTTGCAGTCATAAATCAGCACTCTTTCAGGCAATCGTAGCTGGTGTACAATTTCACCAAAGATCAATCGCCTCCCTTCAGTTTTGTTTACAAACTCTACACTTGCCCGTATGTCATGAATTATTTCTTGAATTTCACTAAGGCCATCTTGAACCATCAAGTTAAGTATGTGAGCACAACATCTCACATGGAATAACTTTCCTTTGGCCAACAAGCACTTGTTTCTCGAGAAGGTGTCCTTCAAACATCGTAGTGCGGTGTCATTATTTGACGCGTTATCAACTGACACTGTATAAATTTTGCTCTCAGTGCCCCAATCCAACATGCATTTGTAAATAGCATCTGCAATGGCAATGCCTGGACGTGGAGGGGGAACATGCACAAAGTTGAGGACTCGTTTTTGTAATCTCCATTGGTTGTCAATCCAATGTCCAGTTATAACCATGTATTCAATTTTTTGGTTCTTGGACTTCCAAAGGTCTGTGGTCAAGCTGATTTTCTTGACTTTACTTAACAAATGCTTCAATTTCTGCTTCTCTCTTTCATACACGGAAAGACAATCTTTCTTGTTAGTAGTCCGGCTGATTTTTTGCCATTCAGGCATCCCCTTTTTCATCATTAAGTTGAAGCCATCTTCCTCCACAATTGAAAAGGGATGCTCATGCATAAGCACCCACTCAGCCGCGCTTTGTCTCATGGCAGCCATGTCAAACTTGCCAGTATGAAGGAGTGAATGAGCATTTGAGCTAGAATCAGCAGCTGGAAAATTGAGTTTTTGCTGGCGTGCCTCTACTATTTTGAGTTTCTCCAATCGTTTTGGACAATTTTTCCGATGCCTTAACAAACTTGAAGTTGTACCGGTCTTCGTCTTTTTGAATCTAGACTGGCAATGGTTACACTCTGAGTAAATTGTCTTCTGAGGCCCAACTTCCACATCTTCGAAATCATCCCATGCTTCAGATTTTCTGGCTCTCTTTTTCTTTTGAAAAGCGTCTAGAGTATCACCTTCAATAGTATCTTGGTTTGATCTTTGAACAGGTGCTTGTGTATCGCCTTCTAACTGCTCCTCTTCGCTTCCTAATTCTTCATCGCCAAGAGAGTATTCCAGCTCTTCTTCGTTGTCATTTCCACCCTCTGTATCAATGATATTCACAGGACTAGTGGAATTCGCACCAGTCCTACCTAGCTGTGAAGACGCATCTTCGACAGACTTATCCATATTATGATCCAACTATGAACAAAGGAAAATAACAAAACATGATTAGACAGCCATCTTTTACTCTCAAACATTCAATACTATAAAACACATAGAACTAACAAAAAAATAGCACTTAACCAGCCCCAAAAAAATAGCACTTAACTGCAAAGCCGTTTTCTCTTTAAAGCTGAGGGAAATAAGCAGCAACCGAGGGTTTATGATTTAGTTCCTGATTATTAAGTGTTGAATGCATGATTTACGTCCCTCCCCTAACATCAATTCGGATTCAAACATAGAGAAGCATAGAGAAAGAAATAAAGACAGAAAAAGTGCAAAGAACCAACACCTCAAAGCCTCTCAAAACACTTGCTTTTACCAAGACAAATTAGCTATTAGGTTTGGACAGGCAATAAGCCAACCGAATGTTCATTTTTCTTCACACGTAACACACAGGTAAAAATCATCTTCAAGGAGGATTCTCAATTGGGCATTTCATCGAACAGGTCAAGGGTATAAACAAACTTAGCCATAAAAGCATGTACGATCAAAAAATGATGAACAATCAATCAAGGAAATTGCAATAACCAGTTCACAGAGACATGTTTGGGGTTGGGATTTCCAGCGTTCACTTTCGAAGAAGGGAAAACAGAAAACCGATATTTAAACAGAAAGGAAAAGAAAACGGCTTACAGTGATATTGCTTGGTGAAGCTTTGCAAGCAATACTGGTAGATTATGGTGGTGGCAGCGGTGGATTCCGACGAATTGGTGGCAGTTCCGGCTCCTCCTCCGCCGCTTTCTTTTGCTCTGTTTTCTTTTTCAGCCGCAAGCCTCCCCTGCTTTCCCTTCTTCCAGATTTTCTTTCTTTCTGTTTTTTTTCTCTCAAGCTTACTCCCAAATCCCAATTTCCCGTTTTCCTTTTATCTCTCTCTATCTTTTTCGTTTAGTCCCCGAAGATCGCCCCCCAAATTCCAGATTTCCCTCTTTTCTCTATCTTTGGCTGCCTTTCACCCTCTGATTTTCTTGCCCGTAAACCCCCTCCTACTCTCTCTGGCCTGGCTTTCGATTTTTCTTCTTCCTTCCAACCCCAAAGCTCTTTCTTTTCTCCTTCTTTTGCTCCCTCTATTTTTTTCCTTGTTCCGCCGTCCGCCGCCCGTTTTCTTTCCTCTCTTTTTTTCAATTTTTCTTGCCTTTCCGAAGTCCCCCCCAGCCTTTCTCCCCGTCGCTTATTTCCTTTTTCTTCTTGCTCCTTCTTGCTGCCTGGACTCCAAATATAGCTGAGCTAACGACGAAGTCGAATTGCTTCGAGAGGAAGAAGGTTTCTTTCGAATGAAGTCGAATTGCAGTCGAGTGAGGCCTGAAGGGTAGCAGTGGCGGTGGTGGCTGTGGTCAGCGTGGTGCAGTCGTGGGTAGTGGCGGCGATGGCTAGGGCTTGAGAAAATGTGAAAGAAAGAGTGAAAGACCAAACAGAGATGCGGGAGAGAAGAAGTAATTACAAATGAAATTCAATTTGGGGAAAGTAATTTTTGGTCGCCTTGTCTGATAGACTGATACTCTGATTACTCATTAGTCATTACTTGAATTCAATGTGTTATAACTTAGTAATTAGTTATATAAATAGGGGTATTTTTGTAATTTCACAAAGCTCGTCGAGCGGCTCGACGAGCTAACGAGTCTAATATAGGATGGCTCAAGTTCGACTCGATTTATAAACGAGCCGCTCGAGCTCGACTCGAGTTCGAGTTTGACCGAACTCGAATCGAGCTTTTACTCGAGCGGCTCGCGAGCGGCTCGAATCGTTTGCAGCCCTAGGTACAATGCTAGGAGGGGAGCTAAGGTATTGGTGGAGAAAGATGTCACTCCGGATGTTGAGAAGGTCTACCATCTCAAGGCATCCTTTGCCAAATTAGGATGGAAAAACTTCTTTAACATCCCAAACTTCTATTATGAAGAGCTTGTCCGAGAATTCTATGCGAATGTGGAGGACAAGAAGGTTTTTCACTACGACACGGAGGTGATTACCAGTACAGTAGGAGGGAGAAAAGTTTGAGTCCATAGAGGTGATTTGGAGCGCTATCTTCATGTTTCGAATGTGGGGCACAAGGTAGATTTGAAGAAAACCTTCAAACCCAACGATTTGGACTCTTGAAACATGCTAGAGGCACTTGTACGCTTGGGGTTGAGTATAAAGCTACTAGGACAACTGGGTGATATTCAGTATTGACTTCGTCATTTCCAGAGTCGCAACATCTTCTTATTTACCTATTTTCCTCCAACATTATTCCGAGGGCGAGTGGAACCAATGAGGCGCGTACAAGTGATATCTATTTTTTGGATAAAATGGAGCATGACTTAGGAAACATCCAAGGCATTCCATTGGGAAACATTATCATCAATCACATGTGGGCTGTGGTTCGTAGTAACGACATCAAACATGCCTTCTCATATCCTCGGTTCTTGACCTTTGAGTTCCAAAGGGTTGGAGTGGATTTTTCTAATGCTATCCCTACGGGTCTCAAGAAGAAAGATGTCTTTACACTGAATTTTTGCAGGTTTATTTTGAAAAGTAAAGATGTAGGTGGTCCTTCGACTCAAGAAGGTGCTCAGGGAGACATTCGGCACGAGGAGGAAGCTGAGATTGAACGTATTGAAGGAGCTCAAGGGGTTGAAACAACCACCCTACCGGTTTCAACTGAGCCGTCTTTCTCCCGTCGTCCATCCTCACCTCAGGACACTCGATCGTTTTTTAAGAAGATAATGGATAAGCTGCTTTGCGTCGAGGCTGAGGTGAAGAAGAGCCGCCAAGAGAACAAACCGAATTCCGAGCGTCTTCGTCGCATCGAGACCAAGTTGGGTATTGAAGCTCCTCCGACTCCACCATCTTCACCTGACCAAGCGACTACTTGAGGGGGTGCTCGTCACCTCGTGACATTGCCACTAGTTTTTCTTTTATTTTCTGTAGTATTTGTGATGTTTAATTTTTAGTGGTTTTCATTATTTCTTTTGTGTGAACTAATCCAAATGATCTTCATCTATGTTTTCAGACTTCTTATGGTTGGAAATTCGTCACTTGGACATGGATTCGAATTATGCAAGCTCAATTGAATAGTATTTTCTTTTACTCTTTATTTATTCTTCTTTTCTCACATTGAGGACAATGTGAAGTTTAAGTGTGGGGGAGGAAAATATTGAACTTGCATTTACTTGCTAGGTGATGATATTTTGTGGATTTAAATGCTTAGAAATGTTGAAATTGTGTTTGAATTATTTGCCATGTGGATAATTTGCTTGAAATTGGTTTGTTGGCAGAGAGTTTTGTCCATTTATAAGGGAAAACTCTGTCAAAATTTTTCTAAAATCTTTTTCAATATTTCACTATGGCCCAAAAGTTCTTCAAATTTTTGCATTTTCATTCAAAAAGAGCTAATTTGTTCCAACCTTAAGTGTTTGATTCTTCCAATTGTTGAAACTTTATGTGTATTTTGGAAGGTTTAGACCTCATTTAACTTGGAAATGATTATTATGCAATTAGAATTTTTTGCATTTTAGAAAGTATATTCGGTAAGGTAAGGAAAATTATGCCTATAATTTTACATGTTTAATGCAATTTCTTCTCTTTATTTAATTTTGCAAGTAAGTGATTGATATAGTCGATAAAGGTTATACTCCTCCTTTGATTATTTTTATATAATTTTCTAAGAGGGAATACCTATTTATTGTCCTTTATTTCTGAAAAAGAGAAATAAAAAAGAGAAATAAAAAAAATAAAAAAAATAAAAAAAAAGAAGAAAAGAAAGTTAATAAAAATTATTCTACTCCAATGATTCTCGTACCGAGTAACCGGGGGTTGGCATCTACAAATGTCAACTTTCGCATAAAAAGGTATTTGAATTAAAAGTATGTATTGCAATTTAAATAAGTGAAATGTTGAGTAACCGGGGATTTTCACCTAAAAGTGTCGATTTTTCGCGTAAAAAGGCATTTTCACTATTTTAGTAAAATTAGTGAGAATAAATCCCTTTTAATTGTAAAATTTTGAGAAAAAAATGATTATAGAAGGAGGAAGGCTATAAATTGACTATGTGTTTACTTATTTGTAAAATTAAGTTAGGGTAAGAGATTAAGTTTAACTTGTTGAATTTAGAGTATAATTATCTTTCCTTTACTTGATATTATGAGTATTTAGTGTAATTTGAACAATGATATAATGATTATTTTCCAAGTCTTGAGGAATTAAATTGGACAAAGTGCATATATTATTTCACCTCTTAAATCATTGTAGTTGATTATATGTGGATTGCTTGAGTACAAGCAATGATTTAAGTATGGGGGAGTTTGATAATTGACTAATTTACATAATAATTGTATGATATTTTATATTATTTTTAGTCACTTTGGTTACATTCTTGGAAGAAAATGAATCATTTTGGCTATAATTGGTGAAAAATGCTTTTAAGTGATTAAATGAGGTTTTTATCACCTTTTACTTGGATTTTGTGCATTTTGACAGTTTTGACACATTTTCGTATTTTGGCTATAACTTGAGCTACAATGATCGGATTAAGATGATTCTTGAACTAATTTGAAGATCAGAGATAGATCTACAACTTTGGTGAAGACATCTGAATCCAGTTTGAAGGTTTTCAAAGTCAAAAAGCTGAATTACAGTAGCAAATTTCTACTGGTCGAAGCTGAAACAGGGCAATGAGCAGTCAAGGGTATTTTGGTCATTTATCAGCTTACAGAGATCCAAATGAGATGATTCTTAATGCATTGGAAAGCTAACTCAAAGGGCTACAAGTTTCATGTTTTGGTCAAGAGCTAAATCAGCTTTTATCATCAAGAAAAGGTCAGTGGAAGTTGATACAAAATAGGAGCAGAGCTGGAAATTGAACCAGAAGTGACCAAATGGTCACTGTAGCAATCCGGCCGGAATTTGGCCGGATTCATGGCCGGATTGTGGTCAGAAAAGGCTGCTATGTATGCGTAAAACTCAATTTCATCTCCACCAACTCACATGTGATGTTAGACATGTGAGAAACATTCCCAACTGTAAAAGGGAGATGTAAACCTCAAGTCTTGACCAATCTTTCATCTTTATATAGCCAAATTCATTGCAAGATTGGGGAGAATAGAGAGAGATACGGGAGAAAGCTTGGACTACAAAAATGTAGCTCTGCCATTCTTCTTAGTGTAGGATAGTTTAACTAGTAGTTCATCCATTCTTGTTTATTAGCTAGGCAAAGATGAAGATGGAGAATGAAGAAGGCAAGAAGATGAACTCATGTGACAAGGGTTACATTCCTTCCAAACTCTTTATCTTTTGTACTTGATTCCAAGTTTAGTTAATGTACAAGTTCTGGATTTTATGTTTAATATGTGTCTTTAAAGTTTATACCTTGGGTCTGGTTGAACTTTCTATAATTGTTAGTGTTTATTATTTGGTTATTTGATTGCTATGATTTGAACAAGTTATTTAGTACTTTGGCTCTTTAAATCATGATGAATCTAGTACAATTGATTGTGATTATCTAAGGTATTGTTTCTGCAATGAAAATTGAGATTTAACACTAGTTCAAGAAGTACTAAACATAGGAAGTACACTCACGAAAGTAGAGGTGCATCTATGTGATTTTTAGTGATTCATTTCATGTAATTTCACTGAAGAAATGAACTTGTAGCTAATTTCATAACCATGAGAATAGGTATGGATTAGTTATAAGTATAATTGATTCACTACGAAAGTAGAATTGAAATGCATAAGGAAATTACACCATAACTAGCCTAGATGTAGTGGTCAATGATCCAAATATAGCACTTGCACGAGTAGTTAGGGATACCAAAACCTAAGGAGCTTTTATTTGTTATTTTGTATAATTTCAATAGGTTAAATTTGTTATAATTCATTGATAGTCTAAATAATAGAGAAGCTTTAGTAATACCGGTAATTGTTCACTCTTCCCTGTGGGATCGACCCGCTATATACCCTAAACTACTAGTTGACCTGTATACTTGCAGTGAACGAGTGTAATTCGATTTTTTTAACTTGCACGTATGTAAAATACCCGTCACTCTCCAACCTTCTCCAACAACTTTTCCCCAGTTCCTTTATTAGGAGCTGTATTTACTTTCACCTTAGCAGTCTTCGCCTCAAGATCGCCATTAGCATTCTGCTTTCCAATCCCTCCCTAGGTTGCTTTGGGCGAAATTCAACAATAACAATCCTTTGCTCATGACGCATCACTTGATTTCGCTGCTGATTAAACCTCTTCCATAGTTCTGGATTTCGAACTCGATAATCAACTTCAGAGTGCCCCTGCCAAAAGCAAAAGCTACGATATAGTGGTAGATTCTCAGGCTCAAGTGGTTGCCAAAAACCCTCTGCGTCACTAGTGCTACCCCAACCCAAACCCGCTTCGGTAACGAATTCAACATGTCGATTTCCACACAGACTCGAGCAACACTAGGCCGGGACAATGCAATTGTGGCAGAATCCATGAACAACGGTCTACCCAAGCAGGAAACTATATGGAACAAACACTCCATTTTGAACAAATGAATAGACAGCTTCGAAAGTGAAAATTAAACTGGAGCAATCGCCGGCTCCTTGTCAACGTGAAAATAAGAGGAGCATTTAAACACTCGCATAAGGCACCCATAGATATACCATATATTCCGTCCCCAAATTCGGTGAAAGTCCGTCTCGTTAGGGGTGGGCAAAAAAATCCGAAAATCCGAAAAACCGATCGACCCGCTCCGATCCGCCCCGAAAATTAGGGTATCCGACCCTATTTTTATCAGCGGAGCAGATAGGGTCGGGTACCCATAAAATTCGGATACGGATACGGATCACAAAATCTAAAACCCGCGGGTACCCGACCCGGGGGTATATTTTACAAATATTAAAAAATATAGGGGCAAATTTATAATATTTTAAAGTTATTAACCCTAAGTTCCTAACATATCTCAGTCGACACTCCACTCCAGCCTTCAGTCTTCACTTCAGCGCCGCCGCAACTTCTTCACCTTCAGTCTTCAGACTTCACTCTTCAGTCCTAGTTCCAAACACTCTTCAGCTTTCAGGCTTCTGGACCTTCAATTTCTCAAGTCCTAAACACTCAAGTTGTACAAGTGCAACGCCAACGCCGATTTTCACATAAAGGTAATTTCTCAGTCCCAAATTAGTTTTTTTGTGTCGATGATTTGATGAACCCAGATGATAAAATGTTTTCTATTACCGGTCCTTCCAACTTGGTAAAAGTTTTCTAAAGTGAATTTGGGAAGTGTTAACATGATTGCACCTACATTTGTCACGGAAAAGCTTCATATCATCACTATTACATAATTTACATTCACTAATAAAAGGAAACTAGTGTTAAAGAGCTACCAAAAAACAGACACTGGAAATGCAAAACAAAAATTAAGACTCAGATACTTAAAAGTGAAAATGTTGCTTGATTCTCATGCTTTGAATTTCACGATTGCCCTTTCTGCAACTCATGCGATGGCTCTGAGGAAGTGATCTGGAGCTGTTAACTCATGTTTTGATAGGTTTCTGATTTTGGCAACGATGTGGAGTTGGAATTTTTCTTGAGGAATGTGTGGATATTGATTAGGAACAACTTTTATTTTGAATAAATTTGTTCGGTTAAAAGCTAAAGCAGCCGATGGACATCTAATATATGTATCAGTGCCTCTTCTGTATTTGATTGGGAGCGAAAAGAAAGGATCCCTCCACTCAAATAGGGAGTAAATTACTGCCTTCAAAATGTCATTCTTTATGGAGTAGTGATATCATTTTTACTTGATTCTCTACTGTTATGCTTTCTTAATTCTTTAGAACTAGCACAAGAAAATATGTTCTTCCTATTCTCTTTCATTGATTTTATTCCTCTTCTCTTTTTTTTTTTTAAAAATAATTAACTGGCATTATTAGTATGATGATGAGTACTATTATTATACGTTGAAGGTATGCGTCCAGTTCCATTTGCCATTTGGTATGCCGGGAATCAATTGGTAGTTGTGTCCTTGTGGAAAAAAAATAAA
Organism: Coffea eugenioides; assembly: GCF_003713205.1. NCBI lineage: Eukaryota > Viridiplantae > Streptophyta > Magnoliopsida > Gentianales > Rubiaceae > Coffea > Coffea eugenioides. Next base: position 28,847,134 of record NC_040039.1, read on the forward strand.
AATAAAATAATGGAGGGAAAAGGATATTCAGCTCAATTCATGTTTTAGTTTTTGTACATTTAAGAATCAACCTAGTGCCGAATTGGAATTGGTTTTTGCGTTGAATGGCTACAATTTAATGGAGCATCAGTGCTGATATGCACTAAACAAATGTAGGAGTATTATTATTATGCATAGCTCTGCAACTCACTAGAAAATCTTTTTAGTTGGGATTTGATTGGATTGCTTTTAATTTGCTTTGAAAAAATGGGCTTGCAATTTTAGTTCAAGAATCAGGGGTGGATGCATGGCATTGACCAATCTTGCTTTAGCTTCTCAAGCCATTATTTGAGACTTTGACTTCTGCTTGCTTTGCTTGAATTTTTCAGATGTCAAGTACAGGGGATAATACAGCTACAACAGCTACAAGCCCAAGTGTTGATCATTCATCATCAGATCCAAAAATTGTTGCTAAAGCCTCTGAAACTGATACATGTCAAGTACCACCTCTTCCAACATCCGAGACAAAAGTGTCTAGCAAGAGTAATAGGTCTTGGGTTTGGGAGCATTACGTAGTTGTTACAGGTACGGAAACAAAAGACAAGAAAGCTACTTGTAAATATTGTGAACAACTGATTGCTTGTGCAAGCAAAAATGGTACTACTTCTTTGAGTAATCACCTTCATAGGTGTAAAAAATATCCGTATAATAGCACGGATAAGAGGCAAAAGACGCTGGAGTTTAAACCAAAAGAGGGAGGGGGAAAAGCATTAACAACCCATATGTTTGATCAAGAAGCATGTAGGAGAATGTTGGCTAGGATGGTGATTATAGATGAACTGCCTTTTAAATTTGTGGAAAGGGAGGGATTTCTGGATTTTTGTCTAGTTATGCAGCCACGGTTTGAAATGCCATCACGTAGAACTATAACTACAGACTGCCATAAGCTTTTTTTAGATGAGAAGAAAAGTTTGAAAGCATACTTTGAAACTTTATCCTCCCGCATTTGTCTCACCACTGATGCTTGGACATCCATTCAAAATCTGAATTATTTGTGTTTGACAGCTCACTTCATTGATGATAAATGGAAATTGCACAAAAAGATTTTAAGTTTCTGTCCTATTACAAGTCATGCGGGTGAAGTTATTGGTCGGACAGTAGAAAAATGCTTGCTTGATTGGAAAATTAGTAAAGTTTTGACTGTTACGGTAGACAATGCTAGCTCAAATGACACTTGTTTGCAATATTTGAGAAGAAGGCTTATTAATTGGAAATGTATTGTCTTAAATGGAGAATACTTGCATATGAGATGTGCTGCCCATGTTTTGAATTTGACGGTTAGGGAGGGATTGAAAGACTTGGAAGACTCTATTGTTAGGATTCGATCAGCTGTGAGATATGTTAGGTCTTCACCTGCTAGAGCTCAAAGATTCAAATCTTGCATAGAAAAAGAAAGAATCGAAAGTAAAAACCTTGTATGCCTTGATGTTGAAACTAGGTGGAATTCCACATTTTTAATGTTAGAGGCTGCTCTAAAATTTCAAAAGGCATTTGAGTTGCTAGAAACTGTGGATAGCAAATATGTCGAAGAGTTGACTCCCCAAAGTGAGAATGATACTCGTAAGAGTTCTAAGATGAGGGGTGTGCCAACTGAGATGGATTGGGAGTATGCAAAAGATTTGTTGCCTTTTCTTCAAATTTTTTATGATTCTACTGTGAAAATGTCGGGTTCACGTTATGTGACAGGAAATGTATATATGAATGAAATTTTTGGCATTGGTGGTCTTCTTAATTCATTTCAAGAAAGTGATGACTTTGGTTTGTCAACTATGGCTGGAAATATGAAGAAAAAATATGACAAATATTGGGGTAATGTTGAAAGGATTAACATATTGATTCTGATTGCTGTTGTTCTTGATCCCCGGCATAAACTAAGTTATGTTCAATGGGCTATTGATGAGGATATGATCCTAAGAATGCTGAAATTTTAAAAGTTAAGGTGGAAAAGGTGTTACATTCTCTATTTGACTTTTATTCTGCTGAAAAATCACCTTATAAGGAAGTGATAAGTCAAAATCAGTTTAGGGAAATGGATAAAATGGATGTTGATACAATTACAGTTAAAGGGGCATCAGATTACATGCATGCAAAGTATTCTCAAAAAGCTGATACATTGGATAGCACTCACAATAAAACGGAATTGGACATCTATTTGATGGAAATGAAGGAAGATTTTCACTGTCCAAACTTTCATATATTGGATTGGTGGAAAAATAATGCTCATAGGTTCCAAGTTCTTGCTGCAATTGCTAGAGATGTATTAGCTATTCCAGTGTCTATTGTTGCCTCGGAGTTTGCTTTTAGTACGGGAGGCCGTGTGTTGGATTCTTTCTGAAGCTCTTTAACTCCAAGAATGGTGGAGGCTATAATTTGTGGACAAGATTGGCTTCGCAAGGGTATTCAACCAATTGATTTGGAAGAAAGTATAACTGAGCTTGAGGAAATGGAATCGGGTAATACTATTCATATCTTGTTATCATTGCATTCAAAATTTTCTTATTCATTTGAGCTTCAACTTGTGCTAATATGTTTCTTGGTTGTTTTTATTTTTTGAAATTTTTTTTTTAGGTTTGACAGAGGAGCATTCTATTATTAATATTGAAGATTGATGATTCTTGAAGATTGTACTCCTTAATGTGTTGTAGAAGGTTAAGGTGATTGTAGCTGGAATTGGGAAATTTTGTTGTATTTCTAACTTTATGGCTTGGTGTGGAACTAAATAGTTTGAATACTGCTATTGTCTTTGTCTCTGTCTTGGGCTGGACGTACGGCAGGTTCATCTTCTAAGATGAAATTGCAAATTTGTTTGTTTTTGCTATTGTCTTTGTCTTTGCATTCATACAGGAATTTGCATTCTTTAATAGGGGCGGGTACCCTATGACCCGCCCCTATTTTTCGGGTATCCGAAGATCGGGTACCCGAGGGCAAGCGGAGCGGATTAGGGTCAAAAAAGTAGTGACCCGACATGTTAGGGTCGGGTCAGCCATTTGACGTTCGGGGCGGGTACCCGACCCGTGCCCACCCCTGCGTTTCGTTATTCAAACAAATTAGCACATGTCGATGGTCCAACAAACCAACCATGGCAATATCTTTCAAATCTAAGGCAGAGAAGAATTTAACGAATCTCCTCCATACGTGGTCTTCTCTTCGAGAATTTTCCCACCAGAGATAGGTGGAAGAGAGTTGCGATATTTACCATGTCATGCCTTGAGAAAACCATAGCTTGTTCTCCCTTCTTGGTTACCTTGTCGACCTGCAACTTCAATGCTGGCTAGTCCCAAGACGAGAATAAAGAGGAGAAGGACTTCTGGTGAAGGGAGGGTGGTTTACAAACGGTGGTTGCCCTCCAACCATGGGTTGAAGGGCAGCCGAAGTGGCCATGATCGGCAATAACTCTTACGAGAAACCCTATCTCTAGAGAGAAACCCTAAACGTCGGTTGATAGGAATGATTATCTTTTCTAATCCCAAGCAAAATTAGACTTACTTCTAACACTTAGAGATGGATTAGATTGTGAACTAGAGTTGCATGCCGAAGAAACTTCCATTTTTAAAATTTTACATAAAATTGAGTTTGTTTTAGTAATCAAGTGACGAGTGTGACATAACAAAAATGCTAATCTTTTGAATAATTAACATAAGAAAAAAAAAATCCTAAAAGCAATTGAAAAAATGATGCACATAATAATAGTTGATGGTAATTGATATTCTGCAGGTTTGTGACATGGCACATTAACTTATGATTGGTACCTATTTAGTCACATCTAACATATAGGGAAAAATATTGAAATAGGTCATCTACTGTATTCTAGTTTTACAGCAAATTAGAACCAGGTTCAACCTCTTTTTTTCAAGCTCCGTTTTTCCTTTTTTTTGCCAAAATGTTCATATTCAGAATTGAATGTCACACAAATCAATAATGTAGCACTATTCTTAAATCTACATAATACTAGGTTATTCATCTATATATATAGGAAAAAAAGAAAACTAATGCCGGAAAGAATCTGCAAAGAAATAATAAAAGTAAAAAAAGTAAATAATTTGAGCTTAAAGTTGAGAAACAATTCGCTAAAAAAAAGTAAAACCAAAATATGAATGCCGAAAAGAAATAAAAATGCTGAAAAACAAGTGAAGTCTCAAAAACATAATGTTTAGGGAAAAAAATCAAGAAAAATGCTAGAACAAGATAAAAAATTTGTTTGAAATAGCAAAAATAACAATGCAACCAAGAGATTAAATGAAAAAAATCAAAGGCTTAGCTAATTTACAGCAGTAGAATTTTTTTAAACAAAATTTGTAATATATTTTATCTCCTAAATTTTTCTTCAAATTTCAAAAGGTCCAAAGATTAATTGCCAAAAAGTTATCACTTTTTAGCATAAAAATAAGGCTAGAAAAATGATGAAAAAAGATGAATACTTACCGGTAAAATGTAAGTTTCTGAGTAGCCAAATCTATTTGATTTCTGTTGCTCCGTATGTTTGCTCAAATTTCTGGTAAGTATATGTCTATAAGTTGCAAAAATACGTTTGATTTCTGTAGCAATAGACAATTCATATATGTCTGTTGCTCCGTATGTTTGCTCTTTAGAAGATCAGACTATTCATAAGACTATATGGTTTCATCTCTGTAAAGCTTAAGCAATTTTAAATTTTGACCAAAAATTTGGTTTTTGACTAATACATAGAACTGGATCGGGTTAATGAAAATTGCTCTAGTCTAGCAGTCCAATGGTTGAACCAACTGATTTAACTAGTTTTTATAAAAGAGATCGATTTTTAAATCCTTCTAGGTTTGAACTATAACCTGGATCACCCAACGGCCTCGTCAACGATTCAACCAGTTCGACCAGGCAGTCCGAGTTGGGTTTTAAAATCTTGTAAAAGTGCTTTCAGCTATATGATCATAGGAGTGGTGCAGATTCTAGTAAAAGTTGGGTTTGCTTATTTTATAATCATGAATCTAGGATGGATCATATAGCCAGTAATAGTGCTAAAGATTTTTATGAATTGATCAAATGTTTAAATGCCAGGCGTGTGGTGTTTCTAGGCTACTTTTCAAATCTTGGTTTAATATTTTATAAACAACCATGATTTGATTAATTCAAAGTGATATGCTAATGCTAAAGAAAAGTTTAAATCTAACGATACTTATTTTTATGCATGGTGTTTTATGTATGTTAGTTTGTTCATTTCATTCACAAACTAAGTGGGGGATTGTTGGAATATTTTGCGAATTGAAATGGAAATAAAACTTGTTAAATTCAAAATAAGCGACAAAAGAAAAATGCTTAGTGTAGCCTCTTGATGACCATTGTAGTGAAGAAACGATTTTGACATTTTTTGTTCATTGAATGAGACTAATTACAACGTCTTGATGATCATTATAGCGAGGAAATAGTTTTGATATTTTTTTTCCTATTAAAGGAGACTAAAGCAGCCTCTTAATGATCATTGAAGTGAGATAATTGTGCCTCTTTAGTTTTGATATCTTTTGGATTGTCTTTCCTATATAAATGACAAACTTTTGGTGAAACAAACTAATTTAGCCATTTTGCTGTTTAAAGTTCTTTATTCTTGTTATATCCTAGAAGTATATTGCCTTAACCCAGAAGTAAACTACTATGTGTAGTTGGGGCAATAAACACCTTAAGAATAGCGTTTGTACATGTGTCAAGAATCATCAACAAATTCCCTATTTTTTGTGAAATTTGTTAGTGAAGTTTTTGCACTATTCTATTATCTTGTTTTATTTTTCCAATAATCTAGTGAAAAGACAATCCAAGGGTCACAATATATTCAACCACTATTTCACATATTTATGGACATTTATGGACATTGAAAAGCACCATTAAGTCCTTTCAATAGATAAAAATTGCCAAAAATGTTTCAGAAACTTTTGGCTTCCAACAGACAATTAAGTTAACCAAATTCTCACAAATCACTTGTTGAAAATCAATTAGAAAAGAAAATCAAAATCTTAAAAGATGATAGACAAGGTGAATATTTTCCTGTTGAATTCTCAATTTTTAGTGAACAAAATGATATTCAGAGTGTTTGGATAGATAATATTTGGAATAATATTTGACATAATATTTATCGCTCCTTTGAATTATTTCAGATAACGAAATAAACGTTTGGGTTTGCAGTTTGCAAGCTGCATGTATTGACAAAATGTAATGTTGACGAGGAAAATTCTGAAAAATCGAGAAGCAAAGTTCTAAAATGTGGCCATTGTTGGACGAATGCTAGGTGGATTTCCATCTTGGGTTTTATCCGTTCTCCTTGGATGTGTGTCTAGAGTTGTGGGTGGCCTACTTTGAGAGTTGTGAGTATAAGCGGTTGCGGTGAATAATGAAACAACTTCTATTAATATAGAATGCTTGAAATACACCAGTACATCGAGCGTAAATGCGGGTTTCCAAGAAAGTAAAGACCAATCCAAGTGACAAAAACAAATAATTGCACAATTTATTTCACTCATCCTACATCTCCTACTACGAATTCAATAACTTCCTAAATTTAACTCATCCATATAGAAAGAGTTTAAAGCAACATGCATTTTGAGGTAAATTCCAACGTACCGTACCCCTCATCCATTTTTATACTTATTTCGTCGTCACCCTACGCATGCAGCGTGTTGGCCAGTGATGCTCATTCAACTACTATCTCCGCCTTTGTGACGCAGTATGCATTTGATTAGCCATTTCTTCTCTCATTGCCTTCCAATCTTCTATTTCTTGTGGGGACACTATCAACGGTTGTATCTGTAGGTATGGAGGAGCTCCACATTCGCCTTCGAATTGCATGCCCTCTTGTTCATACAGCATGAAATGATTATTCGAAGGTTGATTTTTCCTTAGAAAATTGTGTAGTGCACAACACGCAATCACTACATTGATTTGCTTTTGCATATATGAATATGGAACCGGTCCCCTTAAATAGACAAATCGTTGCTTCAAGACACCAAAAATACATTCAATTACATTACGAAGTTGAGAGTGACAGGTATTAAATAGCTCTTTCGGCCCTTGGCCGCGACCACGTCCTTGTCCAACTCTTATATTACGTCCTCTCTTGAATGGTGCTAAAAAATCTGGCACCATCTTATAAGTCGCGTCAACGAGGTAGAACTTGTCTACATTCGCAAAAATTAGAGTAGTGGTATAAATACATTTATGTTAAGGTATAAAATTTTAGACCATCAAATACCCCAATATATATGTGCATCCAAGTTGTATAAATAATATAAAAAGTTATAACCTTGGGAAGGAATTGGAAAATCGGTGTGCATTCTCATTGCACTTTCTAGCACCTGTGCATCATGTGCGCTACCTTCCCATCCGGCATAGAAATAAATAAATCGCATATCATGGTCACATACAGCTAATACGTTTTGTGATTGAGTCCTATGCCTATTAGTGTAGGCCATCTGCTCTATTGTTGGAACTGACGCAGGGATATGAGTGCCATCGAAAGCACCTAAACAGTCCTGTAGTTTATAATTTGAAGTATAGTCAGTTATAAATCTAGTTACTAAAAAAACCTTAGTATTAAAATATTAGGCTTAGGTGACACTATTAAGAGGAAGCGATTTTCTTGAGAGCTTTTGATCTGCCTATGCAATTTGGAGGTAAATTAAATGATTGGACCTCAATCACAGCATAACAATTGGAAATGAAGGAACAAATATATCCACAAGTTAAGTACAGAAAGCATTATGAAAATACCAATTTTTTGTTATATTCCATCCTTAGTTCATTTATTGGAGAGAGTGAAGATATGTTTTACCTTGAACCAAGGATAGTACTTGGTGTTATATCGTATTTGTGGATGCATATCGTAACTTTGTTTTGATCGAATAATTCTTTCTGCAAATCGACATAACCCCCAACAGCACTTCCGCAACATTTCTATGGATGGTTTCCGTTGAATGTTGGAATCTTTCAGCCACTACACGAGTTCACGTGCTATGACTTAACATAACTAAAATCATGGCTAGCGATTCCTCAATCGATATGTGCTTGTGTGGATTTTGAGGAACATAGTTATTGCTTACTAGAATTTCACAAAGTCGCATGAAATTATCGACTGTGATTTGGCAATTCTCCGATATACGTACTAGGTGACCTGTTATTAGCACTTGAACCCACTTCCAACCAGGCATGTCTCCATTGCGGCATGGTATTTTTATAAGAGGCCCATCGTAACGTTCCGCATCCGATGAAAAAAGCAACATATCTGCATCGTTCAGAATGGCCTCTTCATCTTCTTGAGAGCTTGAGCCAGAAGAGAAGGAGGCGAAATATGGATTAAAGTTGGCCATGTATGAACTTGGACAAAAGCCTGCGATTGAGGACACAAAAACAGCTATTAATTGAATGATAGTGAACACCAAAAAAAAGACCAGAACTATACAGATAGTCAATGATAGACTTATTGAATGATGGTGAGGTGGAGCGTTAATACATGACAGGTCTTTAAATAGAGGATATAGCAGTAACAGATATCAAAGGCAAGGCTGTAACTTACTCTGCTGCCATTTAAATACATGAAACTGCAATAAAAGACTGTCAATGCACTACTTTTGAGGGAATTTAGAAACGACAAGTCAAATTTAACGTTATTCAAATAGAGATATAAAAAGGCGTGGTCGATCATTAATATGTAGTGGCTCATTTCAATGACATGAACAAAAAGGAGTCCTACATTGCTTTTATCGTAACTTTCAAAATCTTAGAATCCAGCATGTTTAACAGAGAAATAAATATAAAGCCATGGTGATTCATTTCAAAGTGGTGGCCCATGTTATTTTTTAATTGATTATATTAAGAAAATATATAGTCGATGTTAGTGGGTCTGCCAAAAGTTATCCCAATATGAATCATGAATATATAAATGGCTTTAAATGAAAGTCACGTGAGTTTCAAATGAAAGTTACCCTTATTACTAGACATGTCAGTCATATTATTAGCCCAAGAAGTTGAATGAACCGTGAGAATGACCATGCTTTATTTGGTCACTTCTTTAAGTTAAAAAGCATGCTATAATGGCTTGTTTGTTTCACAAGTGAGCTGATGAACCAATTGATCTTCAGGTAGGAAAAAAAATTCACTTGTACATCGCATAGAGTTCTTAAATTAAAAGCTTGTATGTGCCTGAATCAGTTAAAAGTTTAATAATGCCGAATCATATAGGATATCCGGGACTACTTAAATAAAAAAGCAACTTAATTACATTAGAAGTCGGAAAAATGGATATTCGAGCCAAAATCTGGTGGTAAATTGCAAATAAAATCCACCACATACAGCAACTTAATCATAAATATCAAATACAAACGTCATCCATCACAACATATAAGTTAGGTGACATTTTAAAACTTAAAATTATCCGAACTTCCTCACTTCCCCTCCATCTTCGGTACGATGAACAACTCAATCCATGTCATCTGCTCACTCTCACTGAAGTTAAGAAATAAAGCACGGAAACAATTCTTTCAACAGATACATGCGCAGTCTTCTCTCTAACTTCAGTCCTTCCACAATTTTTTTGGCTACTTCAATTGAATACTTCTCCTTTGCTACTCTTTTATTCGAAACTATGGAGGAAAATCTATTGAAGTTACTAAGTGCCTCTTGGTAGTTATCCGAACCCGACCTTCGAGAATTGGTTCCTCTTGAGTCTTTTTTATCATAACTGTAGGCAGCACTACCCAATGGTCGCTTGCCGGGATTTCTTAGAATAGGGCTTCCATCATCATCAGATGTTTCCTGAAAATTTGGAGGGTTGATGACAAAACTTGAAACCACACATCTGCCTTTAATGTTCAAATCATCCCTACGTCTGCGGATTCGAGGAGGCACATATTGGGGTAGGGGTTGAGCCGAAGATTGAGCTCGATTGCCTGTGGCTTGTTTGTCGTCCATCACCTCATCCTATAGAATCATCAAATCAGCACTATGTGGGTGTTAGAAGTCCACATATTGATGATTTAGCTATTAAACAAACACCAGGACAAAGTTTATTAGGTAAAAACAACAATTTTCTGCTCAAATGGACAACGAAATGAGCATTGGGACAAGTCCAAAAGCTGTAACAAAATCAGTTGAACTTGTGATCTTTCACAAGATAGGAGTCAGCCAACTAAACACGAAGTAAAATTAGGGTCAGCACTAAAAATTTCTGTAATAAGCCGAATCTCCATTTTGTTTGGTGTAATTTTATACCAAAAAGATATTCACAATTTGGTACAGGCCGTGACCTACCATCCAGAAATTGCACTAACACACAGTGGAAATGTATTCTGCAAAAGATTGAAATAATAAAAGCATGGTCGACACAGGGGTGTCAACGAATCGAGCTGCTCGCGAATAGTTCGCGAGCAGCTCATTCAAATGATCGGCTCGAGCTCGGTCAAATCGAGCTCGAGTCGATCTCGAACTATTCGAATATGCCAACGAATCGAATTCGAGCCTAAAAATGTTATGCTCGATAAGCTCGCGAGCTTTTCGAGCTTATAGTATATTTAAATATATATAATTTTAAATTTGTAAAATTACTTAGATATATATAGTTGTAAGATTAATTACATGTTTTACCTATTAAAATTCAAAATATAATAGGGCTATTCTTGTCTTTTCAGATAATTCTAAAAAACAAAAAAGAAATTCACATGTTAGAGACTCTAATTAGGTCAAGCCGTTGAGCAGCTTCAATCTTTGTCCGCCATCTTCTTTCTTTCAGAATCGAGAGCTTCTCAGCTTCCTCACCTCAGTGACTCAGTCCCTATTCCTTAATTCCCATTCCTCATCTCAATCCCTAATTCCAATTCCAAATCAAACTCCAGCCGTTTCATTTTGCTATTGCTATAATCCGCCGATTGGAAGTGGTTGTGCAGCAGATGCAGCCGTGCAGTGAGCGGAAGCTTGGATCTTGGAAGCAGGTCCAGGCGTGTGCGTGCAGCAGGTAAGATGCGATCCTTAAGTAACTACACTTTTTTTTTCGTTTGCTTCAATGTGCCCTGAGCTGGTGTGCATTTTCGTTTGTTTTTTTTTTTAAAGCAAATCTGATCTCTAACAAACAATATCAGTCAAAAAACTTGTACTCTGTCTTTCAGATGCAGTATTAAGCTAAAGATCAATGTTTAAACATCCATAGTAAAATCTAAAATCCCAGGGCAAAACAGAGTTGGTAAAGCATAGCTTAGAAATCTTGAAACAAAACTTCACATATCTTCCAGCTGATAGCAGAACACCTCACTTCAGAGGAATGAACCTTGAAGAATGGGTGGCACCAATACCTGGCCTACCGTGCTTGACAGGCTTGTACGATATTGAAAACTCAGCTAGATAGTGGCCAATCATTTTTGGCTTGACCTCAATGGTATTGAAAGATTTTCCATTGTAAACACCAATTACGCTGCCAATCATCTCAAGTACTATAATCATAATTCCTTCCAAAGCCATGGGTTTCCTCTTCAAGCCCCTATTGAACCTTCTGCTAGCACGAGCATGGAAGAGCTTAACAAGCTTATGTGAATTTGTTCAAGCACCTTTAAGTATATCTCTATTTATATTGAATAGGCAATTTTGATGTTCTCTTTATGATTTGAAGCTTGTGTGTTAAAAAGATGAAAGAATGCCTAAGGAAATTGAAAAAATTGGTACTTAAGAAAGAAATGAAATATTCAAAGGAAACTAAAATGTATTTCGATAACAGAGTATAATGCTGAGCCTGATCAGCAAGTGGCAGCTAGCTAAAAGTAAATGTGAAGTTGTGTGTTTTCTAATGTCAAAGATCAATTAAATAATTCCAAATGCAAAAGTATAGGTACAATTAATCATGGACAAAAATTTTGCATCAAAAACCAAAGTGGGAAATGTATATGTTGTTGCATTTGACATCTTACTAGCTGATATTTTGGGTCAAATTATTTCTGCCAATCAAGATAAAGCTCCTCTTTAGAATTTTAGCATTCATTCCAATTTTAACCAAAATATTTTGGTAGTCCTATCATACATAAATCTAGTGATTATGTGCCTTAATATGTATGTGTGTGTGTAGGGATAGGTAATTATCAGGGAATTATCCATCTTAAATATCTTGCATGGTAATATGAAATTGAGATTGTGGGTGTGTCTAAGGCTATACTCATCAAAGGCTCATTAAACTATATGGTATGGATTGACTTTTTGGTTAGTCTCACCATTTTTGCTATACAAGTCTCTGGTCATTTATTGCTAACAATAAGTGTGAAAGTATTCTGGTCGCATAGTATTAGAACTATGCCAAGTTTGTATCATTGCAAACTATACAGTTCTGATTTCATTGAGAAACTATACAGCTCTGATTTCATGTGCCAAGTAGATCATCTTCCACTTTGCATAAAATCTTTACTTTTTTTTCTAATCCAAGTGTAGCTTTTGATTCGAAAAAATGTCATCTAAAATTTCTTTCGCTCTAATATTCAGGTCAGCCCACAGCTCCACTTGAATCTTATTCCAATCGAATTATGTCAGGGAGAGATTCCTCTAATGCAAATTGTGCAGAAGAAGATTTGGTAAGAATGGATGCCGATCCTCAAAACTCACATAATATGAGTGAGGAAGGCCATGAAACAATAAGTCAAGAGGTTGACGATGACCAACAAGCTGAAAATATAGAAGATGGAGATAGAGAAAGTGGGCAGCAAGGTACGGAGGAGTCTGAAGAAGGCAAAAGAGCAAGAAAGTCTAAAGCTTGGGATGACTTTCGAGAAGTTGTAGTAAAAGGAAAAAGAAAGGCAGAACAAGAGTAATTGACTCTTATAGAGCCTCACTAGCTCTTGAAACTGTAGAAATGCTTATGTGCGCCGGGGATTGGTGTCGAAACCTTCATGGAGTGAAAAAAAAGATAAAAGTAAGTTTATTTCAAATTCATATTATTGATACAAAATTAGTTTATTACTTATTGTTATTCTTCTTATTATTATTATTTTGCAGAAATTGAAGGCAGCAAAAGAGATTCTACTTCTCAAAAAATGAATGTGATAATTGGAAAGGTACATAGTTTGTGTTTAACACTTCGATTCCTCTTCAAATATCTTGTCTTAGATTTTATCACTATTATTTAATTACTTAAATTATTTATGTTATGTAGGGCCTGCAGTTGAAATTGGAAAGTTGGAAAGGATTATTGTGGAATGGACAAGAAGTTGCTGTTTTACTGCTTTAATTGCAAAATTTGTTTCACTTTTTTAAGTATGGTTATTTATTGACAATTGACATTGCCTGTTGAAGACATTCACTTGAATGTTGAGTTGTTGACACTTTGTCTTTGTTGTTTCTATTTGTGTGACTTGGTGGATGTTGGTTGTCTGACTTATCTTTGAATTTGGATGCTGGTTTTGATGTTAAAATATGTATGGATGAATTTGGATATTGGTTAACAACTTGGCATTAAGCTGCTAAATTTTTGACAGTTTGATGCTTTGGCTTTAAATTGATATTTAAAGCTAACTTGTCTTAGATTCTCAATCATACGGATGAGTTTGGACTTTGGACAGTGCTGTTCAGTGATTTGGTTCAGATAAAAGGCTGAATGAAGGACAAATTCTGCTTAAGGATATTGCCGACTGACTTATTTGTGTTCTATGTCCAGGCATTAGATGTATGATTTTAGCCTTAACATGTAACAAATGTCACGGCTAAAAAGGAATCAGATGAATATGATTTTGTCCGACTAACAAGATACCTCTGCTGTCCCTCTTTGTGCTGCTTGACATATTGATTACTAGAGTAGATAGCTTGAACGACATATTTTAACAATAACAGCTTGTGCAGTTACTTGGTGTATAAAAAAGTCCTGCTCCAAGATTCAGTCAAACACGTTTTAAAATATCTGTGTTAGTTATTAACATTTTTGGGTTCTTTACCCCTTTCATTGTATTGCAAAATGTCGTTGATAGAGGAGTATCTTTGTGTAGATCATTTGGTTCAGCATTCAGCATTCAGCAGGCTTTAAACGAGCACAATTTTAATGGACCTTCGAGCTCGAGCGCAATTCCAGCAATTTCGAACACGAGCTCGACCGTTTGAGTTCGAGCTCGACCATAATTCAAGCAATTTCGAACTCGAGCTCGATCGCTCGAGTTCGAGCTCGACTGCAATTCGATCAATTTCGAACACGAGCTCGATCCTCACGAATTCCTTGCGAATCGAATTCGAGCATGTAAAATTAATATTCATCGATCTCGAGCTCGATCTCGAGCCTTAAGCACTTTGTCGAACTCGAACTCGATCAAACTAGTATTCGAGCTCGATTCGATTCGTTGACACCCCTCGAGCTGTCATTGCTTGGGATAATTCCAAGGCATGTTTATTCCATAGCATCTTTGAGAGTAGTAATTGAATGATCACATTTTGTAACATTTTTCAAATTGATTTATTAACGACCCCAGAAGATTGAAGTTAGCACAGCAAATAAATTGCTGCAATAATACACACCTTAGAACCAACGTGGATTGCAAATTTCCAACCACAAAAAAGTTCGCAAATTTAAACTATCAACTATAACCATACATTGACATCTACCAATAATAAATAGCAGAAGTCGTTTGCCAATATCGATTCAAGGTATAAAGGAATACCATACCTAGTACAAATATGCCCATTGATCTGCTCTGACTAAGAAGCATCTGTGTTCCGCATCCCATACTATTCCCGTCTCTGGCTTGGCATAATCACCCCGGAGGTGTGTGAACAATCTCCACTTATTGACCACTCGATAGTACCTGGACTGGGATTGAGTTCCAGTGCAAGTTACCCTGCATTCTTGAGTCAAGTATATGGCCATTGCAGTGTGGTTTGCCAAGGTGCTTTGAGTTACCTCCCACTTTCCATTTTTCTGCCACTCAACATAGGTGCGGATATATAGCTCCTCTTTCCAGTCTAGCTAGTACTTTTTTTCAGACATCTATGGATGAACAGAAAAGTATGGATTTAACAGAAAATTTTTTGAAAAGTAGACAAGCCTTTAAATTTGTATGTTCAGGGAAATTAAAAACTCACCTCAAAGTAGTTTATTAGGCTTTCTTCAAAGTAGTTTGAGTCGCACAAAGAATGGACACTGATAGAAATTAAAGAGTTAGATGGGGATTCTGATCAAAAGAACAAGCATAGCATTCAACTTTATTAACTGAGATGCATTTGTAAGACAAGATATGCTACAACCAACTGTCCACGTGAGCAATGCCTTACCAGTTGATAAACTTAGTTTTTTCATTTTTGCAGTGGGCATGAACACTTCCATTTGATGTGTAGCTTATAACTTTGTAGTTTCAGCACTAAAAAAATGTGACAAAAACAATGAGAGAAACATGTCCATAACAAGTGAACGAAAGAGAAATCAATAAATGCATTGGAGAAGATATGCATATAGGAAACACTTTGTGGTCTCGTGGACTTCAAAACTCTGTATAAGGTGGGAAGTTCAGTCAAATTAAGCAAGCTAAAAAACTGAGTGAAGTGGGCCTATTACTACCCTTGTTAGGTCAGTTTCGTGCTTGAATACAGCACATATGGCAAAAGAAATGTATTATTTGGGCATAGACATATCTACCTAGGAAGTCAGAATAAATCAGTTGTTTACATGAAACTTTATCCAATGCAAAACAGTTGCAAATTTGGAGAATCCAATTTGCTCATTCAACATGGCATTCCAAAACTACTCGATATTGAATCAAACTAGCAGGCCAATTACTTCGGTATTTCTTGCGGAGATAGTGAACTAGCCAAATGAAAGGACAAGGAAATTATCATTTTCACCATGAATTTTAATTTTGTCAAACATAATTTGAAAAAAATGTGTAAATGTAGCAATCCCAAAAACCCTAACAGCCTCCAAATTCTACCAATAGATACTAGAGTTTTCTACACATGTTTTCATTTTATAGACCACAAGAGAAATCAAATTGAGGATATATAATCGAAAATTTCGGCAAAGGAATAGTGAATTACTAACCGAATCGCTCGTAACAACTTGTGTTAGGGCAATCTCCACTTTCGCTCAATCGCTCTTTTCTGTAAACGCTGCACACGAGAAGATAGCGGCCAAGAATATGCGATGTGTAGTGCACAATCGCGATCCGTCGCCCAACCACGGCTACTAGAGGAACTATCGTGGTATTTTTGTGAAAAAAAACCCAAGGGAGAGCAACTTTATAGAATGCTCCAAGCTTCCAGTAGCACAGTGGGAAATTGCTCTCCTTTCAGGTGGATTTTGAGTAGAGGAATTGAATCCTTTGCCGAATTTTGCTAGCTTTCTGGCCTTGGATGAAAATGCAGGCCTAGCTTTTGCAGGTTTTGATGGGAGAAGACAAGGAGAAATCAAAAGCAGGAGGACGGTTGTGGCGAATAAATTCTGTGCAATAGCAAGAAATCGCAGCTTTAGCTTTACTTTTCTTCTTCACGAGTGGACGCAACAGTAAAAAATTAAAAAGAAGCTGCTCAGCTGTGTCTTACACGGCTAGCAAACATGACAAGCCACGATGTGGGTCTGGAGTTTTCTCCAAGTGGATACGGGCCCTTTTTGGTTTTCAATAACAATTCCACGTGGGATTACTTCTTACACGGCATGTGGCATGCATTTTTTGGGTTATTTGCGGTGTTATCCAAACACCTTTCTGTCATATTAGTTGGAAAAATCAGAATAATGAACTATCCAAATGTGCTCATTATAATCCAAACAAGTTCGCTTTATACTCCACAACAAAATGGTTTTGTTGAAAGAAAAAATAAAACTTTAGAAAACATGGTTAATTCCGTGTTGATAAGTTCGGGATTACCAAAGAATTTGTGGGGTGAAATTTTGTTGGTTGCATGTCACGTGTATAATAGAATTTTTTCTGGTTAATCCTCTATAATAGTCAGGAGACTATCTTCAAAAGTAGGTATCAACTCATTCTTTTGTGGTTACACACTTTCAACAATAGCAACATGAGTAAGAAATTCACTCATATCGATAAAATGTGTTACTGTTGAAGATAAACTACTGCTATTCTTAATTGGTGAATCATTAGTTACTATTTGAGAACTAGTTTTGAACCACTTGAACTTGAAACATGCATATTTACATATTCAGTATATAAATCATATAATGCTATAAACCTTACCTATATTGACTTGCACTTCATGTGGAGGATATATCAATAGAAAGTAATAGTTTATGACTCTCATTTTGCACATAGGATCCAAGATAGTTGCTATAGACATCAAAAAGTTACACCTATCCCAATACGTGTTGAAGTTTACTTTCATCCTTTGCACCATTAACCAAACAAATTAATCTTCATTATCAGACTTACTATCTAGTAGTACTTTTATCCTATAAATTTCATTGAGATATAAATTAACTTTCGAATAATCACTACCAAATATTATATGACTTGTTGTCTAAAAACCTTGTAAAATGTTGTAAATTTTGTTTATCTTTTCCCAATTTTCTGTGGTTGGATAGACATCATAGTTTGGTTCTCTATTTCTGACTCTTGAAAAAACTTCTTAAAATTTGAGAGCACAAGTCAACATCTCATAGGTAGAATTCTACCTTATTTTACAGTCATAAAGTAGCACTTTCTTCAGCAATTGTAACTGTTGTATAATTTCAGCAAAGAACAAGCGTCTTCCATTTATTTTGTTTTCAAACTCCATACTGTCCCTTACCCTGTCAACTATTTCTTTCATTTTATCGAGGCTATCTTGAACCATTGAGTTGAGTATATAAGTACAACATCTCACATGAAATAACTTTTCTTTTACTAATAAGCACTTGTTTCTTAAAAGAAGTGTCCTTCAAAGACCTTACTGTAGTGTTATTATTTGAGGCATTATCCACTGAAACTGTATAAACTTTACTCTCAATTCCCCAGCCTTTAAGTATTTGAAATTAGCATTTGCAATTGGGATGCCCCGATGTGAAGGAGGGACATGTACAAAGTTGAGGACCTATTTCTGCAATTAATCTAATGCCCAGTTATAACCATATACTAGATCTTTTGGTTCTTTGACTTCCAAAGATTTGTAGTCAATCTGGTTTTCTTTACTTTCTTCAACAAATTCTTTAATTTGGTCTTCTCTTTTTCATATACTGCTATGCAATCATTCTTATTAGTAGTTTGAGTGATTTTTTACCATTCCGGCTTGCGTTGAGATGCTCATGCATAACTACCCTATTTCGCCCTAGTGCAACTTTTACAAGGAATGGAGTTTAGAAAAAAAACACAATAATTAAAATCAAATTAAAGAATCATTTGTAAAAATAAAAAAGGAGGGATAGAGAGATCAAATATAAGTGATTTATAGTGGATTTGACCAACTTCCTTGGTGCCTACATCTACTCTCAAGCATCTTTCAAGTTTCAACATTTCTCCATTAAGTGTTTCTTCATAAATTGGGTGAGACAACGACCCAAGTATATTGGAGACTCAATCTAGCTCACACTATGTTGCTAACCCTAGCTGAAGCTAAACTTTTACTCTTAACCAAGAAATCCTTCAATTACTCACTCAATCCTCTCAATTATGAATACCACACACCTGTATACAAATGAGACTCAACTTTTCCAAGATTTTATTTCTCCGCAATGAGAAACCTCACATAAAATACTCAACTCAATCTTGTTACAAGAAGAACCTATACTCTAATAGTGTGGTTATGTAATTGAAAGCATAATAACACCCTCTATGATGTGGATTTACAAATGGGAACTCATGAACTAGTGGTAAGAAGGAAAGAATTTGACTTGTAAGCTTTTGGATATGTTCCTCCACTTGTTTATGATGAAACTTGAACATTTGACTTTTCATAGATGCTCGAATATTGCTCTCAACAGCAAAAAATATATATATGTTAAGAATGACCAGACTATCGATTAAAATGTATTGCATCCAATCCGTGCATCCAAAAGTCGATTGAATGGCTGAATCAACCAATGCTGTCCAAACCATGCTTCTAAAAATGGCAACCAACTCTCTATCTTTATTTGGACGACCAAACATAAGGAGTTGCATCTAAAATCTATGTCTAAAGATCATTTTCTAGCTTTTGGCTTCTTTTTTCTTCTCTTTTTCAATAACACATTCTTGTTTCTTTGAGTATAATCTATCATAAAACTCATTTAAATTATTAACCACTTCATCATTTGTTTTATTAATCATCAAAACTAAAGGATTAAGGACCTTGAGGTCTTCATACCCATTTAGCTGCAACTTCTCTCGTGGTAGCTATATCAAACTTCCCAGTATGAAGATAGGAATGAGAAAGTGAGCCAGAATCAGTAAATGGGAAATTATTCTTTTGCTATTGTGACTTTTTTAGTTGTTGCAATCATTAGGGAAATGAATTCATATGCCTTAACAAACTTGAAGTTGTGCTGGTTTTGGTCTTCTTGAATTGAGCATGGTAATGAAGACAGCTTGACATGGAAATTTTTTGAGACCCAACTTTTATATCTTTGAATTCATCCCATAATTTGGATTTTCTAGTTCTCTTTGTTTTTTTTTTTTTTTTGCTAAAAGCATCTAAACCATCACTCATAGTAGCCTCTTAATTCGCAGTTTGAGTGGTTGTATGTGTATCACCTTCTACTCGCTCTTCTTCACTCTCTAATTCTTTCATCTCGAATTGTAGCAGTCTCTTAATTCGCTGTTTTAGATTGAGCTGGTTAACTTTGATCATGTGCAGACGATTATTGAAAATCCCTTAAAAAAGATAAAAACATAAAAAAGATAGAAAGTATATGAGAGAGTAGTTCTCAAGTTTCAAATATATAGGTAAAAGAAGAAACAAGTACTTGTCCTAGCCACTATGAGATTTTCAGAGGTTGTTGGTGATGGTGGATGTGTTGTGCGGCTAGAGGAAGAAGACAACCAGAGCAGTTGGTGGATGATTGCTATTGCCAGCTTGTCAAGACTAGCGAAATGGCTAGATGCTAGAGGGATTGAGGAGTGTGGAAAACTACTAAAGCTGGCGAACAAATGGGGAGGGAGGTTTCTTGATCTTTGATTAGAGATTGATGAATGGTGAGTAATGGTGGTAGTGGTGGTGATGAGCATTAGGATTGGCTTGTTAGGATAAGTTCGATTGAGTTGAGGGATTGGGAATTAGGGCAATTAGAAATGAGAAACAGGGGAAGTGAAGTGGGGATAAGTTGACTCCCACAAAAAGCCATAGACTAAGGGGTATTTAGGTAATTTCATATTAAAGTCAAGCCGTTTGACAAGCTCATGCTAACTCGAGATCAACTAGTTTCTGAAAAATGAGCCACTTGACTTCGACTCAAACGCTGTTATATATATATATATATATATGGATGCGGTTGCTATATATTTTTTCTTTCATATTTACATTATCATTTTTTGTCATTGTTTTAAGCGTTTGATTAATGTACTTTTTAATTTGTAATAGTGAGGCATACGAAAGGCAATGTTGGAAAGAAACTATATTCTCGTTCGTAAAATGAGTATCGTAGTGGCATATTTTGAAATGGTATAAAAGTGTTACAAATAGTTGAAAATATATGAACTAAGAGATTTTTTTGAAGCCTTAGAGGTACAACGTGATATCCTTAAAATTCGGAATGGATGATTATGAAATTATCCTTGGTTACAATTGTACTTGTTACATTCACCATTATCCGTACCCCTTGGGTATATGTACGTGAAGTAAGATAAAACTATTTCATTTTGTATCAAGGTATTCTGATGGCATTACATGCATCACATAAAACTTGGTAATCAACTCATATAATGGCTCTAAATGTGGCTATTGATAATGGTTGTGGTTAAAAAAATTTGGTTGTGAATAATGATTTAGGTTGCTGACAATGAAAGTGTGTCGCAAATTAGGTTGTTGACAAGTTTATATGTTGATAATGAAGGTGTCGCAAATTAGGTTGCTGATTTACAAATTATATACGTAGATAAAATGTGGGTCGCAATGCAAATTTTTCATCACAAAAGAATTCGACATAAAAACTTTTTGTGACTGAATTTTTATTAGTCAGAAAAAAAGCTTTTACAAACATGTGCATTGCAAATGATCAAATTTCTAGTGATGGAGTTTGGTTTTATAAAAAATGAGTATGGATCTTGTTTTCAAAGAAAGGTTAGAAGGAGCTCCGTATGTTTCTTTGTGCTTTATGTAGATGACATTAATATTAATTAGAGAAATGATGTGCCTTTACTCCAGTCAGTTAAGATGTGTACAAGAATTTGTGATACATCTGGAAACCTGCTTACATAAGGGGTCAATTGAATGTATTCCTAAAACTTAAGGGGTCAAAATCCGAATATGCCATTTGGGCTTTCAATATTAACATTAGCAAGCTGACGTGTACAACTCCTACTGGTCACTACACGTTGCTTCACGTCACTCATATTCTTGGTCCCATAATAAAAAAAAACCCACACACAAAAATAGAGGGTTTTTCCTCTTCAAATTGATGAAATTCACGTGGTCACACACTTACTCACACAGCAAAAACCCCAGAGAAAGCACAAAAAAAAAAAAAGGGAAAGAACGAAAAAAATGCGTGGATTATTCTTCGGATTTTCATTTATATTGATTTGCATAGAGCTATTTGTAGGTGCTAATGCATTGTATGGTCCCTCTTCCCCTGTTGTTCAGTTAAATCCTTCCAATTTCAAGTCCAAGGTAAATTATATCTGGGTTTCTTTTTTTCCCTCTGTTTTTCCTTGTTCATTAGTGTAGATTGCGATCTAAATCTGTTTTCTCTATTTGTATTTCTGTTTTTTTTTTCAATTTACTGGCTTTTCTGGTTGTGGTCCAAAAAACTTTAGAATTTGTCAGAATTCAGATATCTGACAAATCGGACGCGTAAGAGATCGAATATGACTGCATTATGGTTAAAATTTGTATGATTTTTCTGCTTCTCGTTTTCATAATTATGATTTCCAGCTTTAATATGCTAAGTTTTGTGGAAAAAGTCAGGTTTGCTTATGTGTAGGAAAATTTGTCCAAAGGCATGTTTCAAGGTTACTAATGAAGTATGGTACAATTTCGAGCTATTTATAATGGTGAAAATTGCTATGCTGTTTCTGCCTTTTATTTTCACAATTATGATTTCCGGCTCTTATAGGCTAAGATTTGTGTGGAAGAATCAGGTTTGGTTATATGTAGGATAGTTTGTACAAAGGCAGTCTTCAATGTCTACTTGTCAATTAGGATGCAATTTTTGAGCCATTTTTATCTTATAAAAGGGCTTTTGGTCTGATTTTTGTATGAAATGTGCACATATTTGTGTACATTTAGTGATACATGTTGTAATAAAGTCAGTACAAATTAAATAGTTCAAAATGTTTACCTTCTTTTTGAAATAGTCTTGTAGTGTGCGTCCCTCCTTTGTAAATATATTTTTGAATGTGGAACATTTGATTTTACTTTTTTTTCATTTTGTGATTGCAGGTCCTTAATTCTAATGGGGTTGTGTTAGTTGAGTTTTTTGCACCGTGGTGTGGTCATTGTAAAGCTTTGACACCGACATGGGAAAAAGCAGCTTCAGTTTTGAAAGGTGTTGCTACTGTGGCAGCTCTGGATGCTGATGCTCATCAGTCCCTTGCTCAGGTTTTTATTGCTGACACTGTGTTCTTGTCTAAAACGACTAATTATAAAACCTGCGGTGATGGAATTGTGTTATGCTTTCTGGTGTTAGTCAATAGCAGTCGGTAAAATATTGTAGAACGACTGGCAATATTGAATGTACTGTTGAGAAAATCTGATGACCTGTTTCATGAAGAAAATGAACAATTGGCTTGAAAAAGGCATTCAGTTTTAGACCACATTATGGAAATGGAAAAAACATTGAGAAAGACTGTCCAATGAAAGTGTAGAAATAGATGTCAACTTGTATGTTTTGAGTGTCTTGATTGGAAGGTGACGGTGTAGAAGTAAATAGTTGTAGTCTAGGTTGATGATGATGATGGCATTGGCTTTGAGGTCAGTTAGTAGATCGAATTGACTGGTAGTAATATCATTGTTATAGCTTAATACTCCCGTAGATTTGACTTTTCTTGTCATGCAGTGATGGCAGTGACCAGAGAAGTAGGAGGGAAAAAACTGATACGCCCAAACTATGATGTTTGATAGGCTTATATTTTTATTAAGTATCCATGTAACACTTGCTGATCATGAGAAGCGAATAATGTTTAATAACTACATACCTGTTGTTCATTGATAAAACATTTGATTCTATTGTTACCTCTAGAAGCAAGAGTCTGCACAGAGAAATGGAATGTGAATATCTTCTTTTCCAAGTGATATGGTAGTATAAAGAGATATTTGTCTGGAGAGTGAGAAGCTTGAAATTTTGAAGAACAAATACTATTGTTGGAAGTAATTGAATTGGCTCATTAAATAATCCTAGACTGAGTGTGATGCTGAACTGATGGTGGTTTTTCATTCTACTTACAAATCTTACAACAGCTACAGTCCCCCCAATGGATCTTCTTCTCTTTTTCTTTTTTTTTTTTACTTTTTTGTTTAGACTTGTTATTTTTCATAGTTTAAAAAATTTTGGCCTCTTTTGATGATGCAAAAGCAATTTTTATGTTTCTGAAGATTAAAAATTCAGAGCTGTGGGATGTAAGGTTCAGATATGGATTTGCATGTTAAAAGCAAGGATCTTGGATGCTTCCTCTAAGACTTGCATACTTGTGGTTTTTGGTGTAATTCTGTGATTTTTTTCTTGACATATGATATTTGATATCATTAATATAAGGCTACTGTTATTAGAATTTGTTTTCAACTAATCTTCTTGCATGTTGGTATTGATCTGCAGGAATATGGAATTAAAGGATTTCCTACCATTAAGGTTTTTGCACCGGGGAAATCTCCGGTTGACTATCAAGGAGCAAGAGACGTCAAGCCAATCGCTGAATTTGCGTTGCAACAGGTAATTATTTTATCTTTGCAAGTTTGGCAGATGAGCTCATAACATAACTTATGGCTATCTTGCTGTCTTACTTTGACCTTGATGCAAGGTGCTTTACAATAAGGCAGATGGGGTTGCCCAGGTTAATTTTAATTTTAATTTTACTACATGTAATTGGTCATTTTGTTTTCCCAAAGTATTTCATTTTTTTTGGCAGTAATAGCTGGTTGGGATATTATTTGGACAGTTTTAGTAAAATGACTGGAAAGATCTACAGGGGACTACATTTAACATAAATTAGATAAGAACTAGTAAGCTTTCTTGGATAGTCATTATGTATGACACCTTATTCATCCGCATAAGTTTGGTTGAATTTTGTTCAAGCTACCTCATAGTTGTGTTCAATCATTACACAAAGATACGGATGGTTGTATTCTGTGCACAGATTAAGGCTCTCCTAAAGGATCGGTTGAATGGAAAGGCAACAGGAGGATCAAGTGAGAAGAGTGAGAAGTCTGAACCTAGTGTATCAGTTGAATTGAACTCTCATAATTTTGATGATTTGGTGCTAAAAAGCAAAGATCTATGGATTGTTGAGTTTTTTGCACCTTGGTAAGGTTCTTGCTGAGCAGAATTAGATTCCCTTTTCTATTTCATTCTAGTCCTTTATTTTGAATATATATATATATATATTGTATGCATATCAACAATATCCTGGTATCTATCAAATAGCTAGAGCATTGCAAATTTTTTTCCTTCCTGTTTCTATGCAAATTTGAGTCCTTAAATGGGGTATATGCCTGCAAATGTATATGGAAGTACCTTTAAATTTCTTAACATTGTGCTAAGAATTGTTATTTTCCTTCTTGTGCAATGTGAATACTGAAGAATACTTGCTGTAATTCGCAATGGATTTATGGGTCAATGAATATTACATGGCATAAGCCTTAATTTGGCTGGATAAAATTCTACACACTGGATTATTTTCTTGCCCTTCATGTTGGGCTTGGTCTAATATGATATCAGAAACTATGCATTGACATATATTCGATGTGAAATGAAATTATATCATGACCTTAACCTCTAGCTTTCTTTAGCTAAACTGATTCTCTAATAGTAAGCACTCCCCTAGTTTTGATTTAATGAGTTTTATTATTAAGAGTCATTACACTCCTTAGCGGGAAGACAAAAATGGACATAGTTCTGGGCTTTTTCTCCTCATGATATCTAGCCTGTGCACCTACTGAATTTGTAACTCAAAAAGAAGTAGATGTACTAGAGCACTAAAGGCTTTACTTCCCTACGTAAAAAGAACCTTGTAAATGCAGCTTAAATGCCATTGTGCAAACAACCTAACCTCTCAATGGTTGTAATTTCTCTTAATTGCCGAGGTCTTAGCACTATTTTGTTGGATGCCTATGACATTTCAGAAGTTAATAATCAGATCTCTTTCGGCTCTAATAATTCGTCATGGAATGTTTTTTTGAATTTTGTGATATCTTGGGAATTCATCACTCTCACATCTGATTTGTCTTAAGAAACCTTTCTTTGTATCATAATGTTTCCACCCTTTTCAAAATTTAACCCATATATGATATTTAATGTTCTGATTAATGAATTTGAAATCTTCCCTTCTTAAGGTGTGGACACTGTAAGAGGCTTGCTCCGGAGTGGAAGAAGGCTGCAAATAACCTCAAGGGGAAGGTGAAGTTGGGTCATGTGGACTGTGATGCGGAGAAGGTAAGTTTTAAAATCTGATCTCTCTTTATTATACTTGTTTCTTTTATTGATTTTCTCCTTCCAGTTTTAGCTAATAAGATGAGTGGTCCAATTCACCCGTGGATTTATTAGTGTGTTCTAGTCTATGGTTGGAAACAGAACTTCCTTTCTCTTATAGTGGATCTAAACTTTTCAAACTACTGATTGTGTATGATTGAAATCAAATGCTTTCAAGATGCAATGGTTAAAAGAGTGTGATAGATTAAAATATATTAACTGGCATCAAAGATTTTGACACAATCCTCTCTCTGATGTGTACAAGATGCAATGGTTTCTTCTCTTTTTTTTTTTTTTTCATTTTGTGAAATTTCAATCATAAGAGTTAGACGATTTAAATTTCTTTTAACTGATATTTTCTTCAGCAGTTTTCAGATGTATGCGAAAATTTATTTCTCTTTTTGTTTGATTTGAACTTAGGGGCACTTATGCTTGACACAGCTCTGTATTACTTAATCAGCTTATTGTTGGAATAACAAGATATTCCAAAGCGACTCCAATTGTCTAACAGGGATAGCATATCAATCCAATTCTTCTGTGCAACACAATCTTCTTGTATCCCACTTTGAATTCTTTTGCGATTCCATCAAATATTAGTATGTTTGGATTATTCAGCCAAATGATGACTTCTGAATTCAATTATATGCAACTTGGTTTCAATTATTTGTATGTCTTCTACAGCTATGGAACTTTATTGCTTGTGAGCTAGGGTTGTCTGCAAAAGATAGATATAATGAGGCAATGATACGTAGTCAACAATTTCTTTAATATTTCTTCTTTGTTAAGCTGAATCTTAGTAGAGCGTGCCCCATCTCTAGCATAAATCACTCACTGATTAGCTTGTTCTTTTTTTTTTCCGGAAGATTACCTTGTTCCATTTGCTGAGATTTACAAAGATGCGAGTGGAATGGCTTGAGTTGCTAGAAATTTTTGCAGTAGGCTTAGATAAGGTTGTTTTAACCAGAAGAAGGATTCTTCTGAAAATTTTGGAGATTTCTTTCAGTCATGATGATTTTGTTTCAATAACCTGTCTTCTCAATAACCTCATGCATCAGGAGGGCAAGCATTATGTTTCTGTACCGTGTTCTAACTAAATTTGAAAATCAAAGTGACATCTGACTGTCCTGAAGACAGTTGTAATCCGTTGTTCTTGTTTCTAATGGTGTCAAACTGCCAGTCTCTTATGAGCAGGTTCAACGTGCAAGGATTCCCCACAATATTGGTATTTGGCGCTGACAAGGATAGCCCAAGTCCTTATGAAGGTGCAAGAACTGCCTCGGCCATTGAATCATTTGCTTTGGAGCAGCTGGAGACCAATGTTTTGCCTCCTGAAGTCACTGAGCTGACTGGCCCAGTAAACCCCTCTTCTCTCAGAATCCCCCCTCCCCTCCCTGCCCCTGCCTCCGCCCCCTCCCAAAAAAAAAATGAAGAAAACACCGAATAAGAAAGAGAGAAAAAGAGAGCAATGTAGAAAGACAAATAAAATGGCCTTTAGCGAGTGGGAAATTGTAATTTTTGTTAAGCTGTGATTTATTAGATTGCATACTATGTCATTTTATTAATTCTTGTTATAGGATGTCATGGAAGAGAAATGTGGTTCTGCTGCCATATGTTTTGTGGCTTTCCTGCCTGACATATTAGACTCCAAGGCAGAGGGACGGAACAAGTACCTTGAAATGTTGTTATCAGTTGCTGAGAAGTTCAAAAGAAGCCCATACAGGCAAGACACAACAGTCCTTTTTGCTTTATTCATGAAACAAAATTGAAATTCAATGCAGGCATACTGATATTATGATTTGGAGACTTTTGCAGTTTTGTCTGGGCAGCTGCAGGTAAGCAGTCAGATCTAGAAAAGCAAGTAGGTGTTGGTGGGTATGGATACCCAGCTTTAGTTGCTCTTAATGTGAAGAAAGGAGCTTATGCTCCTCTCAAGAGTGCATTCGGACGAGACCAGATTATGTAAGTATTGCATTTTTTTTCCCTCGCTTGAACTGTTTTCAGGAGCTAGTTAAAAAGTAACCTGCCCTCCTTTTTACTCCAGAGAATTTGTAAAAGAAGCTGGACTTGGCGGAAAGGGGAACCTGCCTCTTGGGGTCACTCCTTCTATTGCAAAAATTGAACCATGGGATGGGAAAGATGGAGAAATCATTGAAGAAGATGAATTCTCCCTTGACGAATTAATGGGGGATGACACTGCAAACAAGGATGAGTTGTAATCCTTTTTAGGTTTAATGTTAACAGACAATTTTGATATATCAGTTGAGGGATTGCTGGTTTAACTCAGTTGCAGATGTAATTTTCTTTAAAAACTGCACGCAACCAAATCCCTAGTTTCCTTTTGAAGGAGAATGTAAAAGTTCATAAACATCCTGTGCAAAATGGTAATTTTTGCTGCATTGGAGTTAAAGCAAATGCAGTATGTGAGCTTGATCTAAAAAAAGGTAGTGCTGTAAACTTGACTTTGCATGTGTTTGATAAAACTCAAGTATGAAATCTGAAATCTAAATTTTGAAATTTGAATTCCTTAAATCATTGAATTGTAAAATACTGAAATTTAAAATTTTGAGTGTAATCTACATCGTAAGTAAGTGAATAGATTTTTACTTAATTTTTAGAGTAAATTTGTCTAGAAAATTTAGATCCACTTAATTCATTAAAGTAATCAAGATGTTTTAACTTTTATTATTAAATATGTTTGAATATGTTAAGGTTTAAATTCATTAAGTATTGAATTAAGTCATCAAATAGTTTGTCTTGGGCATAAATGAACATGATTAGCAGAGTTGAACCAGCCATGCAAATTCTACAGTTTTGGAAGCTGTATTTATCTTAGTATTGAAACCTAGGACAATAAGTTAACCTTCTTTACTATAAAAGAGTCAGAAAATTTTTTTTTTTTTTAACCAAGTGATTCTAGAAGCATTGCTTATATGTCAATTCAAACTATTCTTTCTGTGATCGCAGTATGAATCCAGGCTTCATATTTTTTTTAAAGAAAAGAAGAAGAAGAAGAAGAAGGAAATTGTATTTTTCTAGAAATGTGTTACGGTCTCATAGCTTAGTGCAGAACGAAAGTGGTAAAAGGGCATTGTGAGTTGAGGCTGAAACATATCACATAAACAGCACTATAGCCAAAATTAGATGCCTATGATGTCTTCTTGGCTACTTCACATAAACAGCACTATAATCAGTGTTTTTAGGATAATCTCACATTTGTACCCCAAGGTTTATGATAATTTTACTGACGTCCCCTTACGATTTCAGTGCAGCTCTGTTGATTCAACTAAAAAACTGATTTTCTTCTTTCCTACCTTATTCTTCTCATTGCCACATTAAAGGGGTACGAAAAAAGGGGCTTCCTATTTTAAAATTTCTTGGCTAAGAAATTTATTTTTTATCCCCAGAGTAGTGAGCATATCATTGTGAATAGTGGTCAAAACTTGGGTAGATCTGATTTTCATAAATTCAATGATTCAGATTGTGTCATCACTCACCAATCATGCAACAAATTTCAGGTATCGAGTATCATTGTGAATAGTAGTCAAAATTTGGGTAGATCTGGTATTCATAGACCGAGTGAGTCATTGATCCAATGATCTAAATTGTGCCACACCATTCCGGATTTATCTAAGTGTGAGCCATTGATCCAATAATCTAGATTGTGTCACACCACTTGATGAAATGGTGTGATACAATATGGGTCATTGAATCTTTGAAAATCGGGTCTATCCAAGTGTCAACCAATGAATTGAGATTCAGTGATTCTATATGACAATTTGTAGTAAAAATATGCAGAAAAAGACCATACCATGCAATAGACGGACTTTTCCATATTGTTTGAAATGCAAGAACTACATGTGTTGATACATGAGTCCAATTTGCCATCTCCCTATGGTGGTGATACCACAATTTTGGTGACAAAAATTTAGAGCAAACTGGATGACATGTTAGCTAAAAAGGTAAAACAGTGTTGCATTGTTTAGTTCGAGATACTTCATCCAAGAGCTTGAGAAATATTCTCAATGCCCTGTTAGCATTCTCTAACGCTTCAGCCTGACGAGTTTTCCGTTTTGTATTCTTAGATTGTTTCTTTTGATAAACTGCAAAGAATTTAAAAAGCAAAGGATAGATAACAGAAATCATATGCAGGCTTAAAAACAATGAGAACCAGACAGTCTTTTTTGGCTAGAAATTGGAAGCATGACAAAGGGGGTTATTCAATCAAAGAAAAATCAGGTAAAAATTAGGTTTCTCGGTGAGTTAAAGATACAAATAACAGAATGAAGTCAATTCGGAACAGAATTAATTGCTCTCTTTATAGCTTACTACTCGCAGTGAAAGAATCATGGGAGATTATTATACACTAGAACAAATTAGAATCACACACTAATACAATAAGGGGGTGAAAATTGCTGAAAAGCTAGCTTCTTGAACTATAGCAAAAGAATGTGAATGAAAAAGACAGACTTGGTCATCATCATCATCAAGAGAAGCTTCATCATCATCATCAACAATTTTCTGTGCTGCCTCCGTTGCACCATTGCCATTTTCCAAAGCATCCAGCCAAGCAAGAATCGCCTTTGAAAGTTGAAACCCTCCTCCCCAAAAAAAAAAGGCGCACACACACACAAAAGAAAAACTGAATATGAAATAAAATTAAACATTATGGACCAGAGTTCGATTATCAGAGCTGGGATGTGCAGCCGCCATTTTGGGAGCAACCTTGCAGGACCGAGTTGACATTCTTCGAACTGAATTCGATACATCTCCTCCATTCCTAACATCAAAAAATTGGCCGCAATAGTCACAAGTATGGGCATCTGGAGATGCAAATTAAAAACTAAAAATATCGTATAAATCTTCACAACTGCAAAAACTCAAAAAACATTTGGAATATAAGAATGACATAGCAGTGTTACATGTTTAAATATGAAGAAAAGAAAAAAAATATAAAATAATCAATAATACTCAATGGTATTCTTAGCGATTGGGTTTTAGGCTCTTTATCAAACCAAGCCTACTAGGGTCAAATTTGGGCAGATAAATACAAATTAAGTAGATATAAGGGTTAAATATTTTATATCTTTCCTTAAATTATATTGTTATTTTTATTTTTGGTAAAAAAAGATTCTATTTTCACTTTATTTTTATAAAAATTAAAAATTTTCATGTTGAAGGGCCAGTAGGACTTGTTTTCAATTTAGTTATTTAAAAATCTAGATTTCATGAATGGTACCATTATTTATTTGATTTGATTAATAGGGCACTCGTTAAAAGTAATTTCAAGTGTTTTTTTTTCAAAAAAGTATAATTAATTTGAAAAAGTGTCTAAATACATGGGTTAAGTTACAAAATCCTTATTTACTTTTTGAATCCATGACCTATGGATATTATTTAATTTGTATTTTATAAAATTTGACCTTTTAGTTAGGATTGAAAAATTAAAGAAAAAATTATTATTTCCTTTCTCACTTTTAGTAGGAATAGTGATATTTTTTCTTTATTTATCCCTCACTTGACAAATGAATCCATAAATATGTAAAAAAACCAAATTCAAGCTATAAATGATTTCTTTAATTTAGCTTGCTAATCATTAATTATTTATAGTTTCCTTGGTCTTCAAACCATTAAATTGTGCATAGTTATTTATTGTAAAACTAACCAATTTAAAAGATGTTTTCTTAGTATTGTTTGATAGTCATTAAATGGGCAAACTTATTTTTGTTAAGGTTTATATTTCACTAATTAGTAACTTCACTAAATAACTTGTAGAGAAAACAAATGGAGAAAATACACCAAATACCAAGAATCTAAATTGTAGAATCCACTAATGGTCCAAAACTACAAGTGAATGAATTCACCTCTTGTTACTACTCTTGTTTAACTAGGAATTCATTTCTAAATTTAACCAAAACTCACTCTCATGATGGATTGGTTATTACTAGCCTTAGACTCCCCTACTCTCATGGTGAAAATCTAAAACTAGTTCATTTACTACATGAAATGCTTAAGAAAATCCACTTAAGTGCACCTCTATACTCGTGAGCCTACTCCTTAGGTTCCATTTATCACATTTTCATTCTTGTTACCAATTATCATTGAATAACAACAACTAATGACTGGTAATTAGTGATCAAGAAATCACAAGAATTAACACATATATAAATGGATAAGTCAGTACAAGATGCAACAAGAGTAATCACATTCAACTCATATTCACGGAATCATTAGTTTCATCTATTCCCTAGATTTAGAACATAGTTCAACGTATTACATAAAGCAAGTAAGAACAAAGATATTGAACAAAATAAAGACAAGGTTGAGAAAAGTTTAGCCAAAAGATGAACAAACTTCCAAAGTTCTTCTATTACTCCTCCAAAATGAGTTATTACAATGATGCTTTTCTCCAAATTCTTCTTACAAGTTTATCTCCTCCAATGGGAAAAAAATATCTATTTTAAGTGCTAAAAAATAGAACTCTTTCTTCTTGCACAAAATATTATATATATATATATATATGTATATATATATATGTATATATATATATGTATATATATATAGATGGAACAAAGTCAAGGAATAAGGCTTAAAATATCATCATTACAGCTTTAATTAAACTGCAAGATGTCCCTCAAAAGAAGTGAAATAATAGAGTTGAAGTCAAGTGGAACAAGTTGTATTCATAACATTTGATCAGAATCCCTTCGACAATTCAGCCAAAATTCCGGTCGGATTCTTAGAGGGATTGCTTCCCTATTTTACTTGCATTTTGTTCCTTCAATCAACACTCTTTGCCTGAAATCTATCCAGCAATCCCTGCATGGATTCTTGGAGGGATTCGAGCCAACATCCTTCACCGAAAATTTTCTTCTTTTTCTTACTTTTGTGACTGGAACCACCTTAAAACTTGCCATTCTCCCAAACTTTAGGAATTCAATCAACATAATACAAACATATTCCTTATCCAAAATGAAGTCTATTTCCATCTCCTATAAAAACATAAATATAATGCAAGTAAAAAGGACATAAACCACTTAGAAACTCTAATAAATTTGTTAACCAAATTCTAGCCCAAAAATGACTTTGTTTCAACCTTTAACTTCCCAAAAGTGACTAAAAATGACAAAATATCTCATCAAAAGATTGCACAATATTGTCACTTATCAGCTTTTTTTTTTTTTTTTTGATAAGTGGGAGGTCTTGAATCCAAGACCTCTTACTTACAATCCCTCTCATTTTACCACCCAATCTAACCCTCTCCTGACCATA
Source organism: Coffea eugenioides (assembly GCF_003713205.1). Classification (NCBI taxonomy): domain Eukaryota; kingdom Viridiplantae; phylum Streptophyta; class Magnoliopsida; order Gentianales; family Rubiaceae; genus Coffea; species Coffea eugenioides. Next base: position 28,880,141 of record NC_040039.1, read on the forward strand.
TACAATTCTCATCAAGTGTTGAATTTTTTTCCATCTAAGATAGTGTTCAATTTCAAATTTCACTAGGGGAGAAAAAGAATGTAGGGGGGATGAAGACTTAGCTTGATCAATACTTTGTTTTAATTTTAACAAAACAAAATGATGATTTGAACTAATCTTTTTACATGAGAAATGATTTAGGATAGATTCTTAGTCCATTGGAATTAGAAGGAATGAAGGTCAAGAAGAAATAAAAGATGTCAGTGTCTGTCAGATGCAAGGATTGGACACATCTCATCTATTTGCCGTCTGAAAATTTGAGAGCAAAAGTTGGAGCATTCTGACCTCCTTTCGGACGCATCTGTTGGACACAACAAATTTGAATTGGACGTTCGATCATCTGTCGGACATAGGGATCAAATGCAGAGGGTTTCTGTCGAATGTCCGACAGCTCTAATGGCTACTTTCTAACAACTAGTTTTTTGATCGTTGGAGAAGTTTTTGGGGCAAAGTTTCACCATCTATAAATACCCAAGTATGAGAAGAAAAGAGATTTTTACCTACACAAAATACAAATTTTGAAGAGTTATATTTGGGTAAAAATATACTTTGATTATTTTATAGGTGTGGAAAAAGTTGGGTTTGTGAGGTCTCTCATTAAGAAGAAGTAAAATCTTGGATAAGGTGAGTCTCACTTGTAAATAGTTCTTAATTGGTTGAGTGAGTTTTAATTGTAACTAGTTGAGGGTTAACTAGGAAAATTGTAAAATTCCTTGGCTCAACTAAAGGCATTTAGAGTGAGAAAGGAGTGAGCCTTCACTTGTACAAGTTGGTTAGTATCACCGTCATTTGAAAAAGCTACTTGGTTGATTTAACTTTAAGTTTGGAGAAATTTGGAAGTTTGTTGGTTTGCATTTCTATCTTTTACCTTTTCTTTTTACTATTTAATTGTGCAATCTTTGTTGAGTTTTATTGAATTAATTGAATCATTTGCTATATTTTTGTGAATTTTATTTGAAACATTTTTATTGGGTGAATATTTGCAATTATTTACTTGATTTATTAACAACCTAATTCATCCCTCTCTTAGATTGTTTTGGGTCTTTACAATTGGTATTCGAGCTTGATCTCCTAGAGATTAAACCAATGTTTTTAAACTCGGACCGGCCAGTGAACCGGAGAGGTGGCCGGTTCACGGTCCGATCGGTCGGACCGGTTGGACCGGCCGGTTCAACGGTTCTCTGTTTTTTTTTTTTTTTTTTTTAGTGTTAAGTACTAAAGCAGGTTTTCATTCTACACTTGAACTTTACCAACATAACTTAATTTAAGTTATGATAATAATAAATTTTCTAAAAGTTATACATAAAACATGGAATGATAAATATAATTAAAATATCATAATTCACCACAAGTTTTCATAAATTTATTATAAACATAAATAGATACAATCCAAATGTTCACCAATTATCACAAATAAAAACACAAAAAATAAATAAATTAAATATTGAAATTCTTTTACAACCCTTAAAAAAATCCATGAAAGAATTCAAGTTAAGACAAACCATTTGAATAGCAAACTTTTATCAGTGGCATAATAAGCAACCACACCACCTTCACAATTTCATCAACTTAAGCTGAAAAAGTTAAAATTTTATTATAAAAATATAAATCTAATTGCTCAAACTCAAAAAAACTAAAAATTTTTGAAAAACAAATATACAGTTAAACACATAAAAAATTAATTGCTACTAAACATTACTAATTAACATGTTATATTAAATTCAATGATCCTATACCATTAATTATTTTAAATTCAATTATCAATAGCTTCGATTATGTGCCAACTACCATTTTTTTGACCAGCCCAATGTTATCATTTGTAATTCCTACCCAATTCCTACACAGATGTGCACTACTTTTGCAAAAATTTCATCCTTAATTAATCAAATAAAAATAAAACAAAAATGAGGGAAACATATGAAAATTGAGGGAAAAAAGAAGAAAATGCAAAAAAATCAACTAAAGATAATAATATAGAAGAAAAAACCTTGAAAAGAAAAAAATTAAACTTACCAAGATGTTGGAAAACAACAAAAGTTGAAATTTTCAACTTGTTTACAATCTGCTAAAGATAATAACCTGATAATAATGGTGAAGACTTGAGAAAATCTTGTTGTGGATATTTGGGTTAAAAATGGTTAAGAAGAAAAAATTGAAAAAAAAATAAGAGAAGAACTTGATATTTTAATATATTTTTTAGTCAAGTAGAATTCTCAACAAACTTAACTACAGTCTAGCGGTAAGATTGTCATATGCAAACTTGGAGACCCAAGTTCGAATCATAGCTATACCATTCTTGATATTTTGTTGAAGAATTTGAAAAAACCGTCGGTTCACAGTTCTAAACGGTTCACACGGTTCGTCCGGGTTTCAACGGTTCTCCATGAACTTCCGGCTTTAGCATTAGACCGGACCGGTGACATGGCCGGTTTGCGGTCCAATCGGTCGAACCGGCCGGTCCGATCCGGTTCTGAAAACATTGGATTAAACTCAACCGGCTTAGGAGAAAAGATCATGACAACCAACTTGTTATTAGGAACATCTATAAATGAACCACCGGTGTTTAATGATAAAAATTATAATGTGTGAAAAAATAGGATAGAAACTTTTATTAAATCTATTGATTCTGATTTGTGGTATATTGTTGTGGATGGTCCTTATAAAACTTTAATCACAAAGAGAGGAAAAATTAGAGAAAAGACTAAGAAAGAGCTAAATGAAAATGATAAAAGAATATTGGCACAAAACGTATAAGTTATGGATGTTCTTTGTAAAGGTTTGGATGAAGACAGAAAGAGTAAAAGATTGTAAAAGTGCTCAAGAAATTTGGAGAAAATTGGAAGAATTCTATGAGAATAAAAATTTTAATTTTAGTGAAGAAAAGGAAGAAAATTCAACTTCAAATTCTAATGAGGAAGAGAATATAGATGATTTAATAGTTGAAAAAATTGTTAAACGTTTGTAAGAAAAATTAAAAAGAGCTAATGAATTGAATAAGACAATAAAATCTCAATTGTGAATGAATGTGCTTTAGAGAAGTTTCAAATTAGAAAAGAAAATGTGAATTTAAAACTCAACATTAATAAATTAAATGAATCTTATAAAGAGGTTGATAATACAAATAAGGAATTGAAAAAAAATGAAAAACTCAATGAAAAATGAAGGTTTATGAGTCTTTGAAAGTTGAACATGTAGATATTAAGAAGAGAATAGATAATTTGAATTTGTACTTAAATGAGTTCACCAATAGAAAAGATGAAAATAAAATCCTTTGTAAAAGTAAAAGTGATTCAAAAATTCTAATGATAATAAGAAATATTTTATTAAGTCTAAATTAACTTGCTATTTTCGTGAAAAACTTGATCATAAGATTAATACATGTTTTAAAAAAAAGAAATTTTGATAGAGGAGCTAAAATGATGTGGGTTAAAAAGGATAAATCTATAATTCACAAACAAAAATAAGATGCTTTTAAGAAAAATGATATTAGGAATACGTCTCCAAGACTTAAATATCAAAATGATAATAAATGAAAGATACGTTCTACTATGAATAACAAGAAAATAATTTTCAACATTTTAAAGGGAATAATAGCATTTTATGTGATAGTTCAATGTGTAATATTCATAGAAAATTTCCTTATATTTATGAAAATTTTAAGTATGTGAGATTCAAGCACTGCCAATATGGCTTTTGTTCATGGACATAAATGCACATACTTGTTAGTTTGTTTATTAGTTTAAAAATTCTTGTATTTCTTGAATTGTGTATGATTGTGCATGAACTTATATAATTCATTTGGATAAAATGATAGAATGAATACAAAAATGATTTGATGCACATTTTTCAAATTGATTAAATGATTTTTAGCTCAGTTATGTCAAGTGATGAAGATTTCAAAGTATGCCAAGTCAATATGTATGATGTTTGTGGGTTAAAGAGTTTTTCGGTGGTTCAATGATTAATTATTCTTTGATTGTCTTAACATTTTAATTTCATTGTGTAAAAAAATTGATGATAATCTTGAATTTGTTTTGTCCTATGGCATATAAGATGTCTATCATCATTATTGCTTGTACAACGTGATAAATATATGTTTTCTTATACTACTAATGTATAATTGTACAAAGTTTGTGATTTAAGAATAGTGTAGTTTGAGAGTGATCTTTAAGGATACATATACCTCAAGTTAAGACAATCTATCCTCAAGCCACGTTTAGAAAGTGATAATCCAAATAGTTTGGTGGTTCGAAAAAAAAGAAAGAAATGGAGTTTTCATCTACCAAATTCAATTTTGCACTATGGAGTAGATGAAGAACAAAAGAAAAGGTAAAGCAAGCATCTACCTTGACCAATGAGGATGATAACTAATATAAGTAGATGGAATGCTATGAGGTATGTTTTTAAAACTTAACTTTCTTAACTCAATTGTGTGCAAGGCAAATAGGCAATACTCGAATGCTTGATTGATGCGTCTCTCAATTTGCACTCTTATAAGAATAGAACACATGGATTTGGAATGCCTAATTAGTTTAAAATTCTATTCATATATGTCTTATGTGTGAATATATTTTTTTCAAAATGATGAATTTAGACATATAAATGTTTGATTATGGTAACCTCCAATTTTTTACATATGTTCTTGACTTGCAAAAGAAGGGGGGAATCTTCTATGCAATCTTGCCATAAGCCTTGTGTACTGTGCTAGTTACCTAAATTTGATATAGTTTAACCACCAGATATAATGTATCTCTTAATCTAAGTGTGAGAGCATTCTATCCTAATTTAATTAAATCTAACATATTATTTTGTGCGAGTGAAATGATTGTGATATTATTTGTCACCTTTACACTTAAATGCTATATCTATCCATATTGACATCATAAAAGAAAATAAATTAAGTACCCATCTAGTGTTCTTTGTATCTTTATTCATGATTAGAAAAATACAATGTTCTTAGCCTCACTATAAATGAGGTAGTAGCATCAGATGTGCTTGAACTCTTGTTTTAATCAGCTATTATTTTGATGATACTTTACATACCTCTTGGTTCCTATTTATATATATATTTTTAAATAGAAGGCACTATGGTAAGAATGAGTAAAAATTACTTTGAAAATAATTCTTTACATGATTTTCTTACATGTACGTGTTAATATGCTTTTGAAGGGAAGTAACTCCTTAAATGTGATTCATCGCCTTGTACTTACTTGATTTATATAGTTATTTGAAAGGAGAGATATTTGATGTGAATGATGATGAAATTTGATGGGGTTTTAATCATAGGGGGAGTTTTACTTGCAACTTCTCTTCATACTTACATGATTAATTTTTTATGATGCCAAATGAGGAAGTAAATTGAATGATATTTCTTTGAAAGTTGGCTCATACTTGGGAGGGGGGTTATTTGAGTTTATTTCATAAAAAAAATCATCACTTTATTTACCATCATCAAAAAGGAGGAGATTGAAGACTTAGATTGATCAATCCTTTTATTTTGATGATAACAAAACAAAATGATGATTTGGACTAGTGTTTTTACATGAGAAATGATTTAGGACACGCTCTTAGTACATTGGATTTAGAAGGAATGAAAGTCAAGAAGAAATAAAATATATCAGTGTCTGTCGGACGCAAAGATCAGACACATCTCATCTGTTAGCCATCCAAAAAATTGAGAGCAAAAATTTAAACATTCTATCCTCCTTTTGGATGCATCTGTCGGACACAGCAAATTTGGATTGGATGTTCGATCGTCTATTGGACACGAGAATCGGACACAGAGGGTTTCTGTCGGACGTCCGATAGCTCTAATAACTAGTTTTCTAACAACTAGTTTTTGACTGTTGGAGAAGCTTCTGGGAAAAGTTTTATCATCTATAAATACCCTAAGTATGAGAAGAAAAGAGACTTTTGTCTACACAAAATACAAGTTTTCAAGTATTTGGGCAGAAAACGGAGTTATAAAACAAGTTCATTTTGTTTTTTTTTTTTTTGCTTCGCTTATTGAAATGAGGTAGTAGCCGGCAGTATTACGCTATGGCCATCTCTATTTTTATTATAGAGGACGTGAAATCTTCTTGACTGCTGATGTTTGTCCCAGTTGATCTGGGCCTTTAAAAGTTCTTGAACGGCTGTCTGACAACCGTCCAGGCCTTGTATCCAATAATTACACTTGATAAGGTTTGTCCATCCAGTTTTACTTCGGTATTATATCTGTAGTCCATTAGGCTATACAATTACCAAGTTATCTGTGACTAACATTCAAGTTATTTTTTACAGTATAACCCCAAGTAGTCATATATAGGCGAAGTCGGGATTTTTTTTTGCTTTGGGGCCGAACACTTGAGTATATAGCAGTACAATACAATGAGCAAACAATAGTATAACAAATATAATTTTGAAACTCAAAATTCTATAAAATGTATTCCAATGGTTTAACACAAAATCTAAAATAAAACACTAAAAATCAAACCTCTAACAATGCGAGGCATTTTAATATTTTTGGCAATGTGATAGTGAGACATTCAAAATTATTCTTAAAGCTCCTTCATTCAAACCTCAATTTCTTCAATAATTACATCCTTTTACCTGATTTTACATTTCAACATTTATATATATATATATATATATATATATATATATCCCTTCACCCCACAAAGATAGCTAGATTGATAGGCGTCGAAATTGTGAAATATTAAATACCTACTCTGATAAAAATATAGATTTTGTATATAGTAGTGAGTAGAGTCGAATCCACGGGGATTAGAAAAAATTTATTTCTTTTAGACTCCAGAGTACGGGGGTTGTTATAAAAATGAGAATAATTAAACAGCTCAAATAAAGAAAAATACTATATGACAATTTATTAAAATTGAAGTGATAATAAATAAACTCTAGCCAAGAAATAATTTCGAAAATGGTTCACTTAATTGATCATCGATACAATGATAATTTCATTTACTCACCGATAAACAAGTTATAACTTCCAAACAAGCGATGACAGTCAAGTTCTCCTTACTGTATTGGTGATTAAGGTACGACTGTTAACCGCTGCTTTAATTAAGAAATAACCCTAGGTATGATCTTAGAGTTCAATTTTCCAATTGCCTTATGAATTAAAGAAGCCTTGTTCTAACCAAATAATACGCTACGAAGGTATTAGCCCATATATTCCCCTAACACAAACACAATCATGCCAGTTACCACTATTTTAAAGCAATTAAAGAATTACGAATTTAACTGCTCTAATTGATTTTAGGTTATTAGATTAATTTAAACACCGGGACCTGGATATTCGATTAACATAACAACCATAAGAAATAAAATCAGAGAATATACAAATATCAATAAATAAAAGAAATAAATATAATCAATTCGATCTCACAATTTCCGATGAACCAAATCCTCCATTGCTTCTTCACTGGAATAAAGTGTTTAGTTTATCGTCATGAAAAAAATCACGCACGAAATATTTGAGTTTATTGCTGTGGCCATTCTCCAAGAATGCGATGAAATATCGAGAGAAGAAAAGTAAAAAATCTACTCCTTGCGACAAAGGAGAAAAGAAAAGTCACTATCGTTTTGGACTAGTTGCTTTTTTTATTCCTATCGAAACTACTTTTCCTAAAACAAAGCAAACTCCTAATAGATAGACTGGATTAGTCTCCTAGTAAGAATAAGAAATGATTCAGTTGGTAAAGGGTCTCGAGTACCATGGCTCCAATCCAACTTTGAAAATCACGTGCTAAATCCTGAGTCTCCGGACATGCAAAGTAGATCTTGACATGCCACCGCTGAATTGCATAGAAGTCTAGTTAAAACCATGTTCTTAACTCATTTTCGTTCCGAATCCCTACAACCAACACCAATTACCAAAAATAAATAAAATCTATCAATTAACTCAACATTGTGTAAAATAAAAGAGGGAAACAATCATAAAATTGATAACGAAAATGCAACCTATCATAGACCCACTTTCCTTTTTAGTTTGTTTCAAATTATTTTTAGATAAAACAAAAGTCAATATTATTAATAAACTAGTTAGAAAACATCTAGCACTATTTGGTTGACAAAAAAATACATAGAAAATGTCACAGATATATCTGGTATGAAAAATCATTAGATTTAATAAAGCCAGAAAATATAAATGATTACACTGTGAATCACAAACTATCAAATTTGACTAATTGCAGGAATTGCTCCATAACTATCTGTGCATGTCTATTTCCTCAAATGTGCCAACCAATTGGTTCAATTTCAAAACTGATGTTGACATCTGACAAGAAAAATAAAAAAACTTCAAGTCTAATATATAGATATGAAAAAATCATTAGATCTAATAAACAAATAACAAACTAAACAAAACTTTCACTAGGATAGCTTAGGTGAGAAGAAAGCTCTCACTAGTAAACACTAGGAGAGAGAAAACTCTCACTAGAATATCTTATGAGAGAATTTATTCAACATAAAATAAAAATAGAGGAAGCGGAAGGGAGACTCTGATTTGAGGCCAAGATCTCTCTCCTATGAAAGAAGAATGGTAGAGAAAAAGTTGAGAGTAGAGGGAATGCAGGGATAACAGGTGATAGAGAGAGGCAAAAGTTCTATTTGTTCCAAGTTATAGGTCTATAATTAGTGTATGGATTTGCTACTATGTCCATAATTAATGTGCATCTTAATTAGCAAATTAAAAACATTAAAGCTCCTAAACTTTACCCTCAGTTGCACTTTACTTCTCTCAGCTTAATAAATAGGCACTTTGCCTGCTATTTTATGTTTTTGGACAAAAGTGCCCTTCCACATTAATTGTTATTTTATTTATTTTTTCTCCTTTTTTGCCCTTTTTCTACTTGTCACTTTCCTTCATTGTTTTAATTTTTCTCCCTTCTCTAATGTAATTATTTGCTTTCTTCTATTTGTTATTATTATCTATATATTAATTTTAATCTTTTTAAACTTATTCTTTATTTATGTCTATCTTTTTTACCTTTTGTTATTGGAAGTGATAATGATCATAAAATTTGTACTATAATAAAGTATATGTTATCTATAAACATTGATTATTTTATATATTGTTTAAATGAATATGTCTAGAGTTTAGAGTAAAATAATTTTTAATAATAGCAATAAGTTCATATTGTAATAGCATAATGGTTAATCTTATATATACAAAAACAGTAAATAAAAATGTTAGTTACTTTTTTTTGAGGTATACTTTTAAATATCAAGTAATTTAAATTTCTAGTTTGTTAATATCTTTTTAAATAGTCAAATTGCTAGTAATTAAACTTTTTGATTATGACAGGCTTATATTCATTTTTTACACAATACAATTTTCTTCAATTTTCCAATAGTGTAAATAAATAAAACAAGAATGCAATTATAAGTAAAAGATAATTACAATATTATAATAAGCATACAATTAGTAATACTAATAGGAAAGTGAAAGAAAATAGTGACATGAGAGAAGTAAAAAAGTAGAAAAGCAAAAAATAGAAATAAAAGAAGGTAATGGAAATGAAAAACTAAGGGAATGAATAAACAAAAAAGAAACAGAATAAAATTGTAAGGGCATTTTATCTTGAAATATAAAATAGGGGGCAAGGTGTTTATTTAATGAGTTTAGGGGCAAAAGCGTAGCTAAAAGTAAAGCTCAAGGGGGTTTAGTGTATTTAACCCTTCTATAGTCAATCATTCTACTAGAAATAATAAATACAGCACTGAAACAAGTATTAAGGGAAGGGCATAGAAGGAAAGTACTAAGCAAAAATGATTACATTAGCTATCGTTCTTAATCTGTACGAAAGTAGAAGTAAAAGTAACATATTACAGAAAATCAAATGTACCACAATTCATCGAAGTTAGATGTTAACATGAATAATCAATTTGGTATAAGAATAATTATTTAAATAACTAATAATTAAAGATTTAAAATATAATAGAAGAATTGGAGTAGGAACAATCATGTTTTGACTTTTTTTTTTACCTTGATCTTATTTTCCTTTTATATACTTTTGTTTTAATTGATATTTTATTTTATTTAGGAGACTAGGGTTGATATCATATCCTCACTTAGGAAACTAGGGTTAATGTAGAGGAGTTAAAAAGATCACTTTTATGATATGTGAATTATTCTGGGAAGTTTGCCCCCCGGGTTGTGTCCCCTGGCTTACATCCTTCCAAGTACAAGTTTGTGAGAGTGAATGCAAGTGAAGTTAGCCAAAATAAGAGGAAAACTGATAAGTGTGTATTTTGAGTATTTTAAGTGTGTTTTATCATCTATTTTTGGTGTGTTTTATTTATTTTTTATAACTAATTAACTAGGTTTCTAATGAAAATATGCATTTTATGGTTTAAATGTGAACAATTGCATTTCTATGGATTAAAATAGTGAAAACTTCATGTTTTGTAGGTTTAATGATTCAATCATTAAATGGAGTGAGTTGAGAAGATAATTGGATGATTTTTGATGATTTGAAAGGTTTTAAAAAGAACATGAAGTGCAAAAAAAGGAAATGTAATCAAGAATAAAGAAAGGGAGTTTTCCAGCTTTGACACTTGTTGGTATTTCGGTTATATTTTGAGATACACATATCTGATTGAGATGACTCTTGAGCCATTTTGAAGCTAACACATAGTTCTAAATTTCTTATAAAGACATTGAAATCCAGTTCATGATTTTTCCTAGTCAAAAAGTTGAAATACAGGTGGCCATTTCTGTTGTCGAAAGCTGAAACAGGGGATTGACCAGTCAAGGGTATTTTGGTCATTTATTAGTATACAGAGCTTCAAATTGGATGATTCTCGAGAAATTGAAAAGCTGACTCAAAAGCATACAACTTTCATGTTTTTCACAAGAGTTAGTTCAACCTTCATCATCGAGAAAATATCAGTTGAATTTGGTGCAAAAACAAAGCAAGGATGAAGATTGACCAGAATTGAGCAAACCTGCAATAGGCAAAACATGACCTTGATATGCGACCTTCGCCCACATTTTCTGAGCTCACGTATTCTTCAAATGTAGCTGCAACTTGCTCATCAACTTGCCCTGCTTTCACACAACTTTCCAACAAGTAATTTTGGTTGTATCTACTCAAGAAGAGTGTGGAAACTTGGAGAAACAACCTTTGGAGATTTCAAGAGTCAAATTTGCCAACTAGAAACAACTCATTTGTTGCTTGAATTCTCTATAAATAAAGACCTTGGATAACATTTTCATAAATTTGGAAGGCTAGAGAACTACACAAAAATGTAGACTTTCACTAGAATTTCTTTAGTTCATTAACTTAGGTAGATTAGTATAGTATAGTTAGAGTAGTTTATCCTTCTTATACTTGTAGCTAAACTTGAATGAAGATTAAGGAGCAAAATGGAGAGTTTGATCTCACGTGACAAGGGTGATATCTCTTCCACTACTTTCTCTCTTGTATTTGATTTTATATTTAGTTATAATATAAGTTTGGACCTTGTTTTCATCTTTGTCATGTTTTACTAAAGTTTATGTTTAGAGTTATGGATGAACTTTTTATATCTTGTTCGTGATGTTTATTTGTTACTTGATGATATTATTTTGAATAAGTTATTTAGCACTTTTGTTTTTCTAATTATGATTAACCGGGCATTAATTGTGATAATTTTAAGATGTTATGTTTGCAATGAGAATTAGAAGTTAACACTAGTTTAAGGAAGTGATAAACCTAGGGAGTTCACTCACTATAGTAGAGGAGCACCTTTGTAGCTTTAGTGACTTGTTTCGTATAATTTCATAGAAGAAATGAGTTTGTAAATAATTTCATAACCACGAGAGTAGGTATGGTTTAGTTATAAGTATAGTTGATTCACTACGAGAGTAGGTTTCACATACATTAGAAAATTACAGCATAACTAGCCAAGATAATAGCATTCACTTAACAGATAATTTCATTTACAAGAGTAGTGAGGAATTCCATACCTCCAGGAGTTTTCTATTATTATTTTTATTACTTTTACCTCATGTTTGTAGTATATATTTAATTTCTTGCACTTATGATAGTCTAAATAATAAAGGAGTTTGAAAAACATCGGTAATTGATAATCTTCTCTGTGGATTCAATCCTTAATTCCCTATACTCAATTACGACTTATATACTTGTGAAAAATCACGTGTGGAGTATTTAAGAATTTATAAATGTAAAACTTGATTGTGGAATGAGTTTAATTGCTATATGTATACTCCGCGCTTGTCAAAAACCTAACTAATCCATTATATATATATATATATATATATATATATATATATTTTCTTGGTAACCTGGAACATGCTCCGACCCGAGCCCTTAGGACCCGAGCCGGTACACCAAACCGGAGGGAAGCCAATAGCCCCATATAGCTTTCCCGGGCGAGTCAGGATGTGCAGCGCAGCGGGTACGAATCGAACACCCGTCAGTGGGGAAGCCAGCAACTCAAGGCTGACCCCTCAACCGTTGTGCCATATACCCTAGGGCTCTAATCCATTATATTTCAAGAAAGATATCGCATGGTCAAGGTATACAAAAACTACCCCGAGGTGACCCAATATCAATCATATCTTACCACATATAATTAAGGTGGCTTCTCCTTGTCTGGTAGATACTATACATGAATGATCCACCTTCCTTACGTGATGACATATAATTAGACAAATCTGTCGAATGGATTTTCATTGAACACTCGTTAAGGTGTACTTTAGGTGTTAGATTTTTAAAATAATAAGATTAATTAGGAAAGGTATACAAATACAATAAGGTAATAATTATTAGTGTGTGTATATATGATATGTTAAGTGGAATTTAGATGTGTTGACAAATGCCCATTGAACACTCGTTAGAAAGACTCTAATTAAAACTGATACGCTTTCATTAGTTAATGACGTACATTAAATAATTGTGCCCTAAGTTTAACGTTCGTGTTTTCTCACGCATAGGATTCAAACGAATAGACAGCATTTAAGTACAAAAGAAAAGCTCATCTTATTTTCGTACATAATATTTTAGTAACACAACAAAATACACTAATTATTTATGGATAATTGCCAAAGACACACTTCACATAAATTTGCTTAAGACTTTCTTAACTACACTCTCAGAGACTATAAGATTTGTTTTTTCAGTCGGATGGAATGAGTCCCAAAACACATATTTGTTTGCATCCGTACAAGTGAATGGATTGTATCTGTCACATGCATAGCCCATCTCAAACATTCCTGTCGCGCAGCATGCCACCGAAGCGACTTCGAAACCTACAAATTTAATAAGAAAATAATATTTTAGAAATATTGTAATTTAACAATTAAGTAGAGATCGTTGACTTGGTCAAACTATAATAAAATCTAAGCTACATTTGATAACTAAATTGCCAATAAGAAGAAAAAATTGGCATTTAATGTGTTGAAAATAGCTTGAAGAGGTACTTGACCCAGAAAAGCATTACTGGTTTATTTAAGAAATATTAACAAAGTTTGTAGCTCAATTCGGTTGCTCAGTAGTTAAGACTCCCAAATGCAAAACTATAAATAAATAAACTAATATAACAAATCACTGGGATTGGTTCGATGATCAAGGAAAGGTTTTTAGAATTTTTCTTGATATCAAATTCAGAGTTTAAATTCTATACTTGACAGTTGAGGATTGACAGTTGGGGATAGAAAGGGTATGGAGATGAGAGAGGTAGGAGGGTAAAAGAGAAAGAAAAAAAGGAAGAAGACGAAAAACTATAAACTAGTACAACACACAAGGACACTATACATAGCTAATTTTGACCATCTTATTTTAATTTTTAAGATCGTTTGTAGTATTCAAAATTTGCCTTGATTTAGTACCGTTTTCCAGCTTGCACAGAGAACCGTGTAATCTCACACTATTCATTCTTCCAAATTTTAATCGTTACAATACAAAATTCAAATGAGATGATCTCAACCATAATTTATTTCCAGCAATTATATCTGACAACTGTTGAGCAACATAACCTGGTTTGTATGGGGGCGGACCGAGGGTAAGGGCAGCCCCTTCCCCGCTCCCAAGTTTTAGAAAATCCAATTTTGCTACTATAAAAATTGAAAATTTTAAAAATTCACTTTAGAAATTTAAACTTTAACCCTAACAAAATTTTACGTTATATATTTAGATTCTCCAATTAGTACTTTTTGGCACAAGGCTAATGTTCCCTTGACCGTTAGCCTAAATATATATACTCATAATTAGTTACGAGTCAGACAATTTTATGTGAAAACTTATCTAGTATCAGCTGGAATTTAAAGAAAACGAGCATTAATCTTTCATACAAAATATGCGTGGATCTAAACTCATTATCACATGAAATAAAATGTCCTAGAATTTTCAAAAGTAAATATGTGTTAGAAACTTAAGACTTTTCTTCAAAAAATAGATAAATGTAGACTACTATTCTAATAACACTTCACAATTTAATCTTACAAAAGAAATCAGAAAATACAGTAATGAAGTTTTTAATAAGTAAAATGCATAGTTAATCTTACCATAAGCGGAAGGTTTGCTAATGATATTTAGCATAGCGTAGTAAGGATTGGAGAAAACCAATTGAATCCCTGGCAATTGCTTGTTCAGATTTGACACCAATCCGTTCAATTTTGCGTTGAAACTAACTGCCACATTATTATAACTCTGCACACACCCTTCTCCATTTGGTATATTTGTTGTTCTTTCCAATGGCATACATCCCATTGGAGGAATCCCTCCAAGAGAAATCTTTCTTGCTCCAAGATGGTAAAGGTTGGTTACGAAGTTTTGGGCAATCCCAGCCAAGAAATTTTGATATTGATCTATTGTGTATTGAGATCTCCTATCTGGAAGTGCATAGTAATTCTCAAGAAAGTCATTTGTTCCAATGCTGATAACATATAACGCCTCACTAATTGTGTAATTGGCCTTTTGTTCACTGAGGTAGGCCTTTAGTCTCTTTTGGTACTCTTTGTAGTACTCCAATTCTTTCCAAAATGGTATTACACCCTGCAATTGGTATCCAAAAAACGTTTAAATGTCACTTCTTATTTTGTTTTTCAGTTTTGTAATATTCGTGCTATTCTCGCTTCTTATAAATTTTGCAAAAGCTGATTACTGAGAAATGATTTTGAAAATTTCAGATTTTTTTTAATATGTCAAATATTCTTGTTGCTTGTGGGGTTCTTAGAAAAGCTGTAAATTTTGATTGTTGATGGAAAATCAAGAAACCTAATATCGTCAACATATTTTGTCATCAAATCATTTATCTAAAAAATTTGTTAATGATTTAATTGATATTCTTGTGGTTTTCATTGTAAACTAAATTTAGCTTATGTAAACATTTTAGAGACACGGAAAAGGCTCACTAAGTTCTTTGAAAGTCTAAGATTTGAATAAGTTTTACCTACCAAAATGCAAAAGAGAGTGAAATATATATATATATATATATAATAAAATTAGTTGATTTTTCTATTGTATATGTATAAATGAGAACTTTTAATAAACAAAGGGACTTACTAGGACATCAGATGTGAGATTGTCATACCCAGTTGCTGCGGAAGCAAAACTGACCCCAATTGCAAAGTCTGATATGCTGTATTTGGGATCCAAATATGCAGGAACAATAGGCCTTAGACCAAAGGCCTCAGATATGAAATCAGTCGGAATTTTACCATTCGAAAAACGTCCTGTTGGCTGGCCACCGGAAAAATCTCGACCATAAGGCTCAAAATTACTCCTAGCAACTGTTGGGATTTGATTGTTGTTTCCAGAATCAACAGATGAGTCTCCAAAGACTATAATGGCCGGAATTTTTGCACTAGTTTGAACAATCAAGAAATGAATCACAAATAGCCATGAAACCCAAATACCTGCCATCTTTTATCCACCTGATTTTTCTGGCTAAGAAAGTAAGGTTTTGATGGATATATATAAGGGTTTTAAGCAAGGAACTTTAAGCAAAGAATTGAACTAAGTTAAAAAAAAAAAGAATTGAACTAAGTTTTGGGGCTTTAATTGCTAGTGATCAATTTTCAGAGAGTCATGTGAACAAAGACTTTGAGAGGAAAAGGACGGATATCTAATTCACAAGCTTAGTTATTCGTTGGCCATTGGTCAATCCAAATGAAGAATATTGTTGAATCAATGAAAGAAAGGGGTCCATTTCTGGATGCCACAGAATTGATTAAATTAGTAATGAGGCAGTTTGGAGGATAATTAATTGTAGTACCTTACAACCACCAGTATCTAATGTTTCTTCCAACCGGTTTGATTGATTGTCTAGCGCACCATGCTGTCCCACCTTTTATGTTGTCTGTTGATTTTTAAGCTTTTCTACGTTGGAAATAGGATATATTACATGTTAACATAAGTTGGATCAATCAGTAAAAACGGATTACTTGTTCTCATAAAATGTCATATGTTCGAATCCCATGTAAACGTGAGAGTCGTGTTGATGGACAATGTAAATAACTTGTGATTTTGAAAGACAATCCATAAGAACTCTGGTAAATAACTTGTGATTTTGAAAGTATGTCCTCACTTGTGGTGATGACTAGAAATCAATCCACCCAAATTTTTTCTTAAAAAAATGTATTAGACATATTATGTCAAATTTGTGCCCGATCATGCTTATATATCTAGATTCTCCCTTTTACCATTTCACCAAATTTTCCCTTTAATTTTTCTTGAATAAACTATCATGAAATACATGTGATATGTGTCACGCTTTTCGAGAGTCATTTAAGGACAGTGCCTTCGATGATATTAATGTTTAAATCACCAGGTAAGAAGGGATGTCGGATTTGAAAAAGAAAAGAAAAAAAAAAGAAAAGTATCTAGAATTTTCTGGCTATTTCATTGGTAGAGTAGCTCTAGTAATTTTTTGTAATAGTATAATTAACAATGCAACCCAAAATATGGTTTGCTACATTAATCAAGCACATTTTGATTATTTGTCGTCCACATTTTTTCCCTATAAGAAACGAACCTATTAATTTATTTTGGATTCGTCATATTGTTGATTATTCTAAATTGTTTAGCAACACTAGTGCAAAAAATCTGATTGCACAAACTAACTTTCAATCGCAACATTAAAAAAAAAGTACAGTGAATCGAAAATAGCCAGACAATAAAACAAGAATTAAATTTGTACTGTACTTGTTTTTCCTTTTCCAAAAGGGAAGAAAGAGGCGGAAGTATGTGCCTGTACGATGTGATTGCATTGGCATGTACGATGTGACGGCATTGGCATGAGAAAGTTTCCAGAACAGTTGGGCATTAAAGGCTTCTCCAACTAAACTGGAGGTGAATTCAGTGACCTCTTTATGACCTTTGAGATGTTCACATATCATAGTGCATTGAAAAGCATTTTTATAAATCGGGTTTTGGGTCAATTGAATCTCTTTTAGGGCGAAACATAATGCTCCATCCGTCCCACTTTGATAGTTCTGATTTTTTTTCACACAGTTTAAGAAAAAGTAATTAACTTTGTTGGAACAATTAATTTAGATAACTATTTTTCTAAAATACCCTCACATTAATTAGAGTACAACTTTATGGGAATTTAAATAGATGGTAAAAAAGAATCAACTCTCATTAAATGGGGTAGGTTTATAGTAACAACAACTTACATTGAATAAGGGTATTCTAGGAAAATTAAAATACAACTACATTCTTCAATTGGAAAGTGCACCATAATTTGGGACAGATGAAAAAGGAAAACAGGACTATCAAAGTGAGACGGAGGGAGTAACTTTTGATTATGAACCAATAGGAATTTCATAGGCAAAAGACAAAGAAACAAAAAGATGGTTAGTTTCAAAAGTTTTTTGGGCAAAAAATCTGAATGGCCCTCAAACTATATAGTTGGTCGACTACAAACCCTCTAACTATTAAATGCATACTTTTGCTCTTTGAACTTGTAAAATAGCATATTATTTAATCCTTTTGACTAGAAAAAATTTCAAAAACCTCCCTTAAGATTTATGATAATATCACTTGACACATTTAAAATTTTAGAAATTTCACTTGACATCCATATCAATGAGGTGGCACCATTAAACACTTTTACAGTACATGAATTGATAAAATTATCTTCCCTACTTAATAATTTTCAAACAAAACATTATGGAAGAGAAAAATTTTAGATGTAAATCTTTTATTATACTAATTGATTTGATAGAAAATTTAATATAAGACAATAAAGAAGGGTAGAATTGAGAGAAAAATATATCTCTCTCGTTAAATAATTATTGTAAGAATATTTTAATAATACAATAGTGAGATTGTTACAAAAGGTATGGTTTTAGGAGAGGTAAGTGATTATTTTTGAAACTTTATGAGGAGGTTTCTAAAATTATCTCCAGCAAAAAGGGTGAGGAACATACTCTTTTATAAATTGGAGGGGCAAAAATATGCACTTAATAGTTGAAGGACTAAAAGTCGACCAAATTAATAGTTTGAAGGCCATCCAAATTTTTTGCCCTTTTCAAAATGTATATTCCTACATATACTTGTAATGTAGAAAATTTTTATTATGGGGGAAATTAATAGTAACACCAAACATTAAGGGGGTAAAGTGATAATAACCCTAATGGTATATGAAGAACTTTATATGTGGTTTCGGTCCTACTATATGTATGGAGCTTGGTGGACTTTAGGGTTGCTAGATGAATTTTCTATATTGATTTATTTGAAAATTTTGAAGTATGAATTCTCAGAAGATTTGAAAGATAACCTTCTACCACATATTATTTTCAGAAGATTTGAGTTTATCTGTTTGCATTTAATTTTCTGCTGCTACATTTCGTTTTATTCAAGCAATGGATTTTCTTTGTTCAGAGTTTGCAGGATTTTTCCCAAAATGAAGTATATACAAATGTTTACTGCATACAAGACCTTTAAAGAAATAATTCAACAGTTCACTCAATTCAATTATCACTTCACTTCACACAATACAATTATAACTTCACTTAAAAGAGAACGAGTGCGATAAAGTACACACTCGTCTCGATAATTCTAAATCAGTTAATTAACAAGAAGCAGTTCAAGTAATTAGCAACGATTCATGCACTTGACACTCACCGAAATCAAGAGTGTAAAGCAAGAGCAAGGAAGATCAAACGAGCTCCTCGGGATCCTCTTGATCACCTGAGACACGCACAATTACAAATCACCTAGGTATTCAACCAATGTCTAATAGTATTCCTGCTACCCTCACTCAAGAGATAACACGTTTAGATCGAATGCAAATATCACTTACTAACTTAATTCACGAGGGTAGTATTTGAAATTTTCTAAGAATGCATTAATTCAAGTCAAGTCAAGTCCAAGATTCTCAAATTTGAGGATTAAGCAGATCTCTAAGTTTTGGCATGAAAATCGAGAAAGATGGAAGATTATTTTCTTGTCAAAATTCCCTAGTTAAAGGCCCAAGTTTCAAGTATAAGTGAGCTTTCACATTTTCCAAACTCATTTAGTTAAAGTCTAGTAAAACTGCCACTAACGGCTCATTAACTTCTTTAGCTACCACTTCAAGTTGTAAACAGAAATCGAGTGAAATTTCTCAAGTTTTATTTTAGTAAAGGACTCACTTAACATTCATTTTGAATGGTTAAATCAAGGGTGTAAACTTAGGAGACTATGGCGATAAAACTTTGGTTTTCAAATAAGGAAGATGAATACATTTTTACTTGGAAGCTTGCCAAAGCATTCCGAGTATTACTAATTAAGTTCACAAGAAACCTTTCAAATCATTCTTTTAAAATGCTTGTATGATTGCCAACTATAGTACAACTATCAAGGCCAATATATGGACAAGTCTAGCAAGTAAGCTTCACTTGGAAATTTGAAAATGGTGGGTAAAAGCCAAGTACAAGTCTTGACCGCTTTAATTAAGGTAACTTGTTAAAAATGTAAAATTTTGAGGAAAGGGGAGATACATTAGCGAGAAAAGTTCAAGGAAGTGGAAAAATCAAGGTAAGAGATTAGAAGTAGGCCGTCCGAGGTTTTAAAGTTCAAAGAGACCTTGTATATAATCATGAAATTAGACTTGAAACGGTCCAACAATTGCAAAGGAAGGTGGAAAGTTCTTAAAAGGTGTTTTTGTTTGAAATCAGAAAATTTTCAGCTTAGAGCGGCACTACTTGAAAAAATCGTAACTCGAGTTCCGTATGTCCAAAAATTAAAAACTTTATACCGTTGGAAACTAGATTCAAAGTACTAAAACTTTCCAGAAGATACCTTTCCCTGATTCCAACTAGAAACCATTCGAATTTCAGCTCAAAGTTACTGTTTCATGAAGACAGGGTAGAACCAGTTCTTGTTTTTCAGCAAAGTTTGAAAATTTGGCAAAATTCACAGGAATTGAATCAGCCTCTAAAATTTATAACACAACAAGAGTTTCAGTAAAGTTTCAAATGCAACAAGCAGAACTAAATTCAGATTTTTGAACAGCAAGATACAACAGTTTGAAGATAGCTGGATTTCACAACCTGTTCAGCAAATTTTTCAGTTACCAGTTTTGAAATCAGACCATATCTAACTCTACACATGTCCAAATTGAGAATGGTTTACGGTGTTAGAAACTAGATTCAAAATGCTATAATTCATCAAAATGCTATAATTCAAAACTAACAGTCAAATTTAACGGAGTTTATTAATTCAAGTGATACAACATGTTTAACTTTCAAAATTATTATCACTTTACTCCCATAAACTATAACTTTATTATCAATTTATCCCCTAAAGTTAATTTTTAGACAATTTATCCCACCATTAAACCAATTTATCAAGTTAAAAAATCGTACAAGATAGTACCCTCTTTTTTGCATAATAAAAATAATAAAAATTTAGAGTGATTCTTCTCCTTTTTAGTATCAAGTAAAAAAAATCAAAACATTAATCTCTTTCTTCTTGACAATCTTATTAATATTTAAAAAAAATAGAAAAATAGAGGAAGGGAAGAGAGAGTGAGTGAGAGAGAGAGCTCAATTCTTTTTTTAATACAAAAAAAAAAAAGAATTCAATATTTTTATTAATTTAAAATTACTTTATTTTTTCTGTTTACTACACAATTCCAATCCTAATTCCGAGGACATTAAAGTAAATATGATAATATTAGATTCTTCCTTTTCTTTTTACAAAATCTAATTTTCTGTCTCCTTCTTTCCTAACTCCTTCTTTCCTAACTCCTTTTCTATTCCTAGTATTATTAATAAGTGTGAAAATTTTTTTGAAAAAACCATTTTATTTTTATATTTTTTTGGAATCTTAGAGTGGAAAGAAGGAAGAATATTTATTCCAATTTTTTTTATTTTGAATTAAATATAAAAAAGGTAAATACATTTAAAAATTTTTGAACATACTTTTTAGATTAATGATAGGATAAAAATCTAGAAAATAATGTTAGAGAGTAAAGTGATTATATCACTATAATTTAAAGGGATAAAGTGATAATAACAATATAATAATGCTATAAAATAAAAGGGTATTTTTGTCAAAAATTTATTAATATGTTGTGTTGAATTACTTATGAGGTGAAGTGACTAAAAGATAACATTAGGGGATAAATTGATAGTAGTGATATAGTTTAAGGGGGTAAAGTAATAATAATCCATACTATTACAACCGAAACCTTTACACAATAAAGAGGCATGCATATTCAACCGGGTGGTTTGTGGGTGGTAGATGCAGCCTATATTGGTGCGCTCCTACAGCGACAAAACACTCGTATTACTCCATTTGTCGCAATATTAGGTGAAATTATATCTCGATCCAGATTAAATATATGGTAAACTTAGTAATTGATATTTGACCAATACTAGAGTAAATTTTTGAAAGTCCAAGTTAATCATTATATCCATCTAAACCGGTATTAGATGAATTTACGTGTGCACCTTTTGAATTTAAAATACTCTCTTATTAAATGTGCATTGAGATTTGAAAAAGTGAATTTTTCGAAGTACAAAAGTAGAAAGCATGTGCTAACTGTGAAGAGGTGATTTTTATTTTGACACACCAAAAAAGTGAATATTGATACTCCCTCTACCCCAAAATTTTTATCCTACTTTCCATTATAGAATATCCCAAAATATTTGTCCTATTTACAAAGTCAAAACTCGTTTTGGTTTCTTTTCCCAATATTGTCTCTACTTTTAATCAAGGAAAAATGGCCAAATTCATCCATAACTTTTTCCTAGTGCTGATTTATTTCCTAATTTTTATTTTTGGTCAAATTGATACGTGAACTTATATTGCAGCTCTAATTAAGGACCTTCGCCATGGCGCCACCACAGAACATCAATTTAGTTCCTGATAGACTGAACAAACAAGGGTATTTTGGCATTTTTGGGTTATCATCTTCTTCTAGCACCAAATTCCATTACTTGCCACCCACCTCTCTCTTGGGACATGAGAAGCGAAGTGCAGTAGTAGTAAAATTTTCTTTTGAAGGACAATTGCTCAAGGAAATGATACATCTTGATGACATTCAGGAAATTAATCTAGCAATGAGAAAGATAGCTAGAAGTATACTATGGACAACAAATCCCAATGCATTGAGATTGGGAAAGAGTTTAACGAACTGAGGAGAAAAGCCAAAGACTTCTAATATTGAACTTGGGTTTTTTTTTTTAAATGTTCTTATGCAGTCACCTTTTTAATTATTTGAATTGCAAGATCTAGTTTTGGAATAGAAATCCTATCCTATGAAGTGAGCTCGAATGGAAAGCTTTTCTTTCTTCCTTTAATCTGGGATTTTTACAAGATTTGATTTTGAAAGTTTTCCTTTCTTCCTTTAATCGTTTTTCTCTCTTCCTTTAATCAGCGAACTTTGACTTTTTATCTTTTGGACTTTTCTTTGATGGAACGAGATCAAGAGATGTAGCATTAGTAAGGGGATAGGAGGAGAGTAGTAGACAAAGAGGAAAGAGAATAGGAGGGGATGGTGGCGGTGGCAGAGAGGAGAGTGGTGACGATGGGAGAGAGGTAAGGCAGGGGAAGAGGAAAGAAATTAAAATAAAAATTTTAAAAATATCTCACAAAATTTTAAATATTAAAATACCCAAAAGTTAATGATTTTTTTCTGATTTACTTGGTTATATTAACATCCACACTTGAAGTTCTCAAAATAGCCCTATTTAGCTATTCAATTAGAGGTTCGAGTGTTTTTACGTGGTGGTGTAGCCGTAGAAGTCCTTAATTAGAACCGCAACATATATTCATGTATCAAATTGGCCAGAAACAAAAATTAGGGACTAAATCAGCACTAGTAAAAAGTTTAGGGATGAATTTGGCCATTTTCCCTTTAATCAAATACATGCTACATTTATTTTCAACTTTTTAATTTTGAGGGATAAGATTGGAAAGAAAAGTCACAAACATCATAATCAAAACACTATTGATAAAAAGTTGGATTCACAAAGTGTGACTAAAATTTTTGCAGAGGGAATATTGAATATAGGACAATAGGAATACTAATTAACATAATAATGGCTGATAAAACATGTTTTTGAGTAATGTTTACTGAATAAAGAAATGATTTGGGAATTTCATAGACTAGCTATTCATGTTTTGGACGAGTTTGCAATATTTTAAAGGTTGATTTCAGAAAGCTTCCCTAAGGTTTACCTAAATATCACTTATCATTCCCTAATATTTTGAAATATCACTTACCTTCCCAGACAGAATGATAATGAAATGATGATGCTACTCCCATAGGTTTTCTACTTTTGAAAGAGGAAAAGGAAAAAAATTTTGTTTTAGCTAAACAAAGAGTCATTTAGGTTGAAATATGTGAAAGAAAATAAAAAGAATGCCACCTAAAATGATGCCAATTTGGCCACATATATGATGAGAAGATAGGCGTTTTGTAAGGAGGCCATCAAACATAGAAAAGCTATCTCTCCCTTTTTTATTTCTACTCCAATTTTTTTTTTCTTCTACTCCAATTTGCTCTTGAACTCTAGTTTAATTAACTGTGAAGAGGGAAAAAATTGGTGAAGAAACATTGCAAAGAGAGAGATATTGGGCAAAAAACTGAATATGCTACAAAAGGATAAAAGTGAAAGAACAATGTAAGGCATACTAATATGTATCTGAAAAATATCTAACTGACATAAAGGTTAACCCCTTGTTTTTCTTTTAGGCTTCATTTGGGAGTGGAGGATTTGGACAGAAAAGAAAGGGAAAGAAGAGAAAGTTAACTTTTCCTTCATTTGTTAGCTTTTAGTAGGAAAGAAAAAAAGGGAAATGGAAGGATTTAAGAGGATGAATAGTAAGCAAAATTTTTCCTCCCAAATTGGAGAAAAATGGAGAGAAAGTTGGAGGAAGCTTATGAAAGTTTTTTAAAATAATTATTTTATCCTTAAAAATGTCTTGAACAAATATTTAATGACATTTATATTCAAAATCATTCCACTAATTCTCAAAACTCCCAAACAACATAACAATCCCTTCTCTTCTCTTCTCTCATAACTTAAGTTTTCCCTTCTTCTCTTTTCTATCCTAAACTCCCAAACTTGGCCTTAATGTTTAAATTCATAAATTATAATTTCAAAAGGGTAAAAGTGGAAAGATGATTTAATTTCTCTCCTCCAATGCTTTTTTTTACTACTACTTTTACATATAAGGAATGGCAATATTAGACAAATTATCATTTCAAGGGAATTAAGTGAGATTTTTAAAAATTGGAGGTGGTGACATTGAGGTAAAATGCAGGGGAAGTTTCTGAAATTATCCAACATTTTATTGCATTGAACTCGCAATCACCAAAACATAATGGATTAACTGCTTGGAGTTGTATATCTGGAAATAGTACCTAGATCAAGTCAAAGTCGAATTTAAAATATATATGACTTAGATGCCAATCACAAGTGAATGTCAAAGAGAGAATAGAAAAAAAGTGAGATAAGAATTCTTTACAAATAAAGCCACTGTTAGTTGTAATCTGATAGATAAAACTATTGTCCCAGTGCCATTGGAGCACTTTGTCCTAATTAAATTTGTTATCAACTCATTCGAAATAATTGTTGCCGACTAAGATACTTTGTACACTAAACTTCAATTACACATATCTCGTACTTAGACAAGCATTTAACCATGACTAGAATAATCAAATATAATAAAGAGTTCCTAAACTATTATAAATGCTAACTTTTGGCCCGAAATCTATTTTAGATCTTAAATTTGATTCTTCAATCTATCTCCATTGTTAAAGCTAATAGATCTAACTGCACAATTTGATGGATCTAATGGTAGAACTGGACTTAAAGATAAAAACTTAACACTTTTTATTGTTAATGAGCTTGATATAGATGAGGTATAAATATTGATGATTATAATAATTTAGGAGCTCCAAAAATAGTTTGCTCAACAATAAGTATCTTCATTAACCCCAACTCGATTTCAAAATCATTATAATCACACTATAAATTTCTATTTATCAATAAGATATTTTGGATCACTTGATTTTTGCATTGTCACATCATGTACATATAACTCATACTAAACTTTATATAAATATGTATTGTTAGGTGTTTTTATGTGGTTGTTTAATATATTTTGGTGTATTTTTAAGTTAGTCTTAGTCAAATAAAGCTACATTTACTTCTTTTGATGATTAAGTGGCTTAAGTTACAAAATTGCATTTCTATGGACAAAAGCTTTGAAACTTCATATTTTTGTAGGTTTTCATGTTTCAGCCATCAATTAGAGTGAAGTGAAAAGATACCTATATGATTCTTGATGATTTGAAGTTAATTTCAAATGGACTTGAAGTGCAAATGATGAAGAAATAAAGTACAAGGAAGAAACAAAAAGCATCCTTAAAATTGACACATTTTGTCTTTTGACCAGTTAAGGGTATTCTGGGTATAACTCTGCACCTACACTTCTTAATTTGTTAGAAAGTTAGTTCAATTGTATACAACTTTTGTGTTCTCCGCAAATGCTAATTTCACTTCTTTGATAGAGACATTCTTTTACGTTTAACACAAACTTTTTCGGCCAAATAGTCATGGTTGAGGTTGAAATTTTAAACCTTACAACTAGAAAGAGGAGAAGGAGGGGAAGTGAATTTTAAAAAGTTTGAGTTAAACGTAAAAGTTTAACAATACATTTGAAAGGGCACGTAAAATCTATAATCTTACAAGTAACAAGTTTTGACAGAACTCTAGAACTGGGGAGTTCAAGATTGAGCATATTTCAAGTTTTCAACATCTCCAGAATACAAAATAAAGTGAACTTGGTAAGTGCTTCGAAGAACCAAAAGGAAAAAAGAAATAATATGTGTTTGTTTTCTTAAAAGAAGAGCTGATATATATATATATATATACATTGGGAAAATTGTGCTGTCTCAAACTATTTTGGAATATAGTCATTGTCGTGCCCCATTTTTAAAAAAATAAATAATTTTTTAAAAAATGGATTGTTGATTAATTTTTGAATAAAAATGGATTGTTGATTAATTTTTGAATAAAAATGGATTTTGATTTTTAGAAAATAAATAAAGAAAATGGGCCTAAATGGGACTTTTAAAAATGCGACGATTTTGATCCAAAAATAAAAGTTTAAAATGGGTTTTTAATAAAAAATAGGAGTCGCCAAGCTGTCGTGCTCCATTTTTAAATGAAAAA